>NC_054480.1:137940635-138251844 GCF_017639515.1 Carcharodon carcharias | reverse complement strand
GTTGTTGTATTTTTCAAAGGGTGGCAGATTATTACCAACAAGATAATGTAATCATCCTCTGGTAATCTCATAAAATAATGGGCAAAACAAGGGTAATTTGCCAAGTCTATAGTACCAGTAAGGGATTTTGACCACTGGACATGCCTAACTAGTAATGACTTTTCCAGTAAGGGTTTCTAATAGAAAAGGCACCCCTAACCATAAATTGGCTCTAAACTTTATTCATAATGTAGATAACACAAATAGAAGAGCACACGAAAAATGTACCGGTATTCTGAAAATGGACTGAACTTCAGAATAATCATAAAACCCAGTTCTTGTAAAATGAGAAAGCTGTTTATTGTGATTTTCTATTATGCATCAGGAATTCAATATTGGTAAGAATTCTCTGCATAATTTTTCTTCCAAAATGTATGCGTGTGTAACATACAATTTGGGTCTCGGTAACAGCAAAATTATGTGGAGTAAATGTCCAGTTAATCAGAATTTATAGTTAAATTATTCAGTTAATAGAAATGTATAAAATTGGTGTATGACCTTTAGCCAGGTAGCCATGATAATCTGATCAGAAGGGCAAATCTGAACAACTCAGAGATTGATTGATTGACATTTTAGGACAAAGTTTGATAAGTAACATTCCAGGTATGGAGCCTCACCCAATAAGGCAGCAGATTGAACATTTAACAACTACAGAATTGAGTAGATGGGCCCCAAATCGAGTGGGCTGACTTCCGTATCTGATTTGCCAGTCTGTCCTCCAACTGATGAAAAGGAAGGGTTAACAAACGTTGGTATAGTTGGGGGTATGCAAGACATCCCTGGGAGGTACACAGGAGAAATGATCTAATGTAGATTTTGCTCATTATTTTATTTATTACATTTTCATAATAGGCTACTCAGACAAAACTTTGAAATGTCTAGAATTTGTTATATAAAATAATTAATTTACTTCAAGATGTACCAATCAGAACACAGACACAATGATGTACCCTCACCTCCAATCACCGTTCACTACAGCTTGATGTTAGTTGTCCAGCTACCATCTAGAGCTCAGATTTAAGTTGGAATTTTTTTTGGTTGTATGTGTCATACTGTAACTATGTTTGCCAATATGTAACACATACCACTCTAACCATTATCAGCCTTTCTTGAACATTCTACCTCACAGGTCAGATCTCAGAATTGTCATGACACACAAAGAGGCCATTCAGCCTATCGTGTCTTCACCAGCTCTCTAAATGAGCATTATGCCTTAGTGCCATTTTCCTACCTTTTCCCTGTATCCTTGCACATTGTTTCTACCCAAATAATTATCTAAAGTCCTTGAATGCCTCGATTGAACCTGCCTCCACCACACTCCCAGGCAGTGCATTCCAGACTTGAACTGCTCGCTGTCTAAAAAAATTTTCTCTCGCATCACATTTGCTTCTTTTGCAAATCACTTTACGAATGCCCAGGATACTGTGTGCCTTATTAACTACTTTCCCCACCTGTCCTGCACCTTCAATGGAGTATGCACATATAGACCAGATCCTTCTGCTCCTGCGCCCCTTAAGAATTGTATCCCTATATAAAGCACAAGTCAGAAAATTAGACATTATTTCTATTCTTTCATATTTATTCAATATTCCATGAAGTTGAAATTCCAATTATAACAAAAAGAGCAAGACTTTTTTCTCCTCTATAATTAATGGCTGTCATTTAATCATGGGAACAATCAGCTTTCAAACCTGTGATCGTGTTAGCTTGGTGTTAATTATGAACGGAATGGGATGTTCATCCTTCTTTGTTAAAGAAATTTCACGTGTGCAGTGGAAGACAATCTCTCAGGCCTGCTTTTTGGTGAACATTTATTTCAGATGGTGTCACCCATGACTGCAAGTAGGACTTTTGCCTCTGGAGTTGGCTGGTCTTGGGTTCAAGCCCCACTCTATGACTTAAGCGCAGAATCTCAGTTGGCTCTACAGTGCAGTACAGAGGAAGTGCTGGATTGTTGGAGATGCCATCTTGCACATGAGACATTAAATAAAGTTCCCATCTGGTCTCTTGGGTGGATGCAAAATATCCCGCTGAACTGTTCAAAGAATGGCAGGGGAATTTTCCTGGTGTCTTGACCAACGCTTATCCCTCAGCCAACACCATAACACGATCTGGGCATTTATTTCAATGATTCTGGCTGGGGCCATGTCGTGTGCTAATTGGATGGCTTGCGTTCCACACTACAACAGTGACTACATATCAAGAGTGTTTAATTGGCTGGATAGCTCTCTAGGATGTCTTGAGATCATGAAAGGCTTTATATAAATGCAGCTTTCTTTCTTCATAGTGATAAGTACATGGGTCTTCTCTGGTAACATCAGGCATTGTCACCTTCAGTCCCATCCCACCGTAAAGTTGCGGAGAGGTCGGGGTGGGTGAGAACCCAGTGAGAAGGCCATCTGAAGAATTGTATGGCCACCTACTGCCTACAAACCTGCTGGAGGTGGAATGTAAAATTCTGACTTAGGTAAGAATTTTCCACTGTGTGTTAGGGAGGTCACAGAGGAAACCCTGTTTTGTCACTCATGCTCTTGTGCTTCAGCAGAGTACTTGCACAACTAGAATCTTAGCAAATTACTCATTAACACAGAACATCATTTGACTGTACCTTTATAACCATTTGTACGTCTATCAATAATCCTAAATAGGAAGCAATATACTTCGACTAATGTGTGCCAAAGGAGAAAATGATACAAAAGATGCTTCTCCAGGTATATGCTTTATGTTTTGATTTTGAAATGAGTAGGAAGGATGTACCTCTGACTCCTTGGAGATATGGTGCAGCCATGATGACAGTAGCCTAGTGGATCAACTCCTTGGTACAGCTGGTTAAATGCTGATTTTTTCAAGTCTGGGACCTGGTTGCTATGGAGAATGCCGACTCTGTCTGCTGGCTGTAATGAATGGCCTCATGTCTGAATTCAATACCTCATGGGTATGGGCTGACACAACAACATTCCCTAATTTGGCAGTAATTAGCAACCTCACTCAGAGGTGACAGATTGTCTGCTTTGGGAATGAAAAAAATGTCACACTAGTGCATTGTCTCAGGTTGGAGTTGAAGCATATTGTCAGAGGGAGGAGATGGGCCTTTACATCTGCTTGTGCTTACACAATGCTTAGACGTTTGAGAATGCTTAATGCTGACACTGGCTGCTTAAAATGGGAAGAGCTCCACTCTCCAGCACTAACATCCCTCACCTTGATGAGCCCAATAACACCGTGGAGATCACAGGGTAGATATGCAACTTGCTGTCCATTGTAAAACTGAATTTGCAGATTGGTCAATCATCTAATATTCATTTCTATTACTTGTTCAATGGCATCGGTGGTCTGAAAATCTTATATTTATGGCTGACTCACACTGTCCTGGTTCTATTTTCCTAATGGTGAAAACCATGGGTCTACCAACATCACCACCTTGTGAGCTGACCTGGGCAATCAGGTCAGTTGCCCAATTGTATCTTCAACATCTCCAAAGATGAACCAAGGAAACACTGATGAGAGAAGGTTTTCTGTAAGTACATGACTTGCTTTATTTCAAGGTAACATACAGAATGGCTGTTATAATTATTGTAAGATCCCACCACTCAGACCATGTTGTATGACAGTTGTGACTGGCTGAGGAACAATTGTAGAGATATTGATATGCCTGAGCAATAACTGGTTTATTGGATGAACACAACAATTTACAGATATACAAGACTGCAGGTGTTACTCAGTCTAAGCCATAAGCCTTCTTCTTCGTGC
Source organism: Carcharodon carcharias (assembly GCF_017639515.1). Classification (NCBI taxonomy): domain Eukaryota; kingdom Metazoa; phylum Chordata; class Chondrichthyes; order Lamniformes; family Lamnidae; genus Carcharodon; species Carcharodon carcharias. The sequence goes on along the minus strand of NC_054480.1, from coordinate 138,248,055 downwards.
TTCCTAGCCATGAGTGTCTCTCTCTCTCTCTCTCTCTTACATCATCATGTGGACAGTACTGTTTATCCAATTCCACGAATTAATCCTTTCAGCCCTGAATACCCTAATAGTACAATAATCAAACTCACTTAATTCAGACAGTACAACCTAACTTTACATAATGATAGAAAATAAAGAACACCCTTGGCTTCCCTCATGGCTGAATAACCTTACTTGACAAATGAGACAACTTCTAGCTATACCCAAATAATTTCTTACCTCTTAGCCAAGACTTAGGAAATGTCTTTGCAACTCTCTCGTTAAAACTCCAATGGTCTGTGCAGCGTCCTTCATCAAAGAGCTTCAGTGCCTACTAGTGTCCTGATCTCTGTTTTATATCACTCACTGTCACACCCACAATTAGAGATCAAAGCTTTTTTAATACAGTGGGTGCGAGGTGTTTAAGCAATTAATGAGCTAACATTAATCAAGCTAACTATTGCTTATTGCTTACTGTCTATGAGGAAACAACATCAAAGAAATACCATTAACCTTTTAACTATCTAATGTACTAGCTTTTAAAAACATTGTACAAATTCCCCATGCTTTGAAAAAGTCCTTACTGTCGGAATTAAAACAGAAAATGCTGGAAATACTCAACAGGTCATGCAGCATCTGTGGAGAAAGAAAGAAAGAAACTTAACAGGCTGAACTTTTCCGGCCCCTTGGTTGCAGGCTTGGAGATGGGGTGGGGGCTTGTGGCAATCTGAGGTGCAATACACCTTTAAGAGAACGTAAGTAGATTGATCATGTGACTGTATTACCCAATGGTTGTGTAGGGTGGGCTACAATGTTAATCAGTAGTTTAGAATAGGGTCTGGTTGGAGAAGCACACATTGTGTTAGTGCTCTGTGACTTGTGTTAAACAAATAGCATGTGCTTCATCTGATATTGGTCTCTGCATCTGCTGTATATTGTTTGCCAATTCACCAACCAGTAGATAGGTGTGCAACTGCGTTTGCAAGCAAAGCGATCCGACAGAAGGAACATAGCAGGACTGGAGAGGAGAAAGGGTGTGGGAAAATAGTGTAGTCAGGGAATTTTCAGAGACAGCTTGGCAAGTGGATCAACTGCCCACTGCATGGAAAAGGACAGCAAATAACCTGGTTAAGACCCCAAAACTGTTGCCTCACGAACATTTTGTCATTGTCAGAGTGGCCCCTCTAGCTCAACAGAAGTGGCCTCTGCATGATGCAGACCAGTGGGTCACTGGAACAGGAGGCTCCATGTCCCAATGGTGGGGCTGTGAGCAGGAAAGGCCACACCAATGGCTCAAAAATTCTAACTGGAGGGGCCCCCTACTGGCTTCGCCCCTCTGAATTATTTATTGACCTCTACGCTTTGGAGGATGTCTCCATTTGAGGCACCCTCATGGGCCCTGGCCAGCCTCAGCTGCACCCAGCTCTCCTGGTGGGGCTTCTGAAGCTCCAGTGCTGCTGGCCCTCTTATTGGGCTGGCATCATTGGGAGCCTGCCCTCCATCCTTATTTGGATGGTGTACTCTGAGGGGGCCAATTAGGAGGCAGTCTCCAGGATGACTGAGAAGCCAGCCTTGCTGCCAGAAGGTGAAGGCTTGGGTCCCTGGTCCCAACGTCAAAGTCCCAAAGCCCGAGTCAAAATCTAACCCAACCTTCCATATTGATGGCCTTTCGGAAGAATGTGCTGATGAAAGGATATCATCCCGAATCATTAACTTTATTTCTCCCTCCACAAATGTTGCCTAACCTGGAGTATTTCCTGTCATTATTTCACTTTTCCAGCATTCACAGTATTTTGCTCTTGAATTAGCCCCTGTTGGAAACTGGCTAAGAAATTTCAAAATATGGTATCTTTGCTACACAGTAACTATTGTGCTGATCTGTCTTTTTCAGTAGAAATAACAACACAAAGTCACTAATTTGCTCTGGTGGTGGTGCCCAGGAGATCGAGCCAATGTGGTTAGGACTGCAAGAACTGTTGTCAGTTTCATGTGATACCAGGAGGCAAGAGAATGACATAGGGTTCACACTGCATGCCAGTACAGATCTAACTCCTGCAGATCACTGCACAACATATTGGTGAATAAATATAATCTGTGTCTAGATAGGATAATTCTGGTCCCATGCTGTAGACACTTGTTTCCTGGGAAATACTCAAAAGAACCATGAACAGTGTCCAATGTGCCTGCACAGAGGCTGTCTGAGACAGAGCACACTGTTGTGTGCATTCAGCATAAACTGGCTGACATTAATGAAGGTGACATTACTGTCTCGTGAAGGCCACACTAATATAACAATAACATTAAGAACACATGGGAGAAGTTGACCATATTGCCTCTCGTTCTGGATGATTTTTCTATCTTAACCAGCTCCCCAAATCCCTCGATTCCCCGTGGGATCAAAAATATATCTTAGCCTTAAATATATTCAACCACGACGGATCCACAGTCCTCTGTGGCAGGCAATTCCAAAGGTTCACAACCCTCCGAGTGAAGAAATTTTCCCTAATCTCAGTCCTAAATAATTGACACTGTTTCCCAAGACTGTGGCCCCGTGTTCCAGATTTCCCAGCCATGGGAAACAATCCCTCAGTGTCTACCCTGGCCCTTCAGAATCGTGTACGTTGCTATGAAATCAGCTCTCATTCTTCTAAACTCCAGGGAACATAGGCCGAGTTTACTCAGCCCACTTGGCACAGGAACCAACCTAGTGAATTAAAAAGCAAAACTCAAACAACAGTTTTATACGATCTGAGTTCGTTATCTGCACAGCAAAATCATTTGATCCTCGTAAGAGATCATTTCTGACTAGTTTTATTGGCATCGAGGTACTTATATCTTACTCTGTACAGAAAGGCAGATTTAATAAATGCACTCATGGCACAGAGCTGCACCCACCCCAAGGGGATGTGGAATATCTTGTCCCCTCAGGTTAGCAGATCTATGCGGGAATTTTCCATACTTTAAAATGAACTGGTGGATAGCTGTGCCGGATACAACGACCATCAAGTGCTCGCAGTAAATGAAGCTCCTTGCTGTGGTCTTGAGTACATAAAATCTATCTATCTACACAGTTCACGTTTGGAAAGTGAGATGATCTGATGTGGCCAGAATTTTAGCTCCCGAGTCGAGAGGGCAGGGCCAGGAAATTCCCAGCTCCGCAAATCCAACTCAGGAGAAAGTGCCCCCGACAGTCGAATTTTTGCTCGGGGGGTTGGTATTAACCGGAGTTGGGCCCATCGCCCCTGGAAAGAGTTCAGAGGCAGCCACAGGGCCGCCGGGTGCAGAGGCGGTGGTTTAAAAGACCCACCTTGGTGCTCTGGAACTTTGCCCTAGCTGTAAAAAAAAAAAATACACAATCAAACAAAAAACAGTCCTCTAGCCCTCACCCCTCACACTCCTTCATCACTCCCCACACACTCCCCATGCCCCTTACATGCCAACCCATGCCACCTCGTGCCCTTGTACCCATCTCCGTGGCTCCTCGTGCACTCCATGCCAAATCTATGCCCCTCCACCTACCCCATGATCCTTTTTTAAAGACTCTCTGCCAACAGTGCCAACTCATATGCCCCCCCACCCACCACCCTTTTTTCTTTACACCGACCAAGCCAACTTACCCAATATCAGCCATGTACAGACATCAGGACCCATGCTGAGAGGAAAGGAAATAAAATTATTTGTCTATTGATGAATGAATTCACTACTTAAAAAATACACTCGCATTGATATAAACCCATTCACTAGATTTGACTTCTTTCACTATTTAATACCTTAACAAGCATTTGTATTTATAGCCGCACTTTAAAAACTTTATAAGCACTTAGAGCTGCCAATCAAACTGTAAACTGACAGACACCCCACTCTGAAACTGATAGGTTGTGAAAATCCTATCATGATAGTCCTCAGGCTTATGTCAATAGACAGAGTGAAATAGCAGGCATTGATTTTTTAAACTGCAGACAATATTTTCAAAAGTCTAAAGGCCAAGAGATTTAAATGCCTTGACAATTTGACAGTTCCCTTGACAGCTTAACAGTTCCAATGCATTTATCCACTTTCAAGTCTACTTTTAACAAACTCAAAGGGCACTTGACCTCTCCCAAAGGGCACCTGACCTCTCCCAAATTGCAAATTACCTTCCCCAAAGATGTCCCTGGACCTACCCAAAAGGATACCCCAGCTCTTCAAAGAATACCAGCAGCTTTAGGCCATCTCCAGAAAAGACTAAAGCCCACTAGCATCCCACTAGCGAAAATTGGATCGGACTGAAAACAGCTGCACTCTAACATATGTGAAATTGGTAGATGCCAGATTTGGGGACAGGACTTCTGGTTTTGGGCCTCCAGCGCTATTTTGGACAAGACAGAGATGCTTTCCGTCATGGTGAAAATTTAGGCCTATGTTTAAACAATACAGATCATTTTAACTTCATTCCCCCTTCATCCTCCCAGCCCAGGCAGGAAACTGACAGGCTCGTGGCCATTTTACACCTCACTTGATTTTGTTCTCCATTGGAGTCCGTTGAAAGTAAAATCAGTTGGGATGTAAAGCAAACATCTGATCCAATCCTGATGGTTTCCCAATGGGTAGGATAGATTAAAATGACCCCTAATGACTGTAATCACTGCAGTAATATGATTGTACCTTTGTGCAATCACTTGCCTATATGACAATGTTCAATCGTTGTGAGGTGTACAATAATACCAATGTATCTTACTGCTCATGTCACTCTTCCCCATCTAATTAACAGTGGGGAAAAACAATCACACCAGCATTAAAACACTCAACTAAATCTAAATTTGTTAAAAAAAAAAACCTATATAAATTATTTTGTAATTGGGAGGATTAGGCACTTCCAGTCTAAATATGACCAGTTTCACCATTAACTATTTTTGTTTAAAGGTTTTCACTATCCAGCTACCTTCAAACAAATGTGTGACTTAAAAACATTAATTTGCTACTGCAGTTATTCCAAATTAAAATACTCAAAATACACAAAAGTCAGAAATATTAAATAATGTCAAAATTATTTCCATGATACCTACAGTTTTTTAAGAGATAATTTTAAAACATATTTTCATGGGATATAGGTGTCACTGGCAAGACCAATATTTGTTGTCCATCCCAAATTGCCCTTGAACTAGAAGGTTGGTTGGCCATTTCAGAGGTTACATTGCTATGGGTCTGGAGTTCACATGTAGGCCAGACCAGGTAAGGATGGCAGATTTCCTTCCTGGCGCAAAAGAATGTTATTTAGTTGTTGTAAAAACCCAGTCGATGATAGTTGTCATGGTCACCATTACTGAAGCTAGCATTATATTCCAGATTTATGAACTGAATTTAAATTCCAATCAGCTGCTGTGGTGGGATTTGAACCCATATCTCTAGAGCACTAGCCTGGGCATCTGAATTACTAGTGCAGTGACATTTCCACTATGTCACCATCAACCCAGTATAAAATTAATACAAATTATTATTCTACACTCCAGCGAACAAAATAGATCTTGCCAATGAAAATCAAACTAAAAAAATATATATTGGGCTACAGTGTGAGCTTTCATAGTAAAAGTCAATAATCCACAATACAATTATTAAACCAAAATATTTCCTTCTTTTCCAACTTTTCTGCAACTGGCCATATTGGAATCAAAGTCTCCCATTCCAAAACCTTAGACACACTTACTGTCTTTACTTGATCGAGGGTAAAATCCTGCTTAGGTTTCCCTTTTTTAAATTAACCCTTGTGTGTTTTCTCTCAAATAAACATTAATGCACATTAATAATCAAGAATGTACCCCCTTCCCCACAATCACTTGAAATGCATTATAGAATTTCTCCATTAAAAAGCAAACAAGTGATTGCACAGCATGGGCTATTTCTACACACACCAAGGAATAATGAAAATTAATCAAAATAACATCCCTTCAAGAGCCACTTTCAAACCCATTACTCATAATTCTTCATGCTTCAAATCTGCCTTGACTGCGTAATCATCACAAGCTGTGGAGCTCAATGAATTTTTTTCTTTGTTGAAGATGTTTTCCACATTTAGAAAAGCACGAAAATTAATTATTTGCTCATTGTATGTACTGAACACCATACAAGAGACTCCAGCTGCGTTATATTGAATAGATTTCACATCACATCAGGACCTACATGGTATCCTGTATTTAGTCACACTTTTTTCTTTTGGACAGCTGCTTTTGGGTTTGTATATTAACTGATTACTCCACATAATTAGGAAATTTAAGTCATATCATTTTGTGAACAACTATACCATTTACCCGCACTGATTGTTTTCTACAAATAACGACTCTAGAGATGTTACTGCTCTTCCCAAGATAAACTACGGTGTCTGAAGACAAATTACGTTAGGTGTAATCAAATTTTCAATAGATAATCTTGCAGAGAAGGTAACCCTAAATGATAAGTGTACTAGTACAACAAGGCTAATGCTAAAACCTCATCTGGAATATCCCAGTAACTGCTGCCAATATTGCACGGAATCTGATCTGCATGCTTTACCCTCCAGGAAAAATATGCTTTGCTGCTGACGTCCTTCAGATGCCAAACAAAGGAAATCAGCGAACAGTATAAAGATGATGCCATAACAGCACAGAGTAAATAGACAGTGGTTATTTTCCAGCATAAGTGAATGCCACAATGCAGCTACTTGACAAATTAATTTCTTATTGATTTCCACTACATTGAGAAATTAATCTCAGTGGTTCTGTTTATACCTCAGTTTGATATGTTTTGATCGCACCAAACAACCTGTGAGATGACCAGTTTGGTCATCTCTAATCAAGTTGTAACATACTTCCCGAATGTAAAATGTGACCATTCTTCAGTAGATAATGCCTATGTCATGAGTTGGATGATCAGTCACTATGCATTGAATGATTTAACTCAAACTGCATCTTTATTAATCTCCTTTATTCTGCAAATAAAATAATTGTTTTCCTCCTTCATAGGATTTAACAATTTGGCTGTATATTTGTGAAACACAAAAGCATTGTCAGGAACAGCAGAAACCAGACGATTATGAAGCACATGCAATAGTACTCATTTCACACTTCCCAAGAACTTAAATAGCCACTTAACAGAGATGGCTGATTAAAAAAATAAGTTTTGCAATCTACTGGCTGTGTAAAATTTCCATAAAAATGACTCGGCCTTCCTGGAAAGTGACATTCAAGACTAAAATACAAAGTTACAACATAAAAAGAAGCCACGTGACCCAACTAGCCCACGTTGATGTTTAACTTCTACATGAGAAAATTGTTCTAGTCACATCTACCTACCCATATCCCTTTATCCTTCAACCACCTGGACAACATAATTTAGAATGTTGACATAATATTTGTCTCGGTCATTAACCCAGGAGGTGAATTCCACAGCTTCACAACTTAATGTATCAAAACTCCTCAGGCACTCTTTCAAAATCCCCTGCATGCAATTTGTATCTAAGGTCCCCATTTAGAGACTGCTTGCATTCAACTGTTAGTCAAATTCCTTCCTTCTATAGTTTAGAAAGATACACGACAAGACGCTTAATGGTGGAGTATATCGAACAAGTATCTAATATAAATGAACAGCTCAACTAAACAAAAAAAAATGACATAATTTCTAGTTCTACCTTTCAAGCCCTTTGAAGAACATAATCCTTTATAGAGCAGATTTTGCATACATCAAAGGTATGTGTCACAGTAAAGATGTTATGACGTATCTATTCCCAAATCCTTTGAAGGCAGTACATTAATGTAAATAGTTGTGGTTGTTTACTCCAAAGCTACTTCCCTCAAACAAGACTTCCTGACCTAACTATTCGCAAATCCTTTGAGTAGGAGTTTTATTAACTGTGATCTTTCTATACTTTGGTTAATGAATCCCTTTACGTATTATTATTACACTAGCCACCAAGGTTATACTTTAATCATCCATGGTTGATGTAATTACTCTCTCTTAAATTATTGTGATCTTGAGCCTGATTGTTTCGAATACTGAAACAGGATTTAATAGTTTTAAAAGTGTCACTTAAATAGCGTTGGGCAACATAGTGGGTTAAGATATTATCCTTTTACTCTTGGAATCAAGGGTAAGAATCCTGTCTAGTCTAGAAGGAAGGAAATGCTATCTACTTGTTACTATTGAAATGGGAAGAATTCTCTGCAGTGTCCTGAATAATTTTTAACCCTCAGCCAACATCACTAAAATAGATTATCTGGTCATTATGGTATTGCTGCTTGAGGGATCTTCCTGTGCACAAATTAGTTGCCACATTTTCCTACATTACATCAGTGGCTACACTTCAAAAAGTATTTCATTGGCTTTAAAGTGCTTTGGGTCACCCTGAGGTCATGTAAGGTGCTACACAAATGCAAGGACTTTCTTTTCTTTGTTCTTTAATAAGCAGTTTTAGGTTAATATAAATTTAGAGCTTCAAATTCCAAATAAATTAATACCAATTGTTATCTGAAAGGCAAGAATGTGCAAGGTTACAGGGAGAAGGCAGGGTAACGGTACCAGGTGAGTTGCACTTTCGGAGACCAGGCGCAGACACGATGGGCCAATTGACCTCCTTCTACACTGTAACAATTCTGTGATTCTCTATAATTACCATTCTGTGATTATGCAATTGGTAAGCTGCAGCAATTTTCCAGGAATGATGTTTTCATGATTCAACTGGAAAGCTAGATTATTTAATTAATTGTTAGCATTTTTTAAAAAACCTATTTCAAAACATAAGTGCAAATGCAATGAAGGTAAAAAAAAAATTGAGATTTTACTATCATCCAGAATTAATTTCATTCACAATGTTCTATCAAGATTACTTAAATCTCCACAGCAATTACTAATTTTGGACCACAATTATTAGCTGGAGAAATTATTCAGTGGGGTGAAACAATTAACCCTAATAACCCTCTCTCCACTGTGGTATACCTGGGTATGATCCTGTCTGATTCAGAACTGGTTGGACTTAGTGAATCAAGGCAAGCACATCCTAGAGATCGGCACCTCTGGGAGTCAAACACAGGGAGCCCCAGGCTAGCAAGCATAAAAGCAAGAAACTCCAGCCATATGACCTAGCTAGGAACAATGTAAACTGGTTGGAATTGTGGATTGGAACCTCTGGAGCCTGGATTAGAATCCAGCTCAGATTGAAAGATATAAGTACTGGCAGCTCTTTTCCCATGAACACAAAGAAACATTAATGCTATAAAAACAAAAAACTGCGGATGCTGGAAATCCAAAACAAAAACAGAATTACCTGGAAAAACTCAGCAAGTCTGGCAGCATCGGCGGAGAAGAAAGAGTTGACGTTTCGAGTCCTCATGACCCTTCAACAGAACTGATTTTTCTTTACAAGGAGAGGGTTGAAATATAAGCTGGTTTAAGGTTGGGGGTGGAGGGGTGGAGAGAAGTGGAGGGGGGTGTTGTTGTAGGGACAAGCAAGCAGTGATAGGAGCAGATCATCAAAAGATGTCACAGACAAAAGAACACAGAGGTGTTGAAGTTGGTGATATTATCTAAACGAATGTGCTAATTAATAAGTGAGGTGATAAGTGAGGACAAGGGGGACCCTATGTTTCTGGGAGGGAGGAGAAGGCATGAGGGTGCATCCTCCCTCCCAGAAACATGATAAGGTGCCCCTTGTCCTCACTTATCACCCCACCAGCCTCCGCATTCAAAGGATCATCTTCCGCCATTTCCGCCAACTCCAGCATGATGCCACCATCGAACACATCTTCCCTTCACACACCCCGCCCCGTCGGCATTCTGTAGGGATCGTTCCCTCCGGGACACCCTGGTCCACTCCTCCATCACCCCCTACTCCTCAACCCCCTCCTATGGCACCTCCCCATGCCCACGCACAAAAGATGTAACACCTGACCCTTCACTTCCTCTCTCCTCACCGTCCAAGGGCCCAAACACTCCTTTCAAGTGAAGCAGCATTTCACTGGCATTTCCCCCAACTTAGTCTACTGCATTCGTTGCTCCCAATGCAGTCTCCTCTACACTGGAGAGACCAAATGTAAACTGGGTGACCGCTTTGCAGAACACCTGTGGTCTGTCCGCAAGAATGACCCAACCTCCCTGTCGCTTGCCATTTTAACACTCCACCCTGCTCTCTTGCCCACATGTCTGTCCTTGGCCTGCTGCATTGTTCCAGTGAAGCCCAACGCAAACTGGAGGAACAGCACCTCATCTTCCGACTAGGCACTTTACATCCTTCCGGACTGAATATTGAATTCAACAACTTTAGGTCTTGAGCTCCCTCCTCCATCCCCACCCCCTTTCTGTTTCTTCCCCCTTCCTTTTGTTTTTTTTCCAATAATTTATATAGATTTTTCTTTTCCCACCTATTTCCATTATTTTGAAATCTTTTATGTCCCCCACTAGAGCTATACCTTGAGTGCCCTACCATCCATTCTTAATTAGCACATTCGTTTAGATAATATCACCAACTTCAACACCTCTGTGTTCTTTTGTTCTTTTGTCTGTGACATCTTTTGATGATCTGCTCCTATCACTGCTTGCTTGTCCCTACAACACCCCCCACTTCTCTCCCCCCCACCCCACCCCACTCCCACCCCACCTTAAACCAGCTTATATTTCAACCCTCTCCTTGTAAAGAAAAATCAGTTCTGTTGAAGGGTCATGAGGACTCGAAACGTCAACTCTTTTCTTCTCCCGCCGATGCTGCCAGACCTGCTGAGTTTTTCCAGGTAATTCTGTTCTTGTTTTAACCATATGGCCAATTATGTTTATACCTGTTCTTTCCCAGGGTGAACTAGTTCCACTTCCCAGTACTGTTCCCACAAGTCTTCTATCTTCCTCTGTTTCAAATAAGTATTTAAAGAAGTAGTCAATTGTCATATTTAAACCATTGCCATTTTATTCTAAAGACTTATTCATTATTTACATTGTTTCCTATTTTGCTATTCCAAACAGGATGACCAACTCCCAGGAGGTAGATAAGGGACCGTTTGTTATCTGAGTCAGGGTAGGGGTTGGGGTGGGGTGGCACTGGTGATTCTGAGAGAACCAGAGGGGGAAGGAGCTGCTGCTGATTCTGAGAGAGAAATGGGCTGGTGCTGGTGAACCTGTAAGTGGGGACGCTTTTTTTTGGTGAAGATGTACGGAAGGTGTTGGGGGGGTGGGGGGGGGGGGTGCGGTGGGGAAGGAGGGGTGGGTGGTGGTTGGTAATCCTGTAGCAGTGGGTGGGTGGGGTGTGGGTAAGGACTACTGCTTATCCTGATTCTGAAGTACTCTTATCATTGGGCAGGTTGATCATTTTCGGCTCAATAGCATTGTTGCTGTGTAACCAAGTTATGGGGGAATATGCAAGAATAAACTGAGAAAACTCAAACATGTTTGAGGGACTCCTTCCCTCCCTACGGAGAAACAGTAGGTTAGACACTCAGCATCCACTCACTCAGACCCACCGCCATCCCACCCCCTCCTCAGATAGCTCTTGATATTGAGACCTCATTTTTTAGGAATCATGAATGTGAATCTGCTTTCTGCCAACCCAGCAGCCACAATTCAATACTTCCCAAATGAGCCAAATCAGGCCTCAAACATTTAGATTAACATTTTAGGGAGAACAAAATTATAAGTTTTTGCAATTTCGATGCATTTTGTCAAAAATTAAGACGAAGGAAAATGACAAAGCACATTCAATAACCTTAGCAAACATGTCAATGTTTTATATAGAATTGTGTAGAACGTACAACACAGAAACATGACCAACTAGGGTGTGCCAGTATCCATCCTCCACACAAATCACCTCCAACCTTGATCCATCTGACCCTATTTACAGCTTGTTAAAAAGCAATACCGCTTGTAGAAGTTCCATTTTATTCTAACTTCCTTAACATAAAAGTGACAGATGTTTATACTTTTGAAAGCTATATTGTTAATAGCTTAAGGTCAGCTTGTCTCACTGATAACACACTTGCCTCACGATCCAACAAATTTGGGTTCAAACCCCACTTTTAGTACTTGAGCATCGAATAAATTCACATGCATTATGTAATACAGAGGAATAGTGTATTGTAGAGAGCGCCATCATTTGGATGGGATGTTAAATGAAACCGCATGAATATTTTTGGTGCCTTGGCCAACAATTATTCCTCAAACAATAAACAAATTCTGATAAAAGGTCACTTGATCTGAAACGTTAACTCCGATTCTCTCCACAAGATGCTGCCTGACCTGCTGACTTTTTCTAACACTTTTTTTTGTTTTTATTGCAGCAGAGCACGTGGTCATTTATCTCATTACTGTTTATACAATCTTGCATAAATTAGTTGCTGAATTTGCCTACAAAATAACAGTACTATACTAAATCCACTGGCTGGGAAGCAATTTCAGATAGTCTTGAGGACATAAAATAAAGTATACAAGTACAAATTAGCTAAATACAAATATAAATTTCTAAGTATAAAATCTGTACAAATGTCTTATGCTTTAATTTAATTCGAAAACACCATTGCATAATATTACCTCACATAGACCAGATCCTAATTTTCAAAGGCAACCCCTGTATCCAGGTACTGAGTCAGTAGAAAGTAGGAATATAATAAAATAAGATTTATTATGATTTACATATTATGCTTTAAGATCATCTATGCCTGTTGTCCATGATGCATTAATTCCAGTTTAGTAAGGAAGCCTGAACACATCTTGTATAGCTCAAAGTGATACCTAAAAATCGCTGTCATATAGATAGCCGGATCCCTATATATTCTTAGGAGCGTCCCACCTCTATGACAACATCAGAATAATCAAAATCTTGTTCATCAGGTTACTTAATTTCTTAAATGCTCAGATTTAATTGATGTGTTCAGGACTTATTATTTCAGTAAATCTTTTTACTACTTTGGGACAGATCTTGCTAGGGTGGGAGACCTCATAACATGCATTGTTATTTGGACTTCTAATTAAACATGCTTTTGCACCATAGCTCGCTGAAAGCATGGGCTGAGCACAGCATAGTGAAGGCAACAGTGGATTTGGGAGATTAGTGAACAGTGGCACCAGTGTGTCTCATTAACCAACTTGATTTAAGGATCGAGAAAGAGACAGGGCAGACAAAGCAGGATGATGAATTAGAGTCAAATCACATACCGAAAGAGAAGTATAGAGAGGGGATTAAGAGATAGAAAAGAGACAAAGGAAAAATATGAATTTAATTTTTGCTTAAATAAATTTTTTGCTTAAATCTAACACTTTTTCAAAGTCTAACACCAATTTACTACAAGCAGGAATACAACTCCATAGTTTAAGCTGTTCCCTTCTGATTGATTTGCATTGTATTTACAATTACCACACTGTTAAAAGAGTACTTATGGTATTAATTATGAGCCCTAACTTTAAAGTGAGTTTATTGGTCAATTGATGAGCAAATCCAACAAGCTCTTCAAAATAATGAGGAGGCCAAGGGCAAGATACCTTTGAATGAGGCAAACAGGAGAGTGCACAAATTGACCAATAAATTCTGGAGAATCACAACTCATTGTGAATTGTTTAATCCCCTGAATTTGCTGGGTGATTTGCACATTAAAAACTGTGTGTGTGTTGTTAACATGTCATTATTTTTCCAGCAAGGTTTGGCTTTCTATATGGATATTGTGGTGACCTTGTGAGCAGTTTCAAGTACCTAGGATTAGTGGTGGCAGAAGATGGCAGTATAGAAATGGAAATTAAACAATGGGTTAGCTCTGCTTGGAGTAATTAGAAGTGCAGTGGAGTGTTGTGTGATAGGAAAGTATTGCTGAATTGAAAAGAAGAATCTATAAAACAATTGTGCGATTGACCTTGTTATATAGTGCAGAAACTTGGGCAACATGAAGAGAGGGACAACTACTGGATACTAGTGAGATGCAGATGATGAGATAGATCTGTGGAGTAATGAGAAAGGACAAAACCAGGAACCAGCGCATCAGGAGGGCCAGTGAAGATTGTGGGAGCATTGAAGAAAGTAGCTAAGAGATTGAAATGATATGGTCATCTGCTGTTAGAGAGAGAGAGAGAGAGAGATGACATGTGGTGAGGCAAGTGATGGAGCTACTAGGAAGAAGGACAAGAGGAAAGCCTAAGACCAGATGGAAAGATGTGGTCATGAAAGCAGGATATTCAACCTTGCATTGTAGTAATCCCAAATAAAATGGGAGAATAGTGAGGAGGAGGAGACATTCATACACCATTTTGAAAAAATAATGAATAAAATAACTTTGGAAACGCTCCTAATACCTGACCTTTATCACATGCTTCTGCATTATATGCAACAATAAATTATATTTCAATTCATTCTTGTAGATGCTGTTGCAGTTATAAGATTGTTACGTTTTGGAACAATGTCTTTAATTCAAAGTAAAATGGTCGATGATCTATTCTGAAGCCTGCTTGAGAACAGGCCAAGAGTGGCTAAAGATCAAAGGGAGGCCTAGACTGTGTTAATGGGGCAATGGTGTAAGGTGTTCTTGTTTGGAAACAAAGGTGGCAGTCTCTGAGCTCATAATAGGTAGACTCTGAGTCTTCCAAAATCCTGGAAAAATGCTGAAAGTATCAGGTTGTGAACAGTTATGCTGTAAGCTGCCCATTTACTTCTAAGAAGAGAGTTTGGGACAAGAATAGCTAATCAGCATTTTTACCTGGATGCAAGGCTAATGTGTTTCATGTTGCCATGGGGAGGAGAGCAAAGGAAGCCACTTTGAGATCAGGTTACAAGCTTTCCGACAAATCAGTGCACATCATAGACAGCAGTTACGTGTAGTTGGCAGAGAGGAGAGACTGCCTGGCTTTGTGAACTACCCCAGCCAGATGCAGGTGGGAGATGGCCTCTAATCAACGCGTCCCCACAGCCATCTCAGGATTCCAGGAGACTCGTCCTGGTGTGGCCAGAGGAGAAGAACCATCAAGACAGGATTTACTGCTGGTATTAGATTTAGGAAACTCTCTGAAAACTATGGGAAGAGCCTGGATGCAGTCACTTGAAGTCAGCGAAACTCAGGAAAATGGGGCAATGCAAAACCATTGGAAGCTGAGAGCAACTGTGGACTTTTTTTGCTATAAAGACCGTAATTTTGTAAGGAGTGCGATGTGTGATAGTATAAAAGGGGAATGTTCCTATCTGTAGTTTAATGTATAAGTTGCCTACAAAAAGAAAGTGGGGCTTAGTCAATAGTGTTTTTTAGTCATTTGTTATAGTAGAAGTTGTAAAATGTGAAATCTTGTCATTTTTTCAGTTATTAACTGGAAGTTCAAATCTTCTTTTCATGTATCAGTCTGCACAGAGATTAAAACAATGCCAATAGATAAATGCATATGTCAGTGCTCTGTAAAATGCCAAAGGAATTCTGCAGTCACAATAGAATACAAACTTCAACAGCTACATAAAATCCATTCTATATAGAATTATATATAGGTGAACTATTAAATACAATTGCAAGGACCTGTAATCAACACATTGCAAAAAATTAGGTAAAAGGGATTGTACCACCATCAGCTGCTTTGCAAGTGTGTTATATACATCACATGCAGAAAAGGATGTACCAAACAATGATGGGTCACCTACCAAGGTGAAAGGGACAAAAACGTCTGCTAACCATTCTAAAACCATTTTATTCTAGGGAATACTGTTGACAGTGCATCGTACTTGTGCTGTCTGGAAAGCTGCTTTTTTCAATATCTCAGTTGTAAGTGCTCTTGAACACCAAATGCACTTAACACATGATGCCATTCCTGGCAGTGTCTCAACAATTTTAAAATGCAAAGCACGTTGGACAATGCAGCCCAGCATCTTAACCAGAGTTAAGTTCACTGTAGCCAAACTGCAAACAGACTCTCCTCAGGAGTCTTGCATATGAATGTATTCAACATGCACCTGATATTAAACATCATTTCTGAGATACGCAATGCATAAACACTGGGGTATCCTACAGGAACAACCAATCAGTTTGAACAAGAATAATGAGAGTTTTCCAAATGGCTTAATGGGTAAAGACACACAGTGACTTAGTGCTGAGGCGTAATGACCGACAAATGCTAGGTTCCATTCTTAGTGGAGAGGATTTTCTCCCTGTCAGGCAGGCCAGTTGGGAGCAGGCACAGGTGGGTGCAGAGCCGATGGCTGCCCCTGATCGGCTGGGCACTGCCGTTTTACGAGGGTGGGCCAATTAATGGCTGCCCAGCATGACGGGCACACAGAAGCGCTCAGCGCTACCTGTGCGGGCAGGGGGAAGAGGGAGAGACAGAGCCTGCTTCAGAGCGATTAATTTCATAATAAAACATTGGAGAAAAATAAAATTACTCAAATATGTGCCCGATGAGTGGGAGATGTTTATGGATTTTCATAAGACATTTTATTTAATTAATAAGCCCTTCATCAAACTTCATCCAGCCCGTGGATGAGGTTCCATGAAAAATGCAAAGGCCGCCTGAGCTCTTCACCTGCCACCACCACCCCCCACCCCCCGGCCAACCTTAAGGTTGGACAGGCAGCCCTGACAAGCACTTTTTGTCGAAGGGTCATGAGGACTTGAAACGTCAACTCTTTTCTCCTCCGCCGATGCTGCCAGACCTGCTGAGCTTTTCCAGGTAATTCTGTTTTTGTTAAGTACTTTAACTAGTTCGTTAATGGCCTTAACAGCTGACTCCAGTGCGCATCTGCCGAACGGAAGATCGGAATGAAGCGTGAAGTCATGGTGCACGCCCAACGTCACCGCACTTTATTTTACATGTCAGCATGCAGGGCCCACCCCCACATGCCGAACAAAAGATTCTGCCCTTAGTCTCTGGTGGTGAAGCAGATAGAATTATGATCTAAATTTTAACTTTGGAATGAGTTAAGAGTAGGGAGGTGTAGGTGCGGAGGTGGGGGGGATGCAGTAGGATAAATCTTTGCCTGGGACATTATGGGCTTCAAAACCCAGAGGATGTCAGCCAAGAGCACTTCAGCAGTCAGAGCAGAGATCTGAGCAGCCAGTTTTTATTGCTGCTGAAGTCACAGGGGTTGCACTCCATAAAAATGCCAGGAAGAGGAAGAGTAAAGATTTGTAGTTGCACAAGGGTACGCACGTGGATGTTTAACACAATGTTAGATTGGTAAGTTCCTGTTTAATTTTTGAGCCACATAAATATTATTTGTTTTGTCCACTTTCCAGCAATGCCAATTTTAAGTTGCTGCTTGGAAAGTGGCCTTTTCACTTGTATTGAATAGCAAGGTATGGATCGCCACCGAGCAATAAGGAGCTATGAAAGGGAAGTTTGGTTGTTTGTGGGTCTACTTTGTGTTTGTCTTACTGGGGGGTGGAATGTGGGGGGTGGGTGCAGGTGGGGGGTTGCAAGGAGTGTAAGTGGCTTTTGAATGTAATTATCAGGTGGGTGACTAGTGGATCTCAAGTAAACATTGCAATAACGAGGGCCATATGGGCAACTATAGGCACCGCTGCTGTTAGACCATAAGATGTAGGAGCAGAAGTAGGCCATTTGGCCCATCGAGCATGCTCCACCATTCAATGAGATCATAGCTGATCTGATTATCCTCAACTCCACTTCCCTGCCTCTTCCCTATTGCCCTTGATTCCCTTACTGATTAAAAATCTGTCTATCTCAGCCTTGAATATACTTAATGACCCAACTTCCACAGCCCTCTGCGGTAAAGAATTCCAGATTCACCACCCTCAGAGAAGGAATTCCTCCTCATCTCTGTCTTAAATGGGCGACCCATTACTCTGAGATTATGCCCTCTGGTCCTAGACTCTCCCAGAAGGGGAAAACAGCCTCTCAGAATCCGCCCTATCATCTGTTGTATTGGTCGCATCACATTCTGCCTCCTCCTTGGAGTCGTGTGAAGAAACTATGCTGTGTGTCTCATTTCTCCTGCAGGTCCAATTCTCGCTGCTGTGCAATGTTGTGCAGAGTGCAGCACACTGTGACCATTCTGGAGACCCTTCGCTATTAGTATTAAAGGGCATCTCCAGATCTATCCAATTACTGAAGCACATCTCCAACTTGCTGAATGACACATTTGGTTGTCATACTGTTTTCATTACTCCTGGGCGACATTGGTTGGGTTCCTCATGGGTGTCATCAGTTATGTTTTAAGTATGTATCTCTTGCCACTGAGCTGCCAGGCAATCAGTCTGTTTTAAGGTGCAAAAGTGAACAGGGAGGGGAGGGCTGCCACAGGATGAAAGCATTATGGCAGGTCACCTGGGAATCTATCAGTCACCTGCATAAAGCTGTACTGGAACTGCGCGCCCCTGGCCAAGCTGTTCCAGGACAGCTACAAAATTGGCATCTACCCAGCAATGTGGAAAATTGCCCAGCTATGTCCTTTCCACAAAAAGCAGGACAAATCCAACACGGCTAAGTACCGCCCCATCAGTCTACTCTCGATCATCAGCAAGGTGATGCAAATGCTCACCAGCATTGCTATCAAGCGGCACTTACTTGGCAATAACCTGTTCACTGATGCTCAGTTCGGGTTCTGCCTGGACCACCCAGCTCCTGACCTCATTATAGCCTTGCTCCAAACATGGACAAATGAGCTGAACTCGAGAGGTGATTAGAGAGTGACTGCCCTTGACATCAGGGCAGCATTTGACAGAGTGTGGGATCAAGGCAGCTGAGCAAAACTGGAATCAATGGGAATCAGGGGAAGGCGCTCCGCTGGTTGGAGTTATACCTAGCACAAAGGAAGATGGTTGTGGTTGTTGGAGCTCAATTACCTCAGTCCCAGGACATCGCTGATATAGTTCCTCAGGGTAGTGTCTGAGGCCCAAGCACCTTCAGCTAGTTCATTAATGACCTTCCCTCCATCATAAGGTCAGAAGTGGGAATGTTTGCTGTTAATTGCACAATATTCAGCACCATTTGACCACATTCAGGCTTGGGCTGATAAGTGGCAAGTTACATTCATGCCACACAAGTGCCAGGCATTGACCATCTTCAACAAGAGAGACTCTAACCATCTCCCCTTCACATTCAATGACCAAATCCCTCACAATCAACATCATGGGGATTACCATTGACCAGAAACTGAACTAGACCAGCCATATAAATACTGCGGCTTCAACAGCAGGTCAGAGACTGGCATTTCTGTGGTGAGTAACTCACCTCCTGACTCCCCAAAGCCTGAACACCATCTACAAGGCACAAGTCAGGAGTGTGATGGAATACTTTCCACTTGCCTAGATGAGTGCAGCTCCAACACCTCTTAATAATCTGGACGCCATCTAGGACAAAGCGGCCCACTTGATTGGCACCCCAGCCACCACCTTCAACATTTAGTCTCTCCACCAACAACACACAGTGGCAATGGTGTGTACCATCTAAAGGATGCACTGTAGCAACTCACCCAGGCTCCTTCGACAGCACCTTCAAAACCCACGACCTCTACCACCTCAAAGGAAAAGAGCAACAGACTCATGGGAACACCACCGCCTCCAAGTCTCACATCATCCTGACTTGGAACTATTCCGTTCCCAAGCCGTTCCTTCACTGTTGCTGGGTCAAAATCCTGGAACTCCTTTGCTAAAAGCACTGTGGGTGTACCTACATCAAGTGGCTCGTCACCACTTTCTCAAGTGTAATTAGAGATGGGCAATAACTAGCCAGTGACACCCACACCCCGTGAAAGGATAAAAAAAAACATTTTTTTTGTGGTGGCAATCCAGCTGTGCATTGATGGAATAGAAACTCTAGCAATCCTGGGTGATCTGCGGGTGTTTTAATTGTCACATGCTCACAGTCAGTGACTTCTTGCATCTGTAGAAAGCCAGCCCGGTTGCAAACCTGAACACCACAGGATCATCTGAGCAGAATGAAGCAAAAATCAACCAAGGGCTATCCTCACGGGTTACTTTCCAGGGGCTGATGTTGGAAATTAAGAAGTGTTTATGCAAGTTGAGGACAACACTGGCTTGGGCGTGAAAATTAGTGGTGGCCAAACTGCTGGCACTTGCTGCCAGCACTCATAAACGCAGAATGGTCACTTGGGGTGAGGGGGAAACAGAGATGGCGCCATATTCGGTAGGAATTAGTACCTTCGAGAGCAAACAAATGAAACAAATTTACACAGCTGTGATTCTGCAGCATCTACCAGGATACACTGTGTATTGACGTTGATCCTCTTTGTTAACTTGGCCAGCTGGTACCATTCTAGGATGTGACCAGGTCCAACCCAATGCAGTACTGAGGAGTGTTATATGCTTGGAGGTGTTGTCCTTAAGGTGAGCCATTAAACTGAGGTCCTGCCTGCCTGTTCAGGTGGACAGTAAATATCTACTGGCACTATTCAATGAAGGGTGAGTACCTCACAGAATCTTGGTTGATATGCCTCCCCCACACCACTAAAAACAACAGAATAACTGCTTCACTTAATTTGCTACTCATGAGATCTTGCTGTGTGCAAAAGATCTGTTCTATTTACCCACATAACATTAGTCACCATAGTTCTAACATAATCCATTGCATGTGAAGAATTTTTAGATGCTTTTGAGAAACTGTGACCCACTCCTGATCATTCAATAACTTTTGTATTAAAAATTTGAACAATGTAAACAACAGCAAAGTAGGAATTTAATGCTGAAAAAATATGAATTGACAGAAAATTTCAAGTAAGCAACTCAGAAATAGGAGGAATGCACTATATACAAAACCAGAACAGGGATAGACAATTCAAACTCTCAAGCTTGTTGGATCGTGGCTGATCTGTACCTCTGCTCCATTCACCTGCCTTCACTTCATATCCATTGATACTCTGACCTCACAAAAATCAATCTCTGTCTTGAAAGTTCAAATTGATCCAACACCTGCAGCCTCATGGGGCAGAGAATTATAGTTTTTTTTGTGTAATAACATGCTTCCTGGTTTCCCTTCTCAATGGCCCAACTCAAATTTTCAGATTATGTCCCTTTGTTTCTGATCACGCGCCAGAGAAAATAGTTTCTCTCCATGTACCCATCAAATCTTTTTAAAGAAACAGAATGATGAAAGGTCACAGATGCTGCCAGGCCTGCAGAGTATTTCCAGCATTTTCCGTTCCTATAACAGAATGAGATTCGATATACTGACCCAATGGTTACTGCATGCAGCTCAGAATACTTATATTTTTCTGGAACAGATGATTTTTCTCCAGTTGGTAAATTAAGTCCATTTGGAGAAATAAAGACCACCTGGAGAGATAAGAATGTGAAGAGAAAATATTTGCTGGAATACAGGAAAATGGGATTAGCTGAGCTGCTTTGGCAGAAAGCCGGCACAGACAGGATAGGCCAAATAGCCTCCTTCTGTGCTGTAAACATTCTATGACAGGCAAAGGCACATGGAGGACAGGCAGTAAGGAAATGCATAAGGGCAATTAGTTAGATTTTGTATACAATATGGCATGATTCCATGTATAGATTTGATTTGGCATATTCCAATGTGGTGGTTGTCAAGATAAAATAATTCTCAAAATGTTATTGGAATTTATTGTAAAATAGAGTAATAATGGGATGTGTCTGTGTCTATATGTGTCTGTGTGTGTCACTTACTTGAATTAGTCTGAGTGCTTTGATCGAAGAAGAGTGGTTAGATTTGAAATGTTATTTAGATAAACATGGGGAAGTTTAGAAACATAGGTATCAAGGGAACATTTGCATTTTGAAATAAACTAGACTAGATTGTTTCCAAAGGAGGGTGAAATGTGTCACCCTAGCCAGGTGAAGTTTAGAAACAGTGTGTTTATTTTTCCCAAAAATAAAACTTAGTGCTACGAGAGGGTTTTATTATCAGGAAGATAAAGTCCAAAGGCAGAGTGAAACAATGGGTATATGCATTCAAAGAGAAAAATGTGTGTAAAGGGGCAAAGACTGTGTGTCAGGGAAGGCATTGTAAGATCTTACAAGTGTGTGACAAAACCTTCAGCATCTGTGCCTCAAGCTGCTGTCCTCAAAGGACTGAAGTGAAGAGAACTTACTTTGAACTAACATAGAGTTCAACAATTTCAGATCATGAGCTCTTTCCTCCATCCCCACCTCCTTTCCGATCCCCTTTTTTCTAATAATTATTATATATTTTTTAAATA
This sequence comes from Carcharodon carcharias, assembly GCF_017639515.1. NCBI lineage: Eukaryota > Metazoa > Chordata > Chondrichthyes > Lamniformes > Lamnidae > Carcharodon > Carcharodon carcharias. The sequence continues at coordinate 138,225,953 of NC_054480.1, read as the reverse complement.
TATTTTTCTTTTCCCACTATTGCTATTATTATTTTTAAATTTATTTCTATCCATTGTTTTATCTCCACCTTTTTGCCTATATTCGATCCCTTCTCCCCACCCCACCCCCACTAGGGCCATCTGTCACTTGCTCATCATGCTTTCTACCCTTAATGCCACCATTAGCACATTCTTTAGCTAATACCACCACTTTGTCCTTTTGTTTATGACATCTTTGGCAATCTCTCCTTTGCCTCCACCTATCACTGGCCCTCTATCCGGCTCCACCTGTCCCACCCCCCTTAAACAGCTTGTATTTCACCTCATTTCTATCTCTCTTTAGTTCTGATGATGAGTCATACGGACTTGAAACATTAACTCTGTCTTCCTCTCCACAGATGCTGTCAGACCTGCTGAGTTTTTCCAGCTATTTTTTTTGTTTCAGACTTCCAGCGTCGGCAGTATTTTGCTTTTTATCTTAGTGTTTAACTAACTGCCACTTCTCTTCCAGGAATGCCTACCTTGAAGAAGTACTGCTCTTCTCTCCGACAGGATTTCCGCTTGTCTCTTTTGCCCTGTTCACCTTCATTGCTTTCTATTTCTCTCCTGGTGTTTGTCAAGGTGTTTACTAAAACTCGCTTTCACAGCCATATCTCCTTCCTCAGTGCCTGAGTCCATCTCTGATTTACCCCAAGTGGATTCCAACTGAAATCCCATCCCTCATGTTTCGAACCCACCCAGGATTATAGGTATCTCCGGGTTGTACAACGCTTCTCGGACTGCTGTTCTTATCACATCCTGAGCTCCACACTTAGCGCCATGTGCCACTACATGAACACGCTCAACCTCTCCCTCTAGCAGCACCAACTCACCCTATCTCTAAGCTGTCCTTGTCCCCAGTTTCATTTTATTCTTCATCTCATCCGACGCCTTAACAAGAAACTTTGTCTCTTTCTTTCAGGTGCAAAGGAATGCAAGCTTCAACAACTCATTGATGCCAATGCCCCTCCAGGACACTCCACCCCTGCCCAACCCTCTGACCCCATCCCGTCTTCAAATCCCAGCCCCAACCGTCCCCTCTCCGACGCTGAACGTTCAATGCTCAGCAAAGGACTCAGTTTCACACCCTTATGCCCTCATCTCAATGAATTTCAGGCTCGGCACAATACTGAACTGTTCTTCTGCTGCCTTTGTCTCCGTGCTCACTTCTTTGGGCAGGTGTCCTCCCCCCATTTAACAGATCCTCTTACCCACCTCCAGTATTCTCCCTCCACCTGGACCCCTCCCTCTGGATCCTTACCTGCACTTGATCTTTTCATTGAGAACTGTTGGTGTGACATCAGTTGTCTTAATTTCTCTGCTTTTCTCACCCACTCTAACCTGTCTCTTTCTGAACTTGCCACATTCCATTCTCTCAGGTCCAACCCTGACATTGTCATCAAACCTGCTGACAAGGGTGGTGCTGTTGTTGTCTGGTGCACTGACCTCTACCTCACAGAGGCTGAGGGTCAACTCCAGACACTTCCTCCTACCTCTCCCTGGACCATGACCCCACCACTGAACATCAGTCCATTGTTTCCAGGACTGTTACTGACCTCATCTCTTCCCTCCACAGCTCCCAACCTCATAGCCTCCTAACCTCGGACGGCCTGCTACTACCTTCTACCCAAAATCCACAAACAGGACTGTCCCAGCAGACCAATCGTGTCAGCCTGCTCCTGCCCCATGGAACTCATTTCTTGCTATCTTGACTCCATTCTCTCTCCCCTTGTCCAGTCCCTTCCCACCTACGTTCGCAATTCCTCTGATGCCCGATATCATATCAACAATTTCCAGTTCCCTGGCCGCCTCCTCTTCACCATGAACGCCCAATCCCTCTACACCTCCATTCCCCACCGGGATGGTCTGATGGCTCTCCGCTTCTTCCTCGAACAGAGGCCCGAACAATCCCCATCTACCACAACTCTCCTCCATCTGGCTGAACTTGTTCTCACACTGAACAATTTCTCCTTCAACTCCTCTCACTTCCTCCAAATAAAAGGTGGGGCTATGGGTACCCGCATGGGCCCCAGTTATGCCTGTCTCTTTATGGGGTATTTGGAATATTCCTTGTTTCAGTCCTACTCAGGCACCCTCCCACAACTCTTTCTCCAGTACATCGATGACTGCTTCGGTGCCACTTCATGCTCTCGTCTGGACCTGGAAAAATTTATTAATTTTGCTTCCAGTTTCCACCCCTCCATCATTTTCACATGGTCCATCACTGACACTTCCCTTCCCTTCCTTGACCTCTCTGTCTCAATTTCTGATGATAGACTGTCCACCAATATTCATTACAAGCCTACCGACTCCCACAGCTACCTCGACTACAGCTCCTCACACCCTGCTTCCTGTAAGGACTCCATCCCATTCTCTCAGTTCCTTCGCCTCCGTTGCATCTGTTCTGTTGATGCCACTTTCAAAAACAGTTCCTCTGTCTTCCTTCTTCCTTAACCGAGGTTTTGCACCCACGGTGGTTGACAGGGCCCTCAACCATGTCCGGCCCATCTCCCACACATCCGCCCTCACACCTTCCTCTCCCTCCCAGTACCATGATAGGGTCCCCCTTGTCCTCACTTATCACCCCACCAGCCTCCGCATTCAAAGGATCATCCTCCACCATTTCTGCCAACTCCAGCATGATGCCACCACCAAACACATCTTCCCTTCACCCCCTCTGTCGGCATTCCATACGGACCGTTCCCTCCGGGACACCCTGGTCCACTCCTCCAACACCCCTTACAGCTCAAGCCCCTCCCACGGCACCTTCCCAAGCAACCGCAGAAGGTGCAACACCTGCCCCTTTACTTCCCCTCTCCTCACCATCCGAGGGCCCAAACACTCCTTTCAATTGCAGCAGCACCTCACTTGTACTTCCCTCAATTTAGTCTACTGCATTCGCTGATCTCAATGCGGTCTCCTCTACATTGGAGAGACCAAACGCAGACTGGGTGACCGCAAGCATGACCCAGACCTCCCTGTCACTTGCCATTTCAACACTCCACCCTGCTCTCATGCCCACTTGTCCGTCCTTGGCCTGCTGCAATGTTCCAGTGAAGCTCAACACAAACTGGAGGAACAGCACCTCATCTTCCGATTAGGCGTTTTACTGCCTTCCAGACTTAACATTGAGTTCAACAACTTCAGATCATGAACTCTCTCCTCCATCCCCAACCCCTTTCCGATCCCCTTTTTTCTAATAATTAAATATATTTTTCTTTTCCCACCTATTTCTATCCCTTCCTCCCACCCCACCCCCACTAGGGCCATCTGTCACTTGCTCATCCTGCTTTCTACCCTTAATGCCACCATTAGCACATCCTTTAGCCAATACCACTGCCATCAACACCCCTTTGTCCTTTTGGCTGTGACATCTTTGGCAATCTTTCCTTTGCCTCCACCTATCACTGGCCCTCTATCCAGTTCTACCTGTCCCACACCCCTCACACAGTTTATATTCCACCTCATTTCTATTTCTCTTCAGTTCTGATGAAGAGTCATATGGACTCGTTAACTGTGTTCCTCTCCGCAGATGCTGTCAGACCTGCTGAGTTTTTCCAGCTATTTTTGTTTTTATTTCAAATTTCCAACATCCGCAGTATTTTGCTTTTATTTTAGAACCTACTTTGAATTTGACTTTTTCAGGGTGTCATGTTTCTTTGACCTGGGCCTTTTAAAACCTGTGTGTCTTACTGTTGCCTTAACGTAAGTGTAACTGGAAGTTAGATAGATTTAGAAGTTATCATAATATTAATTTGTAGATCTATGTATATATTTAAAATAATTTACTAATAAATGTTTAATCTAGTTTTATAAAAACCTATAAGACTTGGTGGTCTAATTACTACTGAATTCATGGCACGCATCTCGAAATTTATACAAATTGAAAATTAGTTGTGACAGTTGTTTCAAGTTTCCCTCTGGGATTTGAACAACTCAACATTTACCATCAGCTGTGTCGTAACTATTTTTTTTATATTATGGCCAAACCGATAGTGATGGTCAGTAGAGGGAAGATAAGATGTAGGACTGTTGGTGAATGGAGAATTCGGTTGTGGTTACTCGTACCACACTCGGATGAACTTCTCATGGACAATCTGAGCCGAATGGAGCTGGCTGCATTGCAGCCTTCATTCCTCTTTATCCTCCTGCTCAGCTGCTCACCACATAGCTGGGGGGGGGCAAGGTCTTCTCCAGCACGTTGCAGACGATGGAAGCGTTGTTTCAGCACACCAGTGGCCCGCTCTATCGTATCTCACATAGCAGCTAGCATTGTGTGCATGCTGTGCACATGTTGTGTGGGTTCCACACCGGAGTCATCAGCCATGTTGTCAGAGTATAGCCCTCATCACCCAGTAGCCTTTGGCTTGCCATGATGACTGAAATGCAGCTGGCACACCAGACTGCCACAGGAAGAAGGTGTTGCCAGGATACAGAGCATTGACCTGAATTATTCATTGCATTGTGGTCACACAGCAACTGAACACTAAAGAAGTGGAATCCCTTCCAATTCTGGTATACAGGAGAGTTCACTTGTGGCACCTGCAAAGCGAGACACGTACAGTCAACTGCACCCTGCACCACGGGGAGATCTGCAATTCCAATGAAGCCACATGCTCAGTCCACCTACTTCTCTTTGGTAAGAGAGAATGAAATAAAGCTACTTTTCTTTTAAGAGAAAGTGTCAGTGATGTCCCTCATGCAATAGTGGATGTGAGATGTTGCAAATATCTCCAATTTCAGTCTGGAATGAGGCAGGAGCATAAAAGCTCATTGTCAGGGATACCTTCTCAGCCACTGGTAATGTGATCCTTGCCCTGCTCTGAAGTGGCTGCACTTGTGACTGGAGCAGGTGCAAGTACCAGTGAGAATTTGCTTAATACTTTGCATTCTTCCAGGAGACATTCACTGCATCTGGGCTAACAGCCTCGATCGAGCAGCATGATTCGTCCAAGTGTGTGCGCGCCACAGTTGCCATCTTGGAGCTCCAAGGGCACTTGTAGCACAAAACAAAACAGGCAATAAGCCCAATGTCTTGCCCATGCTGTTTTCATTGTGTGTTGGAATTTTGGGCCATCTTTCTGCTGACAACAGCTCTCTATGTTGGCGACTTTTGTTAGCACTCTATCATTGGCAGACAATGACATTCACACAAGGGTATTAGCAGCGGTGACATTGTTACTATAAATGCATTCAGATATAACTGGCAGTTAATTCGAAGGGATTTCTGTGCCTAAATTATGTCAAAGGATGCCTGTCCAGGAGGAGCTCTTAGACTGTATGGCAATTCCAGAGTTTTGATATTCGAGTAAGCTGCTCCCATTAACTGTACAGTCAATGTTTACATGATGCGAGTGTGCCACAAAATAGCCAACTATTACTGTGCACGTAACGTACTCAAACCAAACCAAATGCCGAGATTAAATTATGTCTAGCTTGACGATGGCCGAAAGTCAATAGATCAGCAAGATTTTACAGCACTCAGCTCTGGGCAAGGTTAATGTGCTTCACTCTGAATACAATGCCGAACCTTCCGGATTAGCAACCTTTAAGAACAACAGCCAAATGTCAGTTAACGAGACTAATTCAGTGCACTGCACTAAGGGATCTATTTTCATTCTTATCTCCATTTGGCTCACTGCGAGTTAGTGAACACCAAATACAGGCTGTGGGACTGCATTGACCAATTACACACAAGTCCAGTTACCTTCTGAATCCAGAGTGCTATTGTGCATATATTGATGGTCCTCGGTGAGCTTGGGATTTGCTTATCTCTACCACGAGAAGACTGTTCCGACAAACTGGGCAGAAGAAATCGCTTGATTGATTCAATGGTCAAGAAAGCAGTCTAGCACAGTGCTGTGGAGAGCGAAGAGCACGATGAGGCACAAAAGGTGTGTAGTCATCCACTGAAACCAAAGAAGTCTTCAGTCAAAACAGCTCTCCGTGCCACTCAACTCAGACTTCTCTGGCTGAGACAGTGGGATTTCTCCTGTGCAACAGTTCTCCTACTTTAAAAGCATCCTTACGCAGGATTTTGTGCAAACTCATCTTTGTTTCTTTCTTCCAAGGTCCTGCGGCGATGGGGGCGTGGTGAAGTGACAGGCGGAGGTGAGTACCAGCAGTCGTAGTCCAAACCTGCATGTAGGTGGCCCTTGGACTAGTGGCTGCTTAACTCTGTACATGGGGTGACAGATGAGTTTGGCAGCACCCAGGATGACTGAGCAGCCCTCTTTAGGGCAGCACTGCCACCCATTGTGAGAGAGGGGTTTAGAAAAGGTACCCCAACATTGCCTGCCCTAAAAATGCCTGGCTAGCTAGCTAGCTTACCACAGCTGGCAGGTACAGATTAAGTGGTCGAATAACATCAAAATCAAAGAAACAAAAATGATTTATCATTGGAACTTTTGGAACGTCCCGACTCTACTGGACAGAAGCAACACAAAACCAGAAAGGAGAACAGCTCTTATACCCAAAGAACTAGCACTCTATCACATCGACATTGAGGCACTGAGTGAGACAAGGCTCCCTGATGAGGGCTCACTAAAGGAAGATGGAGATAAGTACAATTTTCTCTGGAAGGGAAAACGGAGATTGAGGGCAGGATACTTGGTGTATGATTCAAGGTCAGATCACTTCCTGTCGGGATCAACGAACGCCTCATGAAGTTATTTATTCCACTTGACTGAGCACACTACATGGCCAACATCAGTGCCTAAGCACCAACATTGAGGACAGGAAAGAAGAGTTCCACGAGGATCTGGATCCACTCATTAAGTCCACATTTGTCAATGATAAGCTCATGGTCCTGGGAGATTCAATGCCCGTGTGGGGAAAGCCAAAGGTAACTGGAAAGGAATTCTGGATAATCACTGGGCTGGAAAACTTAACAGCGATGGCCTGTTACTCCCGAAAAAAATGTGCTGAGCACAATCTTTACATTATCAACACAACGTTCTGACAAGCTGAAAAGTATAAGACTTTCACTGCAAGGTCAAAACAGTGGTACATGATCGGCTATATCATTGTACATCAGAGGGATCTCCAGAAATTAAAATATACTCGTACAATGTGAGGTGCAGAATGGTTGACAGATCACAGGTTAATCGGAGCAATTTTTAACTTGCGAAATATTCCAACTCAGCGCCAGCAACCAAAAGGCATCAGAACTCCTTTCAATGTGGCTAAACTGAGTAACATCACTTACTATAACCAGTTTCAGAACGCACGATCAAAAACTCAAAACCAGCATACCCCTGGTTGGAGGCTGTGTTGTGAAGTGGAGCAAATTTAAACACGGTCACTCAAACAGCAAACACTTTTCTTGGACCGAAGAAGCAAGTGCATCAGGATTGGTTTGACGAAAATAATGAGAACATCTCTCAAATTCTGCAGGCCAAAAATAGAGCATATATGGAGTGGCAGAACGATCTAACCTCCACTTCGAAAAGAGGCAAGTTTCAATACCTGCAGAGCAAAGTTCAGAGCGAGCCTAGTGTGATACAAGACAGATGGTAGGAAAGGAAAGCTGAAGAATTACAATATACAGACTCTCAACTCAAAAAAAGTTCTTCAGGTCTATCAAGTCTGTATATGGATCTTCTAGGACAGGCTCCATGCTGTTGCTCTCGGCTGATGGTCCTTGATCAACAAACAGGCAGAAATAAGAGATGGGCAGAACGCTTCAGCAGCCTGCTGTACAAGACTATCAACTGCCAACCCCACAGCCCTCAACCAGATTCCTCAGCGACCAGACCTTGATGCGCTTGACTTGTCTCCTTCTGTTGATGAGATCAAGAAAGCCATCAGGCAGATGAATTCAAGCAAGGCTCCAGGAAAAGATGGAATCCCAGCAGATATTTTCAAAGCGGCAGGCCCTGACATAATAGAGGTCTTCCATGATTTCCTCTTGTGCATTTGGAATGAAGAAAAGATGCCAAATGACTTTCACAATGCAAAAATTGTTGCTCTCTACAAAAACAAAGGCAGCAAAGCAGAGTGTGGCAACCACAGAGGTACCTCACTTCTGTCCACAGCTGGAAAGATTTTTGCTCCCATCATCCTGAACAGACTTACCTTTGTGGCAGAAACAAATCTATCTGAAGCTCAGAGTGGCTTTTGGCCAGGTCACAGCACAGCGGATATGACGTTCACTGGGACCAGGCCGGAGCACAGCGGATATGATGTTCACTGGGACCGGGCCGGAGCACAGCGGATATGACTTTCACTGGGACCAGGCTGGAGCACAGCGGATATGATGTTCACTGGGACCGGGCCGGAGCACAGCGGATATGATGTTCACTGGGACTGGGCCGGAGCACAGCGGATATGACTTTCACTGGGACCAGGCCGGAGCACAGCGGATATGACTTTCACTGGGACCAGGCCGGAGCACAGCGGATATGATGTTCACTGGGACCGGGCCGGAGCACAGCGGATATGATGTTCACTGGGACCGGGCCGGAGCACAGCGGATATGATGTTCACTGAGACTGGGCCGGAGCACAGCGGATATGATGTTCACTGTGACCGGGCTGGAGCACAGCGGATATGATGCTCACTGTGACCGGGCCGGAGCACAGTGGTGTAGGATCGGAATCCCCTCCAACTGGGAAAATTACAGAATATGAAAATCCCAAAAACTCATGGACATAAGAACTGTAAAATAAAAGCAAAGCCTCAGCACAAACACACCGAGGAAGGCTATACAGTAATGAGGTTAATTCTAAACATCGCAACAGAACTGATACAATTAAGAGACTGGAAAGAAGAGCATTATTACAACAATGGTGCAAGGTAACTGCTTTTGCCTGATGTAGTTAAAGGACTGAATCATATACACTGGTACAAGACAGCTGCCATCATGTAACCCAATTAAGAAATTGGGAATTCCATTAGCATAATTGACCCAGACAACGGCCATTACACAGCACCATTCGCTCCTGGCAAGGAAGGAGAAAAACAATTGATATGTCCATCACCTTTGCAGCCAGAGATCCCTCACCATGAGGTGGGATCCATTGTTTCCTGTTGTGGGAAATAACATGGGAACTGTGTATGTCTACAGCCCTGTCTAGATCAGGGCATGGAATAAACTAAAGGATCACAAGACGTTAAAGACTGAGTGATTCAGCAGGACGGCAACAGGAGATGTGTCTGTGATATTTGCAATATAGATTATTATAAAAAAGGAGGACAAAACCGGAGCAGGTTACTGCAGTCAGGAGAAAGGTCAGGATCAGCAAACCTGGCTCAGGCCTACAATCAACACTGGATGGAGCAGCTGGGTTGGGGATTTCGAGTATTCCAGCCTATTCATAGTGGTTTGAGTCTGAGGTTTGTTTGAGGGTTTGGGACTAAGACGTAGTGTTTTCCCCATAATTCTAGTGAGATTTTTAGCAAACTGTGGTGACATTGCCGGGTGAACTAGGAGCTGAGGTCAAATCATGGGAAGGTCAGCTGGGAATTGGGGGCTAATCGCAGAGGGGTTTGAACCAAGGTCAGTTAATTTTAATTTTATGTAACTTTGTGTTTTTGTTGTCTGAACTAGATTAGAGGTATCTGTATTAGTGTGGTAATCTGATGTGTAATATACCTTTAAGAAGAATGTTATAATGGAAGATCACATGAACTTAGTATCCAATAGCAAAGTCGTGCGGGCTACCTCTGAAGTTAGTAGCAGCAGAGTATAGATATAGAGTTTGAAGTGTAAGCACACGTTTAGTTGCTGCTGAGTATCTTTGTAAATAAGCACAGAGTTTCTACCAATGAAGTGTCTGCTACTCAACTCTATCATTAGTACCAAATTGGCCACCCCTTACAACAAGTTTGTGAACAGGGTCCAACAAACTGGTGGTTAGGATCCAACAATTATGGAGTTATTGCATTTAATAAAACATTAATCTTTGGTTGAGCCAAATCCTGTCTGTGTAATTTTGTTCTTCGTAAATCCTAAAGTCCAAGAACCACTTGTAAGGGGAACAGGAGTGGGAACCTCTCACTGCGGATATGAGATTCACAGTGAGACAAATCTAAGGAAAATGCCTCCAACATGGTCCTTTACTTCATTTTCGAGGCCTCGCTAAGGCCTTAGACCCAGTCAACAGGGAGGCCCTCTGGACAATCCTGGAATGGCGTGGTTGTCCAAAATAATGTGTCATGGTCAAACAGGTGCTCCACAACAGAATGACAGGCCAGGTCCTTTCAAATGGTGAATCATCAGCTCCCTTTGAGATCTCGAATGGAATGAAGCAGGGCTGCATTCTAGCACCAGTCCCCTCTAACATATTCTTCACCTGTGTCCTCAGCCATGCTATTAAGGAGCTCGAGCCAAGCACTAGGAAGGCTTCGCACCAGAGCCGTAAATCACCACAGCAGACGACTGTCCACAAAGCTCAAGATGTACACCACTCTTGTTGTTACTTCTCTCCTCTATGGCTGAGAGCCCTGAACTTTATACCACAAACACATAAGGCAGTTGGAACAATTTCAAATGCGTACTCTGTGCTCCATCCTCAACATTCACTTGCAAGACCAGATAACAAACCTCGAAATCTTAATACTTTCTGGCTTTACTCGATCTAAGACAATGCTCCTGAAAGCCCAACTGCACTGGGTAGGGCATGTAATTGGAATGGAGGACCATCGCATTCCAAGACTGTTGCGGTACGGAGAGCTCGCGTCTGACATAAGAAATGAAGGTCAGCCACGCAAGTGCTACAAAGGCATGCTGAAGGGAAATCTGAAGAGGTGCGGCATCAAGCCTAAGGAGCTGGATGAATCAGCGCGAGAAGGAACTCACTGCAGAACCCTGATCGGCAGGACCTCTGTCACTTTTGAAAAGGGTTGACGTCAACGTCTCATTATGCCATAGAGCGGCATAAGCCCACGTCACAACATAAAGAGTTCCAATGTCCCAACTGTTTCTGACTCTGTGTCCAGACTGGGACAACATAACCATCTCTGTGTTCATCGTTGATGAGTCCGCACATCCATCGCCTTCTTCAAACTGGAAGGCCAACCATCATCATGAATGGCAGGATTCTTAAATTAAGCCTAATTTGTATTGTGTCTCTCCTCCAATTAACTACCTGTTACCTCCCATTAAGATCAAGTGGCAGATGAATGCAGCAAGTATATTGTGAATCAAATACTATTTGAATTAGCCAAATTTCAGTTATTTTAAAAGTCAGATGATTTTTTTTTTCTCAAGTTGAATTGAAATGCCCCACATTTAGAAAAATATTCATAAATAGAAGGTCCATTTCCATATATTTTCTGTACTTGATGTAGATTTGAAAACCAAAGCAAAAGAATTGCCACCTGCTGCTACAAAATAGGAACAGAGTGACTGGCAATAAACAGCAGACAGCTTGTCTTTTCCTTGTCAAAGGGAGAAGGAGGGCCAGTCATGTGCCAGGTTTAATGGAATACAGCAATTCCTTGGCAGCCTAAAGATAAGTCTGTATTCCCACATAGCCTGAGGCAGGCAAGTGTCCAAAACTGTAGCTCATGGAACCAAACTCTGTCCCTATTTGTGTTTCTATTTCTTATCTGCTTGGGTGGTCCTGGTGGAATTTTGTGGGTAAGGAGCTCGGTGCTGATGTCACATTGGTGCATGAATCCTAAATTAAAGCACCAAATCTGTTACTACCAGCAACTTGACATATATCGAAATTAAAGGCAATGTGGATTTAAACTTTATATTCATCCCCCCCAAAGGCTTCATGGTCTGTGACCCATAATGGATAGACGACTAACCAAAATGATGTGTGGCAAAAGCCTAATACCAATTGAGCATATGCAATCTGCGCACCATATATTGTCCGACAGCTTTCTTTTCTCACCTGATAATCGGGCACTGTGCAATTAAATTTCTAGGCCTCTAACTTCATTTGGCATTAATGCAATAAGTCATTTTTAATTTAGATTTGTAAGTGACAAAGGAATAGCATATTTACTTCCGCACAACCTAAGGACACAAAGTTCATTAACAATTAGCCTAGTCATTGAAATTGACAACAATCACAGAAGTATAAATGATATTTGCTGGATATTAATCACATAACAAGCATCTAAATTCCTCCTGTTATTAAAAAGAGCCCCTGATGTGTCACGTGACTGATCTAATATTTATCATTCGGTACTTTAACACTGAACTGTGCTATTTTTCTCTCTCTCTCTCCAACTACTGCCACAAGCATAAGTAATTCAGATGCTTCTTGTGACAGCAGCCCTACTTTAAAGGGATCTTTGCATTTGTAGACAGCAGCTTCTGAAATGAAAGGGAAGTTCACATTAAATAATGGTTGGCATCACTTTCTACTGAACTTTGCAGTGCAGGAGGCAGCCATTCAGATTGTCAAATCAGTCCAAAATTAAACTCACTGACTGACATGCTCCTCCAGCCCTTGTATCAATCCAAATTAATCCCACTTCCCCACATTCTCCCCATAGCCCTGTATCAATGACCAAGTACACCAATAGAGCCATAGAAAAGTTACAGCACAGAAGGAAGCCATTCAGCCTATCTTGTCCATGCCAGCCCGAGGACACCCAGGTGCCCTTTCTACTCCCACTTTCCTGCATCCGGCCCAAGGCCCTGCAGCTTACAGCACTTAAGGTGCAGATCCAGGTACTTTTTAAAAGAGTTTAAAGCTTCTACCTCTACCACCAACTTGGGCAGCAAATTCCAGACATCCACTACCCTCTGTGTAAAAAAGTTCTTCCTCATGTCCCCCCTACACCTTCTGCCACTTATCTTGAGTCTGGTCCCCTGGTTCTAGAATTCTCCACCAAGGAAAACAATTTTATCCTGTCCACGCTTATCTATTCCCCTCATAATTTTGTACACCTCAATCGTCACCTCTCAGCCTTCTTTGTTCTAAGGAAAATAACCCCAATCTATCCAATCTCTCCTCATAGCTACACTTTTCTAACCCTGGCAACATTCTTGTAAACCTCCTCTGCATTCTCTCCAGAGCTATTGCGTCCTTCCTGTAAAGTGGTGACCAGAACTGCACACAATACTCCAGTTGTGGCCTCACCAGTGTTTTATACAATTCTAACATTATATCCTTACTTTTATACTCTATACCTCTGCCAGTGAAGGAGAGCATTCCACATGCCTTCTTTACAACCTTGTCTACATGAACTGCTGCCTTCAGGGACCTGTGTACTTGTACGCCAAGATCTCTCACTTCATCTACCCCTCTTAGTATATTCCCATTTATTGTGTAATCCCTGTAACTGTTTGTCCTCCCTAAATGTATGACCTCACACTTCTCTATGTTAAAATCCATCTGCCACTTTACTGCCCACTCCACCAACCCATCTATGTCATTTTGGAGATTATGGCTATCCTATACACTATCCACTGCTCGGCCAATCTTTGTGTCATCTGCAAATTTCCCAATCGTGCCCCCCACATTCACGTCCAAACCGTTAATATATAACACAAACAGCAAGGGCTCCAACACCAAGCTCTGTGGAACACCACTTGAGACAACTTTCCATTTGCAAGGGCATCCATCCACCATTAACCTTTGTTTCCTGTTACAAAGCCAACCTTTTATCCAGTTTGCTACATTACCCTGAATCCCATGGGCTTTTACTTTCCTGACCAATCTGCCATGTGGGACCTTGTCAAATGCTTTGCTAAAGTCCATTTACACAACTGCACTACCTTCATCAACCCTTCTTGTCACTTCCTCAAAGAATTCAGTCAAATTGGTGAGGCAAGACCTTCCTTTAACAAATCCATGCTGACCATCCCTGACTAGTCCATGCCTTTCCACATGACAGTTAATCCTATCTCTCAGGATTGATTCATTTAATTTGCTCACCACCGATGTAAGACTAACTGGCCTATAATTGTTTGGCATTTCCTTTGATCCTTTTTAAACAATGGAACTACGTTTGCATTTCCCCAGTCCTCCAGTACCTCCCCTGTATCTAAAATGATGGAAAATCATCCTCAGAGCCCTATTAAATAAATAAACTCTACTAGTATATAATAAATGCTATCAATCCCACTTGTAATCTCTATTAAAAGTAAATTTTAAATTTTGAAAAGTTAGTATTTTTAATATAATTTAATATCACCGTAATCCCATTCCTTGCCTTTTAATCAAATCTAGTGAGGATAAAAAACATAGCAGCCTTAAGGCACAGTTATTATCACACAGGATGTCACTCTTTAAAGAAAAACATTATTAAGAGAGCTAGCATCATTCTCCAGCTGTTCTATTAAGATTACACAGAAAATTATTCATGTAATCCAGGCACTAAAGAACGGCTCTGAAAAATCTAATCAATCAGGATTGGAAACTCATACTAACAGTTACATCTAAATTGTCTTCAGACATTGCAAACCTGGGTGGTATTTGATGAAATCTTAACTTTTACATTTCTCTGGATAAGATTAACCCCTCATTATAGTGAATACGATGGAATTCCAGCACAGCAAATATTGTGATTCATCTTTTAAGGGCTGTTGTATCTAACAATTTGTTTGTAACTTCTGCTTGTGCAGGAATCCTCCCAAACAGCAGTGTGGTCCTAAAGACCCCCTTTTCCCCATACAATTTCTGAGAAACCTGGAACAAACACACGTCAAAAGAAATGAATGTTAGAAAGAACTTATTGACCACTTCAAATCGTCCATTGTGATTTGCAGTTAATTGAGTACTTTTCGAAATACAGGGAATGTTTATACACAAATGGCAATGAGATAAATGGCCAGATAATCTGTTTCAATCATGTTGATTGAGGAGTGTCCGAGACATCATCCCTGATCTTCTTCATGTGGGATCTTTTACATCTATCTGAGAAGGCAGACTGGGCCTTAGTTTGATGTCTCATTCGAAAGACAGCCCTTCTGACAGTGCAGCACACCCTCAGTACTGCAATGAAAAACCAACCTGGATTATGTACCCAAATTTCTGGAGTTGGGGCTGGATTTTCATTTCCCAATCAAGGTGTGAATCGGGTCATGAAATGCTGAACTTAGTGTTTTTTTCCCCCTGGAAAGTTTTCATGTGGGTCAGGAAGGCCTTGAGTACAAAACACACACATACACACACACACACACACTTCTTCTGAGGTTAGGGTCTCCATCGCAGGGACCACAGGAAAATTGCATTGTCTCCCATACATAATTTTCATACACTGGTGTGATTTTGGAAGACCTGAAAAAAACACCTCCTTGAAGAGTTTTTGACCACTTGGGAAGCCTGCTGAGGAGCTTGGAACATTCAGAAAGGTAAGTGCAAAATGTTTTGACAATTTGAAATGTCACTATTAGAAGTTGTATTATGATGTAGATGTGTTTTAATGCAATGATTCATCATAGGGAACAGTCCTGCAAAAAGGTAAGTTGACTCTTACATTGACCACCTTTATGTAAGTGTTGTCATGCATTGCAGTATATTTTTCAATGGAGGAAGTGCAACCTTTGCTGATAAAAATAAATCTGCTTTTGAAGTTGAAAGAAATCCAAGCACCTGCTCCCCAACACTTATTGACATGGATTGACATAGATTTAAAGTGGAAATGAGACACCATTCTGTTCTGTCAGTTTCATGCAAGGTTGCTGATTTGTTATGATAGTGTAAGGAACATATCTTTTTATTTCTGTTGGACTGTGAATTAAAATTACACTGGCTGCAGTTTGAAAAACATGTCCACTGGAACAGGATGAGCTATATAGACAATGTCGCAGTCCAGGAACAGAGTGTGTC
The DNA here is from genome assembly GCF_017639515.1 of Carcharodon carcharias. Taxonomy (NCBI): domain Eukaryota; kingdom Metazoa; phylum Chordata; class Chondrichthyes; order Lamniformes; family Lamnidae; genus Carcharodon; species Carcharodon carcharias. The sequence continues at coordinate 138,210,195 of NC_054480.1, read as the reverse complement.
ATGAAAGACAGGATGGTACTGGAGAGGAGCGCTGGACCAAAGGAGCTGTCTGACAACAGCAGTTTAATTGTCTCCTGACCAGGTGAAGAGCAGGGCAGCAAAAAGCTCCTGGCCCACAAAGAGAAAACATCTAAAATCTCTTTTCCTCATATCTCTATAACCTAATCTTTCTCGGAGGAAACCCCTGTAAAAAGGAAAAGGGGAAAACCACTATTAGAGACATTGAAAAGCAAGTTTTTAACCAGTGAGCTAGGTAATGAAAGTGCTGGAAGAAGGCCTTGTGTCAGCAACAAGAACTGAAAGGAATTTGGAAGACATTGATCAAAATCATCCCATTGAATCCTGTACTCTGGATTGGTGCTGTTGAACTGTTTTATCCCACCCTTAAAACCCATGTTTTATGTGGTGTGTGTGAGTGTGTGGGTGGGGATTTAAGTGTTAGAAGTTAGCAGTTCATATTTCTTTCTTTTACCACTAGTTAAAAGCAATTTGTTCAATAAACAGTCATTTACTTATTAAGTTTACAAACCTGGTGCTTGTATTCTGTTAACCTAAATTAAACAATTGGGTAGAATTGTGGCAATCTGGTGGTTCGGTCAAACTTTTCGCATTTGTCACAGCTCGGGGAACAGTGAGGCTTGATATTACAGCACACTATCCCCAGTGAGTCGTGACAACAGCCATTATGAATGCTTGGCTGGGTTTCAAAAGCTCATCATAGCTTCTGTTCAGCTCAGCAGGTTGTCGATTGATCCAAGAACGATTGAACTTTTTAACAGCCAGTAATAACAAAATAGTCCTCTGATGTGGTTTCTAAAAGAATGTTGGGAGCTGGGCTGCTGTGTTGGAGAAACAAGGCATGCTTTCTAACTTGGCCTGCCACCACACCCACACTCCTCACAAATTCCACCACAGCTCATAAAATGCACTGCAAATCTGCCCCATGTGGAAAGACAAAAATCCAGGGAAAAGTCACATGGGTCAGGTGGGCAATTTAGAAGATGTAAAAGTGCACAGATCAGGCTTTCCTGAGCCCCCCCAAAAAATCCAGCCCTTGGTCTTGAATCTACTCTCTAATAGGCAAGAGTGTTACCGCTAAGCTTTCCTTGACATCTTACCAATTTAATACTGAAAAAATAAAGGCATTAGATATTCTCAGGGATTCCATGAAGTCTCTTTGAGAACCTCCCTTACCAGGAACTACAGCTGCAGTTATTATGTAGCTAGAAAACAAATACAACACTGTTTGAACTTATTGGCACATTTAGTAAATACCGCTTTAAATTTTTTTTATTAGATAAACTTATATCTAGTCTCTGCTGAGAAGAAAATCAATGTTAAACACAACTAGATGACATCTAGGACTCTCAATCCTGCTTCTTTATTTTAATTAGTTATCTTTCCATTTAAAAAAACCTGGCACCAAAATTCAATTATTTTTTGAGTTCTGATCTTGTGTAGCTTATCGAACTAATTGAAATGTGATCATGACTTAGGCTCAGCTATTTGTTGCACAACTTAGCAGTGATTCATGCCATCACAGTACAATTAAACTACTGAAGCTTCTAAGAGATTGGAGCTGTCTTCTTGGCTTCAATGAAGGGCAGATGCAAAGACACATGGTGAATCAATAGCCTCAGTTCCAAAAGATATGTCGGATAATGGTTTCACTTTAGACTTGTGATTCAGCAGTTTCAAAATTATAACAATTGCATTCAGCCCTTCTTCATTTTACTTTTTTTTCCCCCTCTCTTCTTTTGCCTTCCTCTCCTGAGGGCACATATCCTGGGTAAACTTGCCATGTCTACCAGTGCGCCTTGTGCCCATGGTGCCATTTCCCTCAGTCTGTGATCTTACAAAGCAACCTTAATCACCACCAGGCTGAAGGGAGCAACTACAAGTTTGGCAGATTCAACAACATTTTCTGGAAAGATCCATTCGGCTATCACTTCACTAATCCATCACAGCCCCGAAGGATCTTGTACTTACAGCCTACACCTACTTCTTGTATTATGTTCTTATTCATCGCTTTTATAAATTTAATGTTTATGCAACAGTTAATGGCCTCAAAATAGTGGCTGCAGAATGGGTTCCAGCCAAACAAACAGTGATGGCAAACATCTCTTCTGTAAGTGTGTGGTTACACAGATGCAAGAGATTTGCCCAAGCAGTTTAAATATAAAACAAAAACAAAAATACCTGGAAAAACTCAGCAGGTCTGGCAGCATCTGCAGAGAGGAACACAGTTAACGTTGTGAGTCCATATGACTCTTCAACAGAACTATAGGAAAAATAGAAAAGGGGTGAAATATAAGCTGGTTTAAGGGGGAGGGGGTGGGACAAGAAGAGCTAGATAGAGGGCCAGTGATAGGTGGAGATAACCAAAAGATGTCACAGACAAAAGGACAAAGAGGTGTTGAAGGTGGTGATATTATCTAAGGAATGTGCTAATTAAGGGTAGAAAGCAGGACGAGCAAGGTACAGATAGCCCTAGTGGGGGTGGGGTGGGGTGAAGGAATCGAAAAAGGCTAAAAGGTAGAGATAAAACAATAGATGAAAATACATTTAAAAATAATGGAAATAGGTGGGAAAAGAAAAATCTATATAAATTATTGGACAAAACAAAAAGGAGGGGGAAAATCAGAAAGGCGGTGGGGATGGAGGAGAGAGTTCATAACCTAAAATTTACATGGTTACAATGTAATGTCAAAACTCTGGGACTATTTAAATCACAGAGGAACCAGAATGGTTACAACACAGAAGGAAAGCAAAGCATTCAGCCCATCAGCTGAGCCAGCTCTTGCAAAAGCAACTCACCTAGTCTCATTCCCCAACCACCCCTTTATCCTGTATCTCTGTAAACATTTTCCCTTTGGATAATTATCCAATTCTCTTTTCAAGGCCTTGATTGAATCTGCTTCCACCACACACTCAGTCAATGCATTCCAGATCCTAACCATTCACTGTCTAAAAGCATTTTTCCACATGTCATCGTTGCTACTTTTGGCAATCACCTTCAATTGGTGTCCTCTGGTTTTCAATCCTTCCACAAATGTGAACAATTTCTTTGAATCTACTCCGTCCATACCCCTCATGATTTTGACGGCCCCTATTAAATCTCACCTTAATCTCTACTCTTAAAAGGAGAATAGACTCAGCTTCTCCAATATTTTATAATTCGTTCATGGGATCTGGGCGTCACTGGCTAGGCCAGCATTTATTGCCCGTCCCTGATTGCCCTCGAGAAGGTGGTGGTGAGCTGCCTTCTTGAACTGCTACAGGTCACCTGTTGTAGGAACACTCACAGTGCTGTTAGGAAGCAAGTTCCAGGATTTTGACCCAGCGACTGTGAGGGAGTTTTCTTCATCCCTGAGACAGTTCTTGTGTATCTTTTTTGTACCCTCTCTAATACCACTAACTCCAGTTGGCTTAAAAAGTCTCCAAGGGAGGCTGAGCATGTTTTGAACCTAGTTTCATATACAATGGATCTGTGTACACTTCATGTGGTATCAGTCTCTCAGTAATTCAGTTATCGCCTCCAGAGAGCCCCACTGACACTCTCCAAGGGTCAGACCAGGGTCCAGATTCTCACTACAAATTTACTATCAGTGAGTCACACGAACTGCTTGGCAACTATGCTAGTGTAATGCTAATGTGCCATCTTATATTTTGAACTTCTCCTCAGTTTTCTCTTTGAAAGACTGAAATGCTTTGGTTTCTCCATATTTTCCCATAACTAAATCCTCTGACATGAGTCAGTCATGTGGTTGTTTTCTCTGCACTGCTTCTGAATGTATCCCTTGGGTCTTGGTAAACAGAAATGGATGCAATATTCTTAAGTGGACTGACCAGTATACAACTTCTTCTGACGCATGCTCTGCTGTGGTAGCTACATAGTTAAACATTTCATTTCTTCTCTTGGTTGTGCTGAACACCATTTTCTCTACAACTCTTTCAACTTCACCCCTATCAGTTTAGATACAAATCATGGAGCACTTCTGTTGCCTAACTGTTCTTAAGTGAAATACTTAACACTTCTCTGAATTTAATTTCATCGATTACTTACATCTTTTACTTAACTTGTTTTGAAGCACCCCCAATTGCCTTCTGATATAATTATTCCTCTCCATCCCTTTAGTATTCTCTGTGAATTTGTAAACTTTGTATCAAGCTGAAGTTAAGACTCCAATATAATTTTAAAAAGTGTTAAGATCATAACACAAATCCATCCAGAGTTTCCTCTGCTCCAATATAACACCCACAAATATTGAGTGACCTTTTAGCCACTTTCTTATCTAATCCTAAGATTTTCCAAGAAGCTCAAACAGTTTAAGTAATAGGCTTTCATGCAGAAGCTTATCATAGGCAATTTTGGAACCTAGATGCTCTTTGCATCATAGGACGTGCACTTTGGATACCAGTTCCTGAGTATTAGGCCGGATCTTCCCCCTATGGATCCAAGTTGGTTGCTGATTACTAAGTCATCATACAAGGAACCTTGAACTTAATTCTGAATAATCTATTCCATAATTTCAGTTGGATTTGAGACTGTCTGTATCATTTGCAAGTAAGCACCATTGTGTACTCATCAGTATCTTACGCATTGCCAATTCTTTCAGAGGCACTTGATGAAAAGGCAAGCTGAAACTTAATAGAAACTAATGGCATGCTCTTACTATAGCACTCACACACATCCTTGATAAAAATTGTGTCATGATTAATGTTGTTCCATTGAGGATAGTACTGATCCCAACATCTAACGGATAATAATAAGTCACTATGAAATTACTACTCATTGAGATTGTTTATGTAAGTATCCTACCTTTTCTTGGTACTGACGGCGCGATGAATCCAAAGACTGGATCAAGGCAGTTGCATGACCAATAAACATGGCATAGCAGGTGGCACCCACTATCATGCTTAGCATTGTTAGCCAGATATCTGACATGCTTTCTGGAGCTTGACGACCATACCCTATGCAGAGCATGTGGCTCATTGCCTTAAACAGTGCAAAAGAGTAGAGCTCACTCCAGGAATCATTCTGTTGAATAAGGAAAAGAAAATGGAAAATCAACAAAGTATTTAAAGACGTTGGTGAAATATGTTGTTCCCTTTTCCGTATTTATCTACCACACCTCTCCCTTTATTTGAACTCTTTAACATTTGAAAATACAAAGCAGGCCAACTTTTCTTTTTTTTAAAAAAAAGGGGAGATTGATGTTTGAATGTGATATTGTAATAATTTCATTTTTTGTGGGCATAGGGGTGGTGGAGAACAGGCCAGCAGATAAAGAGGAAGGATAAGGGGCAGGAGAAAAGGATTAAGGGCAAGGAGGAGATGAGGAAGGCTTTAGAGATGAGTATTATATGCAATTAAATAGAAACATAAATAGCATTTGCTTTGTAAGTCACTGCACTTTGAGAGTTCAAAATAACCATATATTACAATGAATTTCTATCTTTAAAGATTAAACATTTTGCAGATAGTGACACAATGTGCTTACAGAATAGTCAGGTAATATTACCTCAATTAAACAACTGGGAGATAATCTTAAACTGTAATGTACACATACTTACGATTATACTTAACATTCAGTTGAAGCTTCATGCTACAGTGTACTGCAGCTCCACTTGCTTCGTCATTTTAAAAGGAGCTTCTTCCGCTGTCTGATGTAGCCATCCACCTCCCTGTGCCTTACTTATGTGTTCTAGCTATTGTTTCAAGATCAATCAGCTGTCCTTGCTCTCTGAAACTGTCCCCGTGGTTGCTGGTGGTGAGGTTTCAGCCTGCCTGCTCCTCACTGCAGCCTCCTTCAGTCTTAGGGTCCATTATTTGACCACCCGCTTTCACAGACCATCCACCTGCCATTCCCCTGTGAGCCTTAGGCCTCCACCCACTTGCTTGGCCTTAGGCCTCCTGCCTTGAGCCATTGCCACCATTTAACATCACACTTCCCTACATATCCCAAATCCTAACCTTGCGTTCCTCCAACATCAAGACCATCAATTCAGACATCAGAACCACTCCCCCCCCACACCCCCTATCTTGGAAAGGTGAGCTAGTCAAGCTATGCCTAGAGGCAAGGAATTAAGATTTTTCTTATACTGTTTCCTGGAACTTTGAATTTACCTAAACTACACCAGCGACAATAATAAAAACAAAAAAACTGCGGATGCTGGAAATCCAAAACAAAAACAGAATTACCTGGAAAAACTCAGCAGGTCTGGCAGCATCGGCGGAGAAGAAAAGAGTTGACGTTTCGAGTCCTCATGACCCTTCGACAGAACTTGAGAGTCACTCAAGTTCTGTCGAAGGGTCATGAGGACTCGAAACGTCAACTCTTTTCTTCTCCGCCGATGCTGCCAGACCTGCTGAGTTTTTCCAGGTAATTCTGTTTTTGTTTTACACCAGCAACAACTTGCATTTATATAGTAACCAAAATGTAGATAATGCCCGAAGGACACAATCATATATTTCACTGTGTCTTAGCACAAGTCTTACAGGATCTTCTAAAAGTGGCTTGGAGCACCCTAGCATTTAAAAAAGCTTTAGAATTACTCAGCCTTTTGTGAAAATAAACTCCTTTAAAGCTTTAAATGTGGCAATTTCATTTATTAGAAAAATGACTTTAAAAACTCTACTTTATACAAGTACCCAATGATTTAATGTTTAGTGGACATCAATAATTTTAATAAAACATTGCTTCAGAAAAGTTATATGAAAGATGTGCTTGGTGACAGTGAAATAAATGGTAAAGCTTTTTAGATGGCCTCATGATGGCCAGATGCCTGGTTCATTTTCATGTCCTCTTACCTTTATGCAGAAAACGGCATTTCCAAGAATTATCGACTTGACCCAATATTGCAGTAGTAATGGTGGCAAAACTATCAGTGCCAGTCATCATTACTCCACTGAAAGTAAAAGCAACTTCTGGAGTCTGCACACATGCAGTTAAACACAGATCCAGGAGTTGGTGTCAGTGACTCTATACTTCTCCAGAGGGTGGGCAGTTGAGTAGTCAAAAAAGACTGTACAACAAAAGTAAAACTAGATTAACTCAGGACAAAATATAGTTCACTGATCATAGAATCATGGATTATTACAGCACCGACACAGGTCCTGTGACACCATGTCTGTGCCAATTATTCTCTTCACACAAATTACCTAGTTCAGGTAATCTACCTCTACTCTCCCACCATACCTTACAGTACTGCTCTTGGTCAAGCAGCTAATTCATTCATGTTCTAAATGATTTTCCCCACTTTGCTTCAACCATATTGTGTAACTTCTTATAATTCCTTCTATTATTTTCTTAAATTGGTTTCCCTCCATTGCCATCTCATGAACAAGTGTGAACAATCTATCACAATTATTTATCATAATCCTTTATAAACTTGAAGACTTTTATCAAGTGGCCCCCAACAAACCCAGCACCTCCAGAGTGCAATTGGTTACAAATTGGAGAATTGACGAAAGCTTCCACTTTTGGTCTTGCCACCCTGTGACAGACCCTGATTGAGGATTCTCACAGCCACAATGACTGTGGGAACAGGGCAGTAAGACATTGCTCAAGATTTCCGGGCACTATCACCCTGTTTGTACTGACTGAATGCCTCGAACGTCAGTCCTATATTTTTATTGTTATTTGTACTATATTGTGCTTGCCTTAATTCTTCTGAATAAGGTCATTAATATCTCACATATGCAAGAAGAAATTTTAGTATTATCAATCATTTGCCAGTTGCTATCAAGCGCCCGAGGTCCACGCAATTACGGAAAATAATGGAAATTCTACAGTAAAAGCAAAACATTTTTGTGATTTTGTGATGTTATGAAACCAATGAATGTAGAACACAGAGGGACTCCTTTCAGTCCATTGTGCCTGTGCCAGAAGAAACTAATTTCTTCATAAAATAATGTAATGTTAAGTACAGTTTGAGCTGTAGGGTTGAATAAACTCTGCAAGTGATCATTTTCAAATTACTTTAATTATGGAGAGTTAAAACAGTTCTCAGCATTTTCAGCATGGGTGAAGGATATTTTTATTTCTTATTCGTCTCCTCAAAACATACCCGAAAGCAAATGTTAAAAATACTTGCAGCGTGACTGCTAAATTTATTTTTTAAGTTACAAACAAACAGGCGTTCTGAGATGCATTTTAATGAGAAATTTCCATTTGGTGGACGGAGCACGGTCTAAATGGGAGGTTAGTGTCTTCCGACAGCGTGGCTGCGGCAAGAAATATTCCAAGAATAAATGTGTCTATAATTAAGTTTGACAGAAATGTGTGACACATGATGGTTATGCAATGCATTATTACAAATAGATACAGAGATGTATGAAACATTAATCTCCTCCTCACATATTCTATTCTTCAGAAAATGATGAAACATGAACAACTTATTAATAATTTACATTGAAATAAGTTCCTTATTCCCAATAGAAGAAAGCTATGATATATTGATGAGGTAGTCAAAAAAGACTGTACAACAAAACTAAGACTAGATTAACTCAGGACAAAATATAGTTCATTGTTCATAGGTTCATGGATTATTACAGCACCAACACAGGTCATGTGACACTATGTGCCAATTTTTCTCTTCACACAAATTACCTAGTTCAAACTCTATTCTCCTACCTAACAATACTGCTCTTGCTCAAGCAGCTACTTAATTCATGTTCTAAATGATTTTCCCCACTTTGCTTCAACAATATCTTGTAACTTCCCTTTAATCCCTTCTATGATTTTCTTAAATTGGTGGTCCCCCCATTGCCATCTCATGAACAAGTGCAAACAATCTCACAATTAGTTATCATAACCGTTTATAAACTTGAAGACTTTTATCAAGTGGCCCCTTGCGCCTCTGTTCCAGTGAGTAAAGCTTCTTAAATCCTTCCTGTAACCATGTACTTGTGGTAACATCTAGTAAAGTTAGCTTATACCTTTTCCATTGGTTTAAACCTTGCCTGTGATAGGGTGGTCCAAACTTTATGCAGTGCCTAAAATTTCCATTAAGTTTAAAATTAATTTTGTTTTGGTATTTAATGTCTTTTAATATCAAACCAAAGATTTAATTTGATTCTCTTAATGGCCTTATTACACTGTTAATCTGGCATTTATATTTCTGGTCCTCTACTTCATTTAACACCATAATATTTGATGTATAGTTTATTTGTTAATAATAGTTGATGCGTAGTTTATTTTCCCGTTCTTAGTTCCAAGGTGTTTCACTCCATATCAATGTTAGTGACAGAAATGAACTATATAGAACTGTAAGCTGCAGATAATATTTTGTTCCTTCCAACTTGAATGTTGTAGAGTTCAATAGCTTATAATGGAAGCAAATGAATAACCATTTCCAAACTGAAGAAACTGCATCTTAATAGATATCTTTTTTTCATTGAATATTAATACAATAAACCATTTCTGTTTGAGGTACAGTTTAATCTTGACAAATTTAAAACAATATTGCCAAAGGACTATTAGGATTAGAACAAGAATTCCATACACTAGGGCTGGAATTTCCCAGCGCCCCAGCAGTGGGACCCCCACAGTGGGCTCAGTGTGCCACTGAAATCTCCATTCACATCGGCGGGACCAGAAGATCCCACCAGCGTGAGGGGCTGGAAAATTCTGGCCTAGGAATTTCATAATATTTGTACATCATTCCTTTAATTCAGTAATTTGCTTGAATGAGAAACAAAATAGCTTAACAAAACATTTTTAATGGAAAAGCACTTAACTTTCATTCATAATGTATTCTTGTATCTAGACATGTCACAGTAAGTGTACTGTGACTTTTAAATGAACAAATCATTATGTATTGAAGAACTTGCTCGTACTAAATATAAATGAAACAATGTATGCCTAATAAGTTACTCTTCTAATTTTAATATTAATTTATGTTCTGATGCACATTTAGATCAATATAGATCACATCAAAATTTAAGCACTCCCAGGAAAAATTTATTAACAACTCCAACTTATTCTTTTCTTTAAAAAAGTGCAGTCTGTTACTTGATCTAATACAGCACAATGTAGGCAAATTGGATTTGCCAGATGAAATGGCATTGATGGACTCTGGAATGGGATCATAGCTAAAATTCTTCAAGAACAGAAATGCTTTAGCCAAGATTTTTTATTACTTCACTTGATGTGGTATGTTACAGATCACTGGGAGTCTGAATTACATGCATGTTGTAGTCTGGAGCTATGGGTAGAGCTGGCAAAGGCTCCCACTTTCTTTCCATCACATAATTATGACCAGGAATATTTCCCGCTCTTACCGCCTGCCATTGGGATGTGTTGGAAGGATTTGCAGGTTGATAAGCAACCGGTTTGTCAGCATTATGAATGCATCTTCCTTGGCCATCAAGCCCTGAGGTGGGATTTGAACCCGGAGCTTCGGGCTCAGAGGTAGGCACGCTACCCACTGCACCACAAGACCTCGATTACTTCACATACACCAACCTAAATCAATCCTAATGTGTTTTGTCATGTTGGAAATTACATTATATGAAAGAAACAGCAGAAACCAAAATATTATATGACAATTAAAAAAATGATAGGGAATACTGCCTTATAGTATAGAATTCTATTTTGGTACTTACCACCATATTATTTAAAGAAACCCAACAATCATTTGGAAAGTCTTGAAGCAATGGCACAAGAAACTGTAGGCATCCATCCCAGTGGCACAAGAGAAGCATCATTCCAATAAGATTAAATATTCTCATGACTGCACTGGCAAGGTCATAGGTCATATGAAAGATCTTTTGGCAAGAGAAAAGAATATGGTTATAATTACAGTCTTTGCTTTCATGTTTCAAGTCACTTAAACAAATACAGATAATCAGAAAGCAAATGCAAATGTGAAAAATTATGCAACTAGCACCAATAGGATAACTAACCTTAATATCTGGCGTTATCAACAGAGCCCCACAATTGTATAACTACTTGAATTAATGAGTGCTCTAAACTCCATTATTCTTTGAAATAATAATTAGCATTTAATGAGCTTAAAGTCAGATGTCCTTATGTTACACAAAATATCAAGCTTTACAAATGCTGTGGATAGTTACTTGATCCTATTAGAATCAATGGAGCAAAGGGGCATTTTTCAATACATACATAACAGATTTCTAATTACAACTTAAGAAAATACAATTATTTTACCTATAATTTAGCACTTGGACAAAATTAACATGAATCTATTATGCTTATTGCAATGGTAATTATAAGTTGCTATAAAGTTGTTTCTGGATATCACTTTCTTCTCTGCGTACAGTTCAAAATAATCATCGCATTCTCATCCATTCTGAAAGTGCCATTAAATCGTCTTAGTCCACTGTTGTCTGACTCTAATAATATCTCAGCCTGCTTAACTTTATTAGACTCCTGGGTCGGATTTTCAAGTGGCCCATGGTGCTGGCACCAGGTGTGGGGAAATTTCAAAATCGCGGTCCCGGATTTCGGGCCAAATTTTCATGGAGTTGGGGAGAGTTCATGGAGGGGCTAAAAGGGTTCCCAACCAGATTCTGCTATTCCCAACCCCACTCTGGGGGTTTGCGATTTTTAGGAGTGCCTTTTAAGGGTGCGGGCTGATTCAGGTTGTCAGCCAGCACCCTGCACTTCTGACCTGGCTGGCTGCATTGTGGGTATAGGCATGTCCTAGTCCTCCACAATTTTCATGGAGTCAGGCCAACTTTTCAAAGAGTTGTGGTTCACGGCACCTCAGAGGTGTCATGAACCACAGTCTGCATGAGGGAATCTTTTGAAAAGTCAGTTCAAAAGATCCTCCTCATGCCCCATGCCAAGATATTCCCCTCACCAACCCCATATGGAACTTTAAACTCCCCATGCCAAGCTATGGTGCTTCTATGCCAATTCACCTATTATATACTGTATAGAACAAATGAATCCTATAGTGACAATAGTATATCTAAAAAAAGGCTTTTTAAAAAATCATTGATAACTTTCCACTTTCAAAAAACTTTTTACTATAGACCAATAAAAATGTCAATCATCCAGATCCTGTAAAGTATCAATAGCTGAAACTGCAGGCACTTGAAACCTCTTTATCTTGTGAAAATAAACATTGTACAATTAACATAAGAGATCAGAGAGCCAAAGCTGTTAATCAAGCAATGTTTTCCATGGGGCTCAGGTATTTAAATACTCGAGTAGATTTCTGGGCTCTCAGCCAAACCTGATTATGCATTCTTGGCTGAGAGTCCAGACCTTGACTTGGGAGGCATGAGATGACACGGATGGGGCATGAGTGTGTGGGGTGTGAAGAGTGAGATGTGGAGGGCCTTATTTTTTTTATTGTAACTAGAACAAAGTCCCACTCCACCAAGTGGTGGTGCAGCCCGCCATGGCCCCCCACAGCCCCTGTGGTTGCCTCTAAACTCTTTCTTGGGTCATTTGGCCCAACTGCAGCTCACACCTACCCCCACAATGATAATCCCATCTTTCCTCCCGAGGTGGTCAGGCTTAGCCAGGAGTTTTCCCAACTCCCGCTACCAGCTGGATGAAAATCCGGCCCTTGGTCTCAGGATCCCGATGCCTCGGGGGTAGTTTGGAATTTTGCAAACGCTGGCATGAGTAGAGGGAATGGGAAACATGCTCACTGCCAAATAACAGCCCATTAAGCTCCTTAAGAAGTTTGTTAAGCAGCCTGTGCAGTTGAGAATGTGATTTTTAATTTTTCTGATTAATTTTTCTGATGAACCTAAGGAGGATGATGCATGTGAGTGCTCAGCTGTCAGGCTTACAGCAGAGACATCGGAAAGTCTGAATTTGGGAAAACTGAAGCTTGGTAAGCCAACTAGCTGTCATGCGCAGCACTGTCCCTTTTCTTTGTTTACATGACCAGTTTCTTCCATGTTCCAGCTCCTGGCCTTCCAAGGAGCTGCCTGCTCTAATCAACAAGGCAGCGGCAGGCCCCAACATGGGTGCAAGTTGCCTTTGTCACTGGCACCAAAAGGGCAGCTCCCACCTCCTGGAGGTGCTCAACACCACTAACTGGGCACCCTGCTCGCCTCCTACTCAACTGGGGCATTTGAATTTAAAAAAAATAGCTTTGCAAGAGTGACAAAGTTAAGGTCAGGACTCAGAATTTATCCTGATGTCAGATTCCAGATCCTGGTTTTGAAAGACCAACCCTTTATCTCTGGTTATTTCTTGCGAAACCTAAATTCTTTTAGTGCAATAAAGCCATCTGCCTAAATTCCTTATTTGAATGATATTTGCCTTGTGGGTTTAATTATTACCCATTTGTCCATATCACCATTGATATGATTTACATCAAACCTCTTAAGAACATAAGAAATAGTAATAGGAGCAGCTCCTTAAAATTGCTCTGCCATTTAATACAACTATGGCTGATCTGTGATCCGCAACCCCTTATCCTAATTCAAAATTCTAAAGATTTACAACCTTTAGAATGTACACATTTCTCCTCATCTCAGCCCTAAATGGCTAACTCTTTATTCTATTAGGCTCCCTAGACCTAAATTCCGCAGCCATGGGAAACAGCCTTTAATTATTTCTCCTCTCAAGTCCTCTCAAAATCTTATATGTTTCACTATCACCTCTCTCCGCACTTTTGAACTCTTCTAAACAAAATAAAGTATAGGCCCATTCTACTCAATCTCTCCTCACAAGGCAACTCTCTCATCTCAAGGATCAACTTAATGAATCTTTGGTACTCACCACTAAGAGGAGAATATCCTTCCTTACAGGTACAGAGACCAAAACCATACACGATATCCTAGGTGCAGTCTCACCAAGGCCCTGTGCAGTTGCAGCAAAACTTCCCTTATATTATACTTCAAACCCCTTGCAATAATGGTTAACACATCATTTGCCTTCTTAATTTTTTGTCTACACCTCCATGTTAACTAGACATTTATTCATGTCAGAGTCAGTATTTATTGCCCATCCCTAATTGCCTTTAAGCAAGTGGTGACGAGTCACCATCTTGAACTACTGCAGTCCATATGGCATAGATACACCTGTAGTATTGTTAGGAATAATAGTGAAGGAACAGCAACATATTTCCAAGTCAGAATGTATCAACTTCAAGGGGGATTCATATACAAGGACACCCAAATAAATCCCTTTGAATATTAACATTTAATAGTTTATCATTAAAATTATTCAATTTTTCTACTTTCCTACCAAGGTAGTTTGTTTTTATTTACTTTATACTATGGAATCCACTTAAAACACAATTTCAATAACTATTTTATTTTTATTTTTAAGATAAAAATGTGCCATACTACAAATAAAATGTAATAATTTATATGATTTTCTTATTTTCTGTTCCTAATGTTAATCCAACCACAGAGATTGGAATGTAGAAGAGAATAGACAGCACTTTACGAGATGGAGCTCATTCACGAAACAAAGATAACATTCTAACATTCCTTCCAAACTCACAACCTCTACCACATAGAAGAACAAGGATAGTCGGGGCATGGGAACACCATGACTAGCAAGTTTCCCTCCAAATCACACATCTTCCCAAGTTGCAACCATTAAACCCTTCCTTCACTGTCTCTGGGCTAAAATCCTAGATCTCCCTCCCCAACAGCATTGTGGGTGCGTCTACACCACATGTGACATCAGAGGTTGAAGAAGGTGGCTCACCACTGCCTTTTCTAGGGCAGTAAAAGCAAGGGCAATAAATGCTGGTCTTGCCAGCAACATTCACAACCCAAGAATAAATTTTTAAAAATTCAATTGAGTAAGAATAACAAGTTTAGGAATTAAAGCGGTAGTGTTGTATATCAGGGTGCCGAGAAAACATACTCTGAATAATCCTAGTCATCATCAGAAGCAATTCCACATGGTTGTACACATCTTATTACATCATATTGTATGGAATTCAGTGATTCGCTTACTGATTTTGACCATTAATAGAAATTTCATAGATAGAATAAAGATCAAGTATCAATTGGAAAAATCCGGCCTCAATACCATGGCATTCGCAAGCTGTAGGCATCAAAAGGGCACCTCGTTGCAGTTTGGGGTTGAGTTGGCTCAATATCAGGTGGTTGAGCGGGCTGGGAGGAAGAAATTATGGTGTGAGGCGCAGCAATAGTGCATTCTTTGCCTCACACATACAATTTTAAAGAGCTTTTCTTTTTGGGGCCACTTCCCATTAAAATTGGGCCGAATGTCCATAGTGCTTGCTCTGCCCAGTTTTCTGTCAAAATTGTAACTGGGGCCGCAGGACCAGGATTTGCATGTCAAAAGGACACATCGCCTGAAGTAGACAGACTCTGGCTGTGCAATAGAATGGCACGGCTGAAGCACTGGCATAAAAGGGTTGGGGTAAACCATTTTCAGGCTTCTACTGCCCTGTTACACCAAGATGGGCCAAGTTAAAAGCTAGCCCATTGCATTAAAATTTTGCTGACCAGCCTCAGTCAGTCCCTTTTGCTAGATTATTGCTATACTGCTGTTTCTTCACAGAGAATCGTTAGAGCGTGGGTGGTTTTGCTACAGGGAATATTTGAGGCACAGACGTTGTGTTTTAAAGGAAAAGTCAATAAACATTTGAAGCAGGAAAAGTTATACAGCTATAGAGACAAAGGTGAGTGAGTATAGTTTTGATTTGCTATTACAAAGAGATAGCACAGGCTTAAATTTTTGAGCATTTTAATGTAAAATATCATTGGTGCTTTTTCAGTGGAATATGTTCCTACATCGCTCTGACCTGTGCTTAGCTTGCTATTTGGAAAAATACAAATAGTAGTGCCATCTTAAGGGTTTAGATCCACCCGAAAGTAGAATCTCTCCCTATCTGCAAAAGAGAAAGAGAGAGAGCTTGCCAGAAGCATCCCATTCTTAAACTGTTTAGCAGAGCCTGCCCACTCCCATCCCACCACCCTGTGAGATAGGGTCTTCACCTCAACACTTTGCACTCTGCTGAGGAAGATTCTTGGCTGTTCCACTAAGAGATTTGGACACCTCTTCCACCTGCTGTGATTATTCGCCAGCCCTAGATCCTGCCCCAAGAAATAGTTTCCCTACATTTGCTTTTCCCCTATGCCATTTCCTGTCTTCTACTCCTCGTCCCAATCCTATTTCACTGTTCATCCCTCCTCCTCCTCCTCAATTGTCTCCCTCCTCTTCTTCCTCACTTAGTCCCCATCCCATCTCCTATCCCCCTCCTCATCTCCAACTGGCTTCCTCATCCTTCTAAATTTCTCCCTCTTTTTATCTCTTTGCCCGCCATCTATTCCCTCACTCACGCGCCCCCCCTGCGCTCCCTTGCTGTAAGTCTCGCCTTGCTTGGTCTTAAATCCTCTTATACAATACCATGCAAGATCTACTCGTAATTTAAAATACATCAAAATGGGACAAATCCTTTCATACTTTAACTCTTATTTCAAATGTCAGCAGCACATATAAATTTATAGAAGCGAAGTTATAATTTTTGGAAGGTGGCAGTTAGTGAGCAGGCAGTGACGTTCATATCCAGAAACCCTGGAGCAGCAGTTTCTGTTGGGGTGTAGCTTGTTTGGGAATGGTGAGATGCAGGAGATCTTGCTGACGTTTGTCTGTGGTTAGCTGCTGAAGTTTTAGGTAGCTGTCACTCAGTCACAGTTTACTGTTATGGTGACACCTTTTATCCCCCCATTCACTCACTGACACCCAGGTGCATGCTCAAGAAGCTCCCTTTATAAGAAGGGAACCTGAAGCCCAAATCCATGAGACATATTGCATGTAAGCACCATTTAATGGGGTTTCCTGCAGTTAGCATTATTACAAATTTTCCTCCCGTTATTTTGCAGGTAAGAATGATTCAGATTAAGCCAGCATCTCACGGTAGCAAAGCAATAACTTTATTGGTCTTAACAATTGGTGAGCACCAAACAGGAAAGCAGGAATTGAGGGAACTCATTGTTGCTTTAATTTGGCTTGGCAATGAAAACTCTTGCACAGTGTGTGTGTCAGGTCTTATCATGGGCTAACATCAGGTGCATAGCCAGATGGGAAGCGAATGAAGCTTTGGAATTAACAAACGTATGGACCGTCATGCTCAGTGCCTCTTCATTGGCAGGAATTTCTCGGCTGCTGCTTTAAGTCCAACCTACAGTCTGAGAAGATGAAGGTCACCTCCTGTTGATATTTATTAACTGTTACAAATGGGTAGAGAACCCGAACAGTCTCACTCCCGTAACTAGGACAGGCATATTTTTTTTGTTCTTGGGTTGGAAATAATTCAAGTACGCCGTATTTGTACCACCACAGACTTTGTGGGGTATCCAGCTATCGAGCAGAGAGCTGGATTCTTGTCTCACGTCATATGTCACAGATGGAAGCCAAGCACCACTCCCACAAAGCTGTATTTGTGCTGTGCCGATCTAAATGATGCCACTACACCAGTTGTGATAACGTGGGTGAATGGAAGTTATGCCAGTATAACAATAACATGGCGATTTGACATGCACAAGGCAAGTTGGATCCTATAATGGGATTCTTCAAGCCTAAAATCTTTGTAGTATTAACTGCCCTGCAAGGACAAATCAGTGTCAACATGACATCTATGTTTTCATTCTCAGATTGAAATGGCTCAAAGCAATATGTCCAAGACTGTGTCCTGTTTAGCTATTTTACATTTGTTATGCTGTCAGACTCATAGCGTGACTGGCCAACTATATGGTAAGTGTAAAGTGATATTTTCATTCCTGGCCAGTTATTTTTTTCTTCAATGACAGCCAAAGGCACCGACATGGAGAACTGCTTAATTAATGTGTATTTATTACAAACACTGCTTGTAGATCCATGGAGTGGATTTTGTGGGGTAAAAGCATAATTTAAAACATTGGGAAGCCTTTCTGCAGGAATTAGGTTGATTAGTGGTCTGGTAGTAATGAGTTTCTGATTGGTAATGGTACTTTTCCCTACCTGTCTGGTGATAATCAGATATTTGGGAAAATCAGTAGTTTAACTGAATAGACAACAGCTACTTAAGCTGTAGTCAGACAAATTTCACATCTCTGATGTGCATGTGACATCTGCTAGGTCTATTTTTTTTCCATAAAGATATTACAATTTATCCAGTAAAAGTAACATTAACATTACTTTGATTCAGAATATAATTTCAGCAAATGCTGTACAACACCGATATAGGAAACACCTTCATGCATTAGATACAGTCAGGGCTGCCAAGGATGGGGCTTGGATTGCTGCACGTCATAAGCATGAGTAATGGACATCATGGCCAACTTCATGCTATCTGATGGGGACCACTCATTGTATTCACTTCTATAATACCATTGTGTAAATTGGCTGTTGCCCAGCATGCATGCTGAGGTCACAGAGCACACATCTGCTGAAGACTGCTGAATGTAAGTAAAGGTGATCTATAATAATATTTCCAGGTGCCATTGGAACATAGTAGTCGGGAGGGGGGAGAAGCAGATCTGTTCCTTCTGGAGGTGCAGAATGTGTTGTGGGGTAAACACTCCAGGATGTGTTGCAGGGAAAGGCGGCTCTTTCAAGCTTAGGTTCAACTTGACTGGAGTTGGGGGTGTGGAAGTCAATGCAATTTCTGATATCATGGGCCATGAGTGCAAATGTGCAAGAAACTTCTGGACATTCATATTTTTATTATGGGGAAACATAGGAGTAATACAACACACATGTACATCACAATATGTGAGAAAGGGACGAAATAGCTGCCTGTGCTTTGGGGAAACATAACAGCACATTCTCTTGTGCTGTTGCCAGTTTTCAGTGGAGAAAATAGATAAAAGGGTTATTGCTAGCAGACAAGGCAACAGCCACCTGCTTGATGCATGAATGGTAGAGCTGCCCCTGTCATGGAACTTGTCTTCAGAACGGTAAAAGCAGATGTTTCTGAGATTGCCTCCCTAGCGAAGCATAAGCAGTGAAGCAGGTAATTCTTGGACAAGTTGGCACCTGGGTATAAATCTGCCTCCCTGTCATGCCACCTCAGATCTTCTTCCTCCTCCAAAACCAGATGGAAATGCACATACATACGAATTCTCACCTGCAGAATGGTGTTTAAGCCTACTTAAATTGTAGCTGCCTTTACAAGCAGGGTAGAGAATAGGAAGTTAGCATAAGCACCGACAAATGCAAGAAGTAGATTACAATTCAATATCAGTACTGAATATTGCAAAAGTATTAAATGAATTGAATCCAGCAGTAAAATTCTACAGCTAGTAATGGCTTCGCTTCAGTGGTTTATCTAAAATGGCTGAACTGCATTCTAACCAGCATGTAACATGGTGCCAGCTGGTAGTTTGAATGAGCATTGTGATCGACCACAACTGCTAAATTGTGACTGAGCTGCAGAACAATGCTTTGGGTAAACACAGGTCCTGATGAGATAAAAACAAAAAACTGCGGATGCTGGAAATCCAAAACAAAAGCAGAATTACCTGGAAAAACTCAGCAGATCTGGCAGCATCGGCGGAGAAGAAAAGAGTTGACGTTTCGAGTCCTCATGACCCTTCGGCAGAACTAGGTGAATCCCAGGGAGGGTTGAAATATAAGCTGGTTTAAGGTGGTGGTGGTGGGGGGGGAAAGAAGTGGAGGGGGTGGTGTGGTTGTAGGCAAAAGCAGTGATAGAAGCAGATCATCAAAAGATGTCACAGACGGCAGAACAAAAGAACACATAGGTGTCGAAGTTGGTGACATTATCTAAATGAATGTGCTAATTAAGAATGGATGGTAGGGCACTCAAGATATAACTCTAGTGGGGGTGGGGGGAGCATAAAAGATTTAAAAATATTTAAAAATAATGGAAATAGGAGGGAAAAAGAAAAATCTATATAATTTATTGGAAAAAAACAAAAGGAAGGGGGAAGAAACAGAAGGGGGGTGGGGATGGAGGAGGGAAGTCAAGACCTAAAGTTGTTGAATTCAATATTCAGTCCGGAAGGCTGTAAAGTGCCTAGTTGGAAGATGAGGTGTTGTTCCTCCAGTTTGCGTTGGGCTTCACTGGAACAATGCAGCAAGCCAAGGACAGACATGTGGGCAAGAGAGCAGGGTGGAGTGTTGAAATGGCAAGCGACAGGGAGGTTTGGGTCATTCTTGCGGACAGACCGCAGGTGTTCTGCAAAGTGGTCACCCAGTTTACGTTTGGTCTCTCCAATGTAGAGGAGACTACATTGGGAGCAACGAATGCATAGACTAAGTTGGGGGAAATGCAAGTGAAATGCTGCTTCACTTGAAAGGAGTGTTTGGGCCCTTGGACGGGGAGGAGAGAGGAAGTGAAGGGGCAGGTGTTACATCTTTTGCGTGGGCATGGGGTGGTGCATAGGTGGGGGTTGAGGAGTAGGGGGTGATGGAGGAGTGGACCAGGGCGAACCGGAGGGAATGATCCCTACGAAATGCCGACAGTGGGGGTGAAGGGAAGATGTGTTTGGTGGTGGCATCATGCTGGAGTTGGCGGAAATGGCGGAGGATGATCCTTTGAATGCAGAGGCTGGTGGGGTGATAAGTGAGGACAAGGGGAACCCTATCATGTTTCTGGGAGGGAGGAAAAGGCATGAGGGCGGATGCACGGGAGATGGGCCGGACACGGTTGAGGGCCCTGTCAACGACCGTGGGTGGAAAACCTCGGTTAAGGAAGAAGGAGGACATGTCAGAGGAACTGTTTTTGAAGGTAGCATCATCGGAACAAATGCGACGGAGGCGAAGGAACTGAGAGAATGGGATGGAGTCCTTACAGGAAGCGGGGTGTGAGGAGCTGTAGTCAAGGTAGCTGTGGGAGTCGGTTGGCTTGTAATGGATATTGGTGGACAGTCTATCACCAGAGATTGAGACAGCGAGGTCAAGGAAGGGAAGGGAAGTGTCAGAGATGGACCACGTGAAAATGATGGAGGGGTGGATTGGAAGCAAAATTAATAAATTTTTCCAAGTCCCGACGAGAGCACGAAGCAGCACCGAAGTAATCATCGATGTCCTGGGGAAAGAGTTGTGGAAGGGGGCCGGAGTAGGACTGCAACAAGGAATGTTCCACATACCCCATAAAGAGACAGGCATAGCTGGGGCCCATGCGGGTACCCATAGCCACACCTTTTATTTGGAGGAAGTGAAAGGAGTTGAAGGAGAAATTGTTCAGCGTGAGAACAAGTTCAGCCAGATGGAGGAAAGTAGTGGTGGATGGGGATTGTTCGGGCCTCTGTTCGAGGAAGAAGCTAAGGGCCCTCAGACCATCCTGGTGGGGGATGGAGGTGTAGAGGGATTGGACGTCCATGGTGAAGAGGAAGCGGTTGGGGCGAGGGGACTGGAAATTGTTGATGTGACGTAAGGTGTCAGAGGAATCACGGACCTAGGTGGGAAGGGACTGAACAAGGGGAGAGAGAAGGGAGTCAAGATAACGAGAAATTAGTTCTGTGGGGCAGGAACAGGCTGACCCGATTGGTCTACCAGGACAGTCCTGTTTGTGGATTTTGGGTAGGAGGTAGAAACGGGCCGTCCTAGGTTGGGCGACTATCAGGTTGGAAGCTGTGGGAGGAAGATCCCCAGAGGAGATGAGATCAGTGACAGTCCTGGAAACAATGGCTTGATGTTCAGTGGTGGGGTCATGGTCCAGGGAGAGGTAGGAGGAAGTGTCTGTGAGTTGACGCTCAGCCTCCGCGAGGTAGAGGTCAGTGAGCCAGACAACAACAGCACCACCCTTGTCAGCAGGTTTGATGACAATGTCAGGGTTGGACCTGAGAGAATGGAGTGCAGTAGGTTCAGCGAGAGAGAGATTAGAATGGGTGAGAGGAGCAGAGAAATTGAGACGACTGATGTCACGCCGACAGTTCTCAATGAAAAGATCAAGAGAAGATAAGAATCCAGAGGGAGGGGTCCAGGTGGAGGGAGAATATTGGAGGTGGGTGAAAGGATCCGTTGAACGGGGAGAGGACTCCTGCCCAAAGAAGTGAGCACGGAGACGAAGACGGCGGAAGAAGAGTTCGGCATCGTGCCGAGCCCGAAATTCATTTAGGTGAGGGCGTAGGGGTATGAAACTAAGTCCTTTGCTGAGCACTGAACGTTCAGCATTGGAGAGGGGAAGGTCAGGGGGTATAGTGAATACACGGCCGGGGCTGGGATTGGAAGATGGGGTGGGGACGGAGGGACAGCTTTCACAGCCATATCTCCTTTCTCAGTGACTGTCTCCGTCTCCGAATTACCCCACGTGGATTTCAATTGAAATTCCACCCCTCAAGTTTCGAACTCACCCAGGATTACAGGTATTTCCGGGACATAAAACGTTTCTCGGACTGCTGTTCCTGTCACATTCTGAAATCCACACTCAGTGCCATGCGCCGCCATATGAACACACTCGACCTCTCCCTCCAGCAGCACCGCCATACCCATTTTCAAAGTTGCGCGTGCCCCCAGTTTCATTTTATTCTTCGACTCATCCGACGCCTCAACAAGAAACTTTTTCTCTTTCTCTCAAGTGCTAAGGAACGCAAGCTCCAACAACTCATCGACACCAACACCCATCTAGGACCCTCCACCCCTGCCTGTCCCTCTGTCCCCACCCCATCTTCCAATCCCAGCCCCAGCCGTGTATTCACTATACCTCCTGACCTTCCCCTCTCCGATGCTGAACGTTCAGTGCTCAGCAAAGGACTTAGTTTCATACCCCTACGCCCTCACCTAAATGAATTTCGGGCTCGGCACGATGCCGAACTCTTCTTCCGCCGTCTTCGTCTCCAGGCTCACTTCTTTGGG
Organism: Carcharodon carcharias; assembly: GCF_017639515.1. Taxonomy (NCBI): domain Eukaryota; kingdom Metazoa; phylum Chordata; class Chondrichthyes; order Lamniformes; family Lamnidae; genus Carcharodon; species Carcharodon carcharias. Next base: position 138,187,468 of record NC_054480.1, on the reverse strand, counting down.
CAGGAGTCCTCTCCCCGTTCAACGGATCCTTTCACCCACCTCCAATATTCTCCCTCCACCTGGACCCCTCCCTCTGGATTCTTACCTTCTCTTGATCTTTTCATTGAGAACTGTCGGCACGACATTAGTCGTCTCAATTTCTCTGCTCCTCTCACCCATTCTAATCTCTCTCTCGCTGAACTTACTGCACTCCATTCTCTCAGGTCCAACCCTGACATCGTCATCAAACCTGCTGACAAGGGTGGTGCTGTTGTTGTCTGGCTCACTGACCTCTACCTCGCGGAGGCTGAGCGTCAACTCACAGACACTTTCTCCTACCTCTCCCTGGATCATGACCCCACCACTGAACATCAAGCCATTGTTTCCAGGACTGTCACTGACCTCATCTCCTCTGGGGATCTCCCTCCCACAGCTTCCAACCTGATAGTCGCCCAACCTCGGACGGCCCGCTTCTACCTCCTACCCAAAATCCACAAACAGGACTGTCCTGGTAGACCAATTGTGTCAGCCTGTTCCTGCCCCATGGAACTCATTTCTCATTATCTTGACTCCCTTCTCTCTCCACTTGTTCAGTCCCTTCCCACCTACGTCCATGATTCCTCTGACACCTTACGTCACTTCAACAATTTCCAGTCCCCTGGCCCCAACCGCTTCCTCTTCACCATGGACGTCCAATCCCTCTACACCTCCATCCCCCACCAGGATGGTCTGAGGGCCCTTAGCTTCTTCCTCGAACAGAGGCCCGAACAATCCCCATCCACCACTACTCTCCTCCATCTGGCTGAACTTGTTCTCACGCTGAACAATTTCTCCATCAACCTCTCTCACTTCCTCCAAATAAAAGGTGTGGCTATGGGTACCCGCATGGGCCCCAGCTATGCCTGTCTCTTTATGGGGTATGTGGAACATTCCTTGTTGCAGTCCTACTCCGGCCTCCTTCCACAACTCTTTCCCCAGGACATCGATGATTACTTCGGTGCTGCTTCGTGCTCTCGTCGGGACTTGGAAAAATTTATTAATTTTGCTTCCAATCTCCAGCCCTCCATCATTTTCACGTGGTCCATCTCTGACACTTCCCTTCCCTTCCTTGACCTCGCTGTCTCAATCTCTGGTGATAGGCTGTCCACCAATATCCATTACAAGCCAACCGACTCCCACAGCTACCTTGACTACAGCTCCTCACACCCCGCTTCCTGTAAGGACTCCATCCCATTCTCTCAGTTCCTTCGCCTCCGTCGCATTTGTTCCGATGATGCTACCTTCAAAAACAGTTCCTCTGACATGTCCTCCTTCTTCCTTAACCGAGGTTTTCCACCCACGGTCGTTGACAGGGCCCTCAACCGTGTCCGGCCCATCTCCCGTGCGTCCGCCCTCACGCCTTCTCCTCCCTCCCAGAAACATGATAGGGTTCCCCTTGTCCTCACTTATCACCCCACCAGCCTCCGCATTCAAAGGATCATCCTCCGCCATTTCCGCCAACTCCAGCATGATGCCACTACCAAACACATCTTCCCTTCACCCCCACTGTCGGCATTCCGTAGGGATCATTCCCTCCGGTTCACCCTGGTCCACTCCTCCAACACCCGCTACTCCCCAACCCCCACCTATGGCACCACCCCATGCCCACGCAAAAGATGTAACACCTGCCCATTCACTTCCTCTCTCCTCACCGTCCAAGGGCCCAAACACTCCTTTCAAGTGAAGCAGCATTTCACTTGCATTTCCCCCAACTTAGTCTACTGCATTTGTTGCTCCCAATGCGGTCTCCTCTGCATTGGAGAGACCAAACGTAAACTGGGTGACCACTTTGCAGAACACCTGCGGTCTGTCCGCAAGAATGACCCAAACCTCCCTGTCGATTGCCATTTCAACACTCCACCCTGCTCTCTTGCCCACATGTCTGTCCTTGGCCTGCTGCATTGTTCCAGTGAAGCTCAATCCAAACTGGAGGAAGAACACCTCATCTTCCGACTAGGCACTTTACAGCCTTCCGGACTGAATATTGAATTCAACAACTTTAGGTCTTGACTTCCCTCCTCCATCCCCACCCCCCTTCTGTTTCTTCCCCCTTCCTTTTGTTTTTTTCCAATAAATTATATAGATTTTTCTTTTTCCTCCTATTTCCATTATTTTTAAATATTTTTAAATCTTTTATGCTCCCCCCACCCCCACTAGAGCTATACCTTGAGTACCCTACCATCCATTCTTAATTAGCACATTCGTTTAGATAATGTCACCAACTTCGACACCTATGTGTTCTTTTGTTCTGCCGTCTGTGACAACTTTTGATGATCTGCTTCTATCACTGCTTTTGCCTACAACCACACCACCCCCTCCACTTCTCTCCCCCCCCCTCCCCCCACCACCACCACCTTAAACCAGCTTATATTTCAACCCTCCCTGGGATTCACCTAATTCTGTCGAAGGGTCATGAGGACTCGAAACGTCAACTCTTTTCTTCTCCGCCGATGCTGCCAGACCTGCTGAGTTTTTCCAGGTAATTGTGTTTTTGTACAGGTCCTGTACAAATGCCCCTTGCTTGGCCAATCCCACAATTGGCTCTGATGCTTTCATTAATCCTGAAAATGCCACTATTAGCACAAAATTAATCACAAAATGTGCTGACATTAAATAGATAGCTTATGAAATTCCTTTGCGCATAATTATAATGCAGGTATTAACGCAATTATTTTAAGATTAGATCTAGTCCCTCTATTAAAAGTTAAGGAAATTAGTGTCTGTACATTAGTGCCAACAGAGCGTGACTTGAAGGCCATCAAGAACACTAGCTATGATTTTTTTTCAAGTCAGTACGATCCAGTTAAGGAGTTCTAAATGACACCGACAGTGCCTGAGACAATAAAAAATAACTACCAAATAACCAGGTACTAGGAACTCAAAAAAATAATTGTGATGGGTTTGATGAAAGTTGTATATCCAACCATCTGTGCTCAATACAACATGCTTCCTTCCTGTCGCAACATCCCTAGCAACAAATATAGCAGCCACAAAAAAAAAATCAGAACTAAGAGCACATCACACCGATTATTTCAAGCAATGAAGGTGCCTACAATTTTACCTTACAAATACTAAACATACCAGACAACTTTGAGCATGAGGATACTAGCATAACTTATATAAAAGTGTGAAGAAAAAACATGGGCAGAAAAAGACTTGCATTTTGTTGCATCTTTCATGACCACAGGATGTCCCACAGTGCTTTACAGCCAATGAAGTGCCTTTGAGATTTAGTCACTGCTGTAACATAGGAAATGTGTCAGCCAATTTCTGCACAGCATGCTCTCGTACATGGCAATGTGATAATGACTAGACAATATGTTTTTTTAGTAATGTTGATTAAGGGATAAATTTTGGCCAGGATACCAGAGCTAACTCCTCTGCTCTTCTTCAAAATAGTGCTGCGGAATCTTTTCACTTGGAATCTGAAAAGGCAGAGAGGGCCTCAATTTATTATTCATCCCAAAGGCGCCACCTCCGACAGTGCAGCACTCTCATTACACTAGAGCGTAAGCCTTATTTTTTGTGCTCAAGTCTCGCCACAACCTTCTGACTCAGAGGGAAGGATGCTACCAACTGAGCCACAGCTGATACAACTACCACTAAATGCAACATTTCACAGTGAAAACAAAGATACAGAGCACCTGATCAAAATACCACCTCTTCAAAATAGCCGTCATGTTCAAAAATGACAGTTGCCTTTTGTTTCATTTTTATAAATAAAAACACTGGCTTTTATTCATTGCACATTATTTGAGGTTTTTGTTTCTCAGTTTAACTGTGTCTTTATCACTGCTCTTCTGGTTGTTGCGATTATGAAGCCAAAAAAGCATTAGTGTCTGAGATACCTCAGTGTCAATTCATTGTTTAAGCTTCTCTTTAAAGTCATTATTTGCTGGCATACATTGTGGTTCTGGCCTACTGTTTACATAGGGCAATAGTATGCTGGATCATATTGCAAGTCACTGACCAAAGGAAGATTCTGATGATAACCCCTGATGTAGGGAGACGAAGGAGTAATTTATTCACCCAATGTTTATTTTGGGGTGCAATGCTCCCTCAACCTGAAAATTATTTCCTCTGCCTTGCACAAGGGTAGGTTCGTGCCAACCAGTCGCCAACCAGCAAACAGTTCGTGGTTGGGGCAAGGGTTAAGGCTGCAGCTCCAGCTTGATCATGAGAATCTTTTGGGGCCTGAGACCCCAAATTTCCACAGACTGTCCAGCACATTCCCTCAGTAAATCAGACAGGATTGTAGCAGAAGGCCCAGAAATATATTGGGACCTGGATGTAGCCATGCCAGAGGAGGTCAAACTCCAACACAAACATCTAGTAGATCTTAGGCTGATATTGCTGGATCCTCAAGCCAATTTGCAAGTCCCCTATTTAGCTTGATGGACATGTACAGTTAATGCAACAGCATCTTACACATTTTATATAGGTCTTTTCACATAATAAAATGTCACAAGATGTAAAGATATAAAGGCCTTAGAAAGTGCAGAGAGGACAGTCTGTGGAAATTTGGGGTCTCAGGCCCCAAGAGATTCTCATGAGCAAGCTGCAGCTACAGTCTTAAACCTTGCCCCAACCATAAACTGCATGCTGGTTAGCGACTGGTCAGCAAAGAACCTACCCTGTGTAATGCAACGAGGGACTTCAATTATGTGGAAAGATTGGAAATGTTAGGACTGTTTTCCTTGGAACAGAGGTTAGGAGTTGAACTAATAGAGGAATTAAAGTGAGAGGCTATTAAAGAAAAACTGTTCCACATAGCTTGTGTGCCAATAACTAGAAGTAATAGATTCAAAATCATTGACAAAAGATGTCTCCAAAGCAGTCCCTCGAAGGGAGAAGACACTTGCCACAGGTCTGAACTGATCAGGAAACTCTCTTACTGCCGGTGATATTGAAGGATTTACAGGTCAACAATCAACATGCTTGGTCACGCCACGCACACACCTTCCATGGCCATCAAAGCCTGGGGTAGGACCCAAGCCCAGAGCTTCTGGCTCAGAGGCGTGGACGCTCCCCGCTGCACCACAAGACCTCCGGCAAAAGATCTAGAGGTGAGTAGAAATGCTTTCACTCAGAGTTGCTTTATCTGAAAAGCAGGTGGAGGCTGATCCCAAGAATATTCTTAAAAGACAGCTGGGCAGCTTCAGGAACTTACAGGGCTATGAATAAAAAGTGAGGATGTGGGACGAAGCACGACTAGTCTTGCCAAGAGCCACTGAAGACACAATGGGACAGATGGTCTCCTTCTGTGCTGCAAATTTCTATGATTCTATGAAGGTGCTTAACAAAGATGAGGACATAAGGCAAGTATTGTACAAGGTGTTTGGTTATCTCTCCAAAATCATGTTGAAAAAGATAAGTTTAACGGTCCCTTCAAAAGAGAAAAGTAGAAGTCGTAAAATGGAAGAAGTAGGGGTGGTGCAGCTAAAGAAATTAGGGCTGGAACAGTGGAAGGTTCTATCACTAGATGTAGAGTAAAATTAGGTATGATGGATAGGAAGCTAGAGTTAGAAGAACAAAGGTTGAAGACCGGGGAGTCAGGGCATAGGGCTGGAGAAAGTTGCAGACCGAGAGACAGTGAGACCATGGAGGCTTATTTTGAGAAACAAGCAGTTCTAATGGGTAGGAGAATGAAACATGATATAGGCAGAGTCTGAAACAAGTTGGAATTTGTGAAGGGTGGAACTTTTAAGCTCAATGAAGTCATTACGGGAGAATTCAAAACTCGAGATAACAAAAGTGTGGATAGGAGTCTCAGGAGGGGTAGCAGAGAATTAAAGAGAGAGGCAGATGCTATTATGGAGGTGGATGTAGAGATTCTTGGTGAGAGATAGGATGTAAAGCTTGAAGATAGCTCAGTGCAGCTCTCACTTAAGTGCCATTTCTTGGGCTGTGCTTGAAGAAAGCAAAATCTGTTGAGGCAATAGGTTAAGGGACATGAGGGTTGTGGAAAATACAACCACTTCCCTGTCACATTGTTGTGATGATGTTTTACAGATCAAAACTTTCTGCCTTTTGAAAATTGTCTAAACTATTCGCCAGTCTGAACTACAGTAGCATGTCCATCTCTTACATTCATTTAAGTTTCTTTAACAAGCAAAAAGGATTGACCCATAATTTGCAGTTGTAATAAAGGCAAAATTGTTAGCACTCACCATCGTTACTCTATAAAACTAATAGCAACCTCTAGAGCCTGCCTATGCATAATCACTCAACAAAATCTAGAAGTTGCTGATAGAGATGCCCTGCTCCTCCACAGGCTATACTGTTGTAGTCTTGGCAGATGCAATCAACATAGAATCAGTGATTAATGTGAACTTCAACCTTTTACATACTGCTCTTGCTGTAAAAACTATCGCAAATGTTATGTCTTGGTGAATGCGACGAGTTAATAACAAGCCATGATTACTTCTGAACAAGCTCTCTGTCCCTGGAGAGCAAACATTATAAGTGTGGAGTTTTATTCCCTCAGAAGAGCATTTAAAAATTGCATAGCCTATAGAATAATAAAAAATTAGGATATTTCAGATTCTACCTTAATCCCATGTTTAAGTCCCACTCTTCATTTTGCTTTCTGTAAAATGACCAAAGTGTGAATTAAAATACATGCTTTTTACTTCCTGCTTTGCTGGCTGTGAGACTCCTTCAAGCTGATTGGCTGACCAGCCTGCCTCCTGCTTGCACTTGTTACGAGACACGACAGATAGCGCCAAACTCAAAGTTGGGTTGCATTAGAGGAAATCCACACTCCAGAACACACGAAATCAATGAGAGCAGATTTTAAAGAGGTTAGAGGCAAGCACTTTTCCTTCATCACTGACCACAAAATCAGGGCTGATATGTTTGCTGAAAAGTCAGACTGTTTTTGTGTCCATCCTGTTCATAACTCAGAGTGATATTTTGCTGTCATTTTTTCCCTTAATGTTATTTAAAATTAGACAGACGTATGAAAGGAAGAGTTCCTCTGTGTGTTACTTTTGATGAGTTTGTAAATCCTTTCATAAATGAAGAATTAGCAATTTGGTTACACATAACACACAGAGGAAATTTTCCTGCTCTGGTGACAAATATTTTATAAATAGCAAGTTAATTCTGGGATTAGTCAGAAAAATAATTGCTTTTGCACTGTTTTTCAGTTCTAAAAATAAGTACAATGTGTAACTAATAGATCTCCCACGTTGTGGTCCAAGATCTACAGGCACCGTAGTTCTTATGGTTTCACAGCAAGCTAAACATGACAAACAGTCATCCATCTCTGCACTAAGATACAATAAATATAATGGAACCAATCTGTCACATGACAGGCACAAGATAAAAAATGGCACATGCCGGTGATACTGAAAGAAACAGGCAACTTTATATCTATAATACAATTCACTTCGCAGAACATGTTTAAGATACAAGCAACTACGGGGTGAAATAGTCTATACCAGGAGCACAAAATAAGCTTGCAGCAAATTGATAGCCAATTTTTTGCAACGCCCAAGCTTCTATCCCACTGAAGTTCACAAAACAATAGCTCAAATTCTTTTTGGAGACTCATTTGCTAATCTCACTTGCTTGGTTTGAAATTAAAAGTCTTGATAATATTTTCAAAACCAATGGAAATTGAAAAATGAGTCACCAATTTGCCATGAGCTTGTTTTCACTGCTGGCCTAGATCAATTTCACCCTTTTTGTTCCTCTCTTCTCAGGGCATCTCATTCTCAGTTATTTACATTACACCATGTAATCTTCCCACAGTGCTTTTGCTCAACATTGGAGCATAGGAAATAGGACCAGGAGACAGCCATTCGGCCCCTTAAGCTTGGTCCATCATTCAACCAGATTACAGCTGATCTTCTACCTCAACGCCATTTCTCTCACACTATCCCCATATCCCTTGATATCTTTAATATCTAGAAATCAATTGATCTCTATCTCAAATACACTCAATGACTGAGTCTCTATAGCCCGCTAGGGTAGAAAATTCCAAATGTACATCACCCATCTCAGACCAAAATGGCCTTCCTCTTGTTCTGAGACTGAGCTCCCTGGTTCTAGACCCCCCCCAACCAAGGGAATCATCCTTCCTGCATCTATCCTGTTGAGCCATGTGAGAATTATGTATGCAACAATATCACTTCTCATTCTTCTAAACTGTAGAGAATATAGCCCAGTCTCCTCCATCCCTCCACATAGGACAATCCCACCATCCCAGGAATCAATCTGGTGAACCTTCGTTGCACTCCCTCTCTGGCAAGTAAAGATTCAGTCACTTATTTATTTGCTCTTTCTTTCCTCCCCTTTTCCTAATACCATTTTTGCTCAGTTATTTACATGATTATAAAAGTGTATTTTTCCCACCCTTTTGTTTGCATGGCTACAGGGGTCAATTGTCACTTTCACATCTCCAAGGACATTGAACAGGCCATCGCTTTCCACGATCTGGGCCTGGTTAACAAACGACAGGCTTCGATCCTTGTGGCTGATCTTGTTATCGAGATACCTCACAAATATTCCCTTCAATTCCCCTCAGCAACACAGAAAGAAATCTAACCCTGAACAACATCTTTAGTTAATACAAAAGCAAAATACAGCAGATGCTGACACTAGTGAAAACAGAAAATGCTGGAAATACTCAGCATCTGTGGTGAGAGAAGAGTTGGTGGCTGGGATTTTACAAGCCTATTGGGGATGGGTGGAATTGAAGGCAATTTTCCAGGGCTGCTGGTAAAGTGTCTGCAGCGGCATGCCCCTGCTCATCTTTTGGATAAGACGCTAAACCAAGGCTCTATCTGCCCTTTCAGACGAATGTAAAAGATCTCGTGGCCCCATTCGAGTGAGAAAGGAGAATTCACCTGGTCTCCCGGCAAATATTTGCCGCTCAATCAACAATAGATTAACTGATTGTTCATCTCATTACTGTTTCAGAGACTCTGCTGTGTGCAAATTGGCTGCCGTGTTTATCTACAGAACAACACTGATTCCACATTAAAATTCATTCACTGGCTGCAAGGTCCTTTGGAATATCTTGAGGATGTGAAATACATCCTGTAAATGCAAGTCTTCCAATTAATGTTAACATTCAATAGTTTACCCAAGAAAAATTAAAGTAAGTGGATGATACACAGAAATCAGACCTCTGTTTTTGGAAAGGGGGTCATAACAAATGCCAGCTATCTAGTTTCTGGCATACAACACTAATTTTACTGATTATGGAGTTGTTAGAATAAATATAATAATGCAGATACCAGGTAAAATCTTGACTTGAAATGTTAACTCAGTTCCTAACTCCAGACCTGCTGAGTTTTTCCAGCCTTTTTTGTTTTTATTTCAGATCTGCAGCATCCATAGTATTTTACTTTTAGTCTATAGAAGAGGTTGGAGGAACAAAACACAAAATATCACTGTATGGAATACATACCCAACACCAAATTGGGGAAAGAAAAGGGAAGTGGGACTAATTGCAAAGGTCTTACAAAGAACTATACCAGCACAATGGCCTGAATGGCCTCCTTGTGTGCTAAATGATTCTATGCTCAACTTCTCCATAAGTCTGTTCCTCCGACAAAACACTCACCAGCACAGTAACAAGCCCAATCCCTTGTACAATTAGGATTTGGTTTTAAATTTGGAGTAATAGTAGACACTGAGTTTACTGTCCGATTGTAAAGAAAACTTTCACCCCACCCTGGCCAGCATACACTTAGACTTGGACAGATAAAACTAGCTACACTTATCATTTCTGGGTAGGGAACACTTAATAAGTAATCCTCTGTATTTTCAAGATGATACCAGTTGGCATCCAAGTGAACTATTGCAAATCTTTGAGATTTGCACCTCTGGGCTTAAGATTCTGAAGGGATTTGGTAGGCACAGAGGCTGCTTCTCCTGATTGTGGAATCTACAATGTGGGATGCATTCTCAGGATATGGGGGCAATCATTTAGGATTGAGATTGAGAAATTTCTTCACTCAAGTGGATCTTAGGAATTCTCTCCTCCATAGGCCTGTGGATGTTCCATTGTTGAATGTTGAGACAGATCTTTGGTCTCTCAGAGAATAAAGGGGTATGTGGAGTGAGCAGGAAAGTGGAATTAAGGCCATTGATCAGGCATGATCACACTGAATGGCAGGGCAGACTATGGAACCATATGGTCTACTCCTGCTCCTATTTCTTATGTTTCTAAAGGGAGACCTGAAAATACTTCTTTTTATTCATTAATTACCCATCCCTAGTTGCCCTTGAGAAGGTGCTGGTGAGCTGCCTTCTTGAACCACTACAGTCCATGTGGTAAAGGTAAACACACAGTGCTGTTAGGGAGGGGGTTCCAGGATTTTGACTCAGCAACAGTGAAGGAACAGCGATATAGTTCCAAATCAGGATGGAGTGTGGCTTGGAGGGGAACTTGTATGTGGTGATGCTCCCATTTATCTGCTGCCCTTGCCCTTCTAGATGGTAGTAGTTATGGGTTTGGAAGTTGCTGACTAAAGGGCCCTGGTGATCATCTTGTAGATGATACAGAGTGCTGCCACTGTGTTTCGGTGGTGGAGGAAGTGAATGTTTGTGGATGTGTTGCCAATCAAGTGAGCTTCTGGAGTGTTGTTGCAACTGCACTCATCCAGGCAAGTGGCGAGTATTCCATCACACTCCTGACTTATCATTTGGTGATGGTGGACGGGCTTTGGGGAGTCGGGAGGCGAGTTACTCGCCACAGGATTCCTAGCCTCTGACCTGCTCTTTTAGCTTCGGTATTTATATGGCTAGTCCAGTTCAGTTTCTGGTCAATGGTAACCCCCAGGATGTTGATAGTGGAGGGTTCAGTGATGGTAATGCCATTGAATGACAAATAGCATTGTGTGGCACTAATGTTACTTGCCACTTATCAGCCCAAGCCTAAATGTTATCCAGGTCTTGGGCATAAGGCTATGGACTGCCTCAGTGTCTGAGGAGTCAGAAATGGTGAACGTCATACAACCATCAGCGAACATCCCCATTTCTGACCTTATGATGGAAGGAAGGTCATTGACGATGGAGCTGGAGATGATTTTGCTTAGGATATTAACTTGAACTTCTTGGATATCCAAATCTTCCGAGGCCTTGTTTTTATACACATTTGAAGGAAGGAAATACCGTTTAGCAAAATAGGCTCAAAATCCAAGATAAAAGCAGAAAATGCTGGAAAGACTCAATAGATTTAGCAGCAACTGTGGAGAAAGAAACAGAGATAACATTTCAGGCAGATGACCCTTCATCAACCTGAAATTTTAACTGTTTCTCTCTACAGATGCTATCAGACCTAACAATTAAATGCGTTTGCCAAAACAGCAGAGCTTTTTCCTGTTACAAATGATTGATGGCCCATAGCATAGAAAGTCCTAATTAAATGTCAGTGTTACATGAAATATGATAAAAGAGAATTTGCAATTCCTACAATTTATATAGCCCGAAAATACGGTCAATCTAACTTCAGATTTAACTTTAGCTCAAGTTACAATAACATAATTGGCCTACCTCCAAGATCTCTCCTTCTATAACAGTTCTCTAGCCCAAGATCACAAGGACAATTGTAAGGCCTTTATCCATTCAGCTGAAATTGCTTAACTTAACAGTGACAAGTTGAACTTGGGAACTCCAGAGTATCTACAGATTACTGAATTAATCAATATTGAATCATGGATCCAAGCTTGTAAATTATGTTCATTAGAAAAACATTAGATCAATCCACTGACTGGTACATCCACCAAGTGTCGCTATGACTATTGCCCAATACATTTCTAGTGAGTTCATTTGATGTGAAATTGAACAAAATTAAGTTGATTCCTTATGATAATGGCAAAATAAAGAGGGGCTACATGGATGTAGTCAACTTTGTATTTGTTTGTTGGGAAACAATGGTTGAAGGCCCAGACTCAATGTAGGATAGCACCAAGGTTAAAAAGGGTGGCAGAGAAGATGAGGTAAAGGGGAGGCTAGGTTAGGTTGATTACAGGATTAAGGCAGAAAGGATAGGGAGGGGGGGGATGATGAGACAGTAGAAAAGAAGCCCTGTGATTTCTCACTGATGCTGCTAAGTTCCACATAGATGTATCAGGGCACTATGCCACCCCTATTGAACTTAGCAATTTCTATGAAAGGTACCAATGGTACTGCCCTAGGCAATCGGAAAGGATCAGCCACCTATTAAAGTTAACCCAAGTGATCAGGTTTCACAATACATTCTAGCCAGATACGAAATGCAGAATGAGATGCCCATGTATTTTCATAAGTAGTAACTGTAATGGCATATTCTATCTTCAGCTGAAAGCATTTTGTGCATTGAGTAAACCAAACCACCTAGAGGCTGGTGTTTTCTACGTAAATATTTCTTAAGCAAGATCTTTTCCCCAAGTGGTCCTGTTGATATTTGTCCTCTCAAACCCTCTGATCTTTACAATCTGATCACTTTATCTTGCACGTTCCCTTTAAATACTAAATGCCACCTACAATTGACCTTATGCAAAAGTATGCAGCACAGTTTATGATTTTCTGTGTTATGGTTCAGTAAGAATTGAATTTGGATTCAAAAAAAGTTGCTGCAGTTAATCAATTTATCATTTAATTTTGTGTGTTGTGCCTGAAAATTTAAGTATCTCAAAAATATATTGTGACTAAAATGTCCCATTGCATGTCATATCTCTTGAATTTTCTTTTCATATTTTGGTAAATGTTAAGAAAATAATGTATTAATTTATTCAAACATTCTACATTAAATGAAAATAATGCTGTTGGCAAAGACATTTGGAGATTGGAAGGATGAAGAGAGAGCTTGATGAACAGCTGATGCAGCGGAACTTCATTACTTCCTTTTACCTCTGGTACTTAGATCTGGATTCAGCCGAGACCGACAAGATGAAAGTCTCCTCTGCTTGACAGCTATAAAAGTTTTATTTGAAGAGAGTTCGTTGACAGTCGCAGCATAGATTTTGGGCTTGGTTATGCAAAACAGGCCATAACTAAGCAATGCTGGCACTCTGAGATGCCACAAGCTTACTTGCTGTGGGAATTTGTCGATAAGGGACACTCTTCTGAAGTTACAATCCATGTGTATTGTTGAAGCATTGTAGAACCTTAACTCAACATCTAACTGAATCTATAGCTGACATAGTATGGACAAGTTGAGAAAGGTCACTGTAACAATATCACCCATTTGGAAACGTACAAAATTTACCATCTCATTTAAAAACATTAGACTTCATGCTCACCGGTCATGATTTCACATCAAAAAATCCGTTTTGTTTTACCATCATGCAATTAATTTACTTTACAAAACTATATCCATATATTATACTAAAGGCATCAAAGCTTGTATGTGTTACACATGAGCAACTTTATGTACTTATTTAAAAGGTCAAATATAGATATATGTCTTCTATCTGTAAAATATTAGACTGACTTGAAATTATACAGGTTTCATCTTGGCTAAATTTTGTGCATGAACATGTATTACTTCTGTTATTACTGGAATCATTTTAATATTTAGAAAGACTATTACAGCAGAAATTACTTTTGTGGAAATTATATCAAAATGTTGGTATCAAATTCTCCTGTTCATTATTTTAAAGGAGGCATTATCCATTTAAAATAAATGAGTTAACAGCTTTATGGAAACAGCAGAAAGAGGTATTTGCTTTAAGTGCACCGAACATTTATGCAATTACATCAATTGTAGTGATTTCTATGCTTATATCTTTGAGTTAAAAATGTATTTCCTAAATTGTCAAGCGAGGAACAGTGAATTAATCAGACCTTCATTTTAATTCTCCACCTCATTCCCACTCTCACATTTCCGTCCTTAACCTCCTACACTGTCCCAATGAAGCTCAATGTAAGCTTAAGAAATATCACCTCACCCTTTGACTATGCACTTGACAGCATTACAGCCTCAACATTGAGTTCAACAATTTCAGATCACAACTTCTCCCATTTTTTCAAATGACAGTTCTTGGTGATGATTCTGCTATTTCCCATTTACACCTCCTCCAGACTCATTGTTTGTTTCTTTTCTTGTCCCATTACCATCTCCTTTTGGCTTGCACCATCATCCCTTCCACATCTTATTTCTTTCATGCCTTCACCCTAACACAGATCTTCCCCGCCTGCTTCCCCCTTTCCCTGACTCTCAACCTGCTTAAAAACTGTAATATCTCTAACTGTTTTTAGTTCTGTGAAAGGTCATTGACCTGAAGTTTTAACTCACAGATGCTGCTTGACCTGCTGAGACCTCCTCTGTTTTTATTTCATATTTCCAGCATCTGCAGTATTCTGCTCTTATTTTACTGAATTGTTTTAGTATTTTTATTACGCTCTTCTTGCCAAGAGCATGCTTTTAATATTGGAATGCAAGAGCTAAGAATGAGATTACGGTATGAATCTGGTGAGAAAAATAATACAGAAAAATGAAAAGCAATAATAATCTAGACTCCAGGCCACAGCAATGTGGTTGACTCTTAAATGCCCTCTGAAATGGCCTAGCAAGACCATTCCATTGTATCAAACTGCTACAAAAATCACAAAAAAGGAATGAAACCGGACAGAGCACCCAACATAGGCCTAGGCACCGGGTACGACAATGCCTGTCGACCCTGCAAAGTCCTCCTTACTAATATCTGGGGGCTAGTGCCAAAATTTGGAGAGCTGTCCCACAGGCAAGTCAAGCAACAGCCCGACATAGTCACCCTCATGGAGTCATATCTTACAGGTAATGTCCTGGACACCACCATCACCACTTCTGGGTATGTCCCATCCCACCGGCAAGACAGACCCAGCAGAGGCACAGTGGTCTACAGTTGGGAGGGAGTTGCCCTGGGAGTCCTCAACATCGACTCTGGACCCCATGAAGTCTCATGGCATCAGGTCAAACATGGGCAAGGAAACCTCCTGTTGATTTCCACGTACCGCCCTCCCTTAGCTGATAAATCAGTGCTCCGCCATGTTGAAGACCACTTGGAGGAAGTACTGAGGGTGGCAAGGGTGCAGAGTATACTCTGGGTGGGGGACATCAATGCCCATCATCAAGAGTGGCTTGGTAGCATCACTACTAAATGGGATAGATTTTGAACAGATCGAGCAACTCAAGGCTTGGCATCCATGAGGTGCTATGGGCCATTAACAGCAGCAGAATTGTACTCGAACACTATCTGTAACCTCATGGCCCGGCATTACCACCATTCTAACATTACCATCAAGTGCGGGGATCAACACTGGTTCAATGAAGAGTGCAGGAGGGAATGCCAGGAGCAGCACCAGGCAGACCTAAAAATGAGGTGTCAACCTTGTGAAGCTAAATACAGGGCTACTTGTGAGCCAAACAGCATAAGCAGCAAGTGATGGACAAAGCTAAGCAATCCCACAACCAGATCAGATGTGAGCTCTGCAGTCCTGCCACATCCAGTCATGAATAGTGGTGGACAATTAAACAACTCACTGATGGAGGAGGCTCCACAAATACCCCCATTCTTAATGATGGAGGAGCCCAGCACATCAGTGCAAAAGATAAGGCTGAAGCATTTGCTACAATCTTCAAGCTAGAAGTGCTGAGTGGATGATCCATCTCTGCCTCCTCCGGAGGTCCCCAGCATCACAGACATCAGTCTCCAGCCAATTTGATTCACTCCACACGATATCAAGAGATGGCTGAAGGCACTGGATACTGCAAAGGCTGTGGGCCCTGACAATATTCCGGCAATGGTACTGAAGCCTTGTGCTCCAGAACTTGCCACGCCCCTAGCCAAGCTGTTTCAGTACAGCTACAACGCTGGCATCTACCCGGCTAGGTGGAAAATTGCTCAGGTATGTCCTGTACACAAAAAGCAGGACAAACCCAACCTGGCCAGTTACCACCCCATCAGTCTACTCTCCATCATCAGGAAAGTAATGGAAGGGGTCATCAACAATGCTATCAAACAATTGCTTAGCAGTAATTGCTCACTGACTCCTAGTTTGGGTTCCACAAGGGCCAGTCAGCCACCTTCTGACCTCATTACAGCCTTGGTTCAAATATGAACAAAATAGTTGAACTCCCAAGGTGAGGTGAGGGCGACTGTCCTTGACATCAAGGCTGCACTTGACCAGGTGTGGCATCCAGGAGCCCTAGCAAAACTGAAGTCAATGGAAATCAGGGGGAAAATCTCTGCTGGTTGGAGTCATACCTAGCACAAAGGAAGATGGTTGTGGTTGTTGGAAGTCAGTCATCTTAGCTCCAAGGCATCACTGCAGGAGTTCCTCAGGGTAGTGTCCTTGGCCCAACCATCTTCAGCTGCTTCAGCAATGACCTTCCTTCCATCATAAGGTCAGAAGTGGGGATGCTCACTGATGATTACACAATGTTCAGCATGGTTCGCGACTCCTCAGGTACTGAAGCAGTTCATGTCCAAATGCAGCAAGGCTTGGACAATATCCAGGCTTGAGCTGACAAGTAGAAAGTAACATTCGCACCACACAAGTGTCAGGCAATGACAATCTCCAACAAGAGAGAATCCAACCATCATCCCTTGATGTTCAATGGCATTACCATCACTGAATCCCCCATCATCAACATCCTGGGGACTCACCATTGACCGGAAACTGAATTGGACTAGCCATATAAAAACTGTGGCTACAAAAGCAGTTCAGATGCGAGGAATCCTGTGGCGAGTAACCCGCCTCCTGACTCCCCAAAGACTGCCCATCATTTACAAGGCACAAGTCAGGAGTGTGATGGAATTCTCCCCACTTGCCTGGATGAGTGCAGCTCCCACAACACTCAAGAAGCTTAACACCATCCAGGGCAAAACAGCCCGTTTGATTGGCACAACACCTATAAACAGTACTCCCTCCACCACCGACTAACAGTGGCAGCAGTGTGTACCATCTACAAGGTGCACTGCGGGAATTCACCAAGGCTCCTTCGACAGCACCTTTCAAACTCACAACCACTACCATCTAGAAGGACAAGGGCAGCAGATATATGGGAACACCACCACCTGAATGTTCCCCTCCAAGTCACTCACCACCCTGACTTGGAAATACATCGCCGATCCTTCACTGTCATTGGGTCAAAATCCTGGAACTCCCTCCCTAACAGCACTGTGGGTGTACCTACACCACATGGACTGCAGTGGTTCCAGAATGCAGCTGACCACCACCTTCTCAAGGGCAAATAGGGATGGGCAATAAATGCTGGCCCAGCCAGCGACACCCACATCCTGTGAATGAATAAAAAAGAAAGTAGATTGTATGATTCTACAAGTTAATACAATTCTGTTTGGAAGTCAAGAATT
Organism: Carcharodon carcharias; assembly: GCF_017639515.1. Taxonomy (NCBI): domain Eukaryota; kingdom Metazoa; phylum Chordata; class Chondrichthyes; order Lamniformes; family Lamnidae; genus Carcharodon; species Carcharodon carcharias. Next base: position 138,170,153 of record NC_054480.1, on the reverse strand, counting down.
TCAAAAGTCTTTAGCAATCCAGTTATACTGCATTCAATCTTATTCTTCTGGTCCAGTGCCAGCAACTTTAGTATGAGTAGATCTGTACATGGGATGCATCTTTACTATTTTAACTCTAATGTTTAAAAGAGTTTTAAGTTCTCCCTCTCTAAGTCTCCATTCTGAGCCAATATTGAAAACATCAAACTTGTCTCCAGGAACTAATTCAAAGGTGGTACAAGAGAAGACCAATGTGACTCAGACTCCAATTTTCCATCCTCTCATTTTTAAAATCTGCTAACTTCTATTGAACACCTTACCCTGAGGATCTGGTCACAGTCTGGAGATTGTGATGGGAAACTCTAAGCCAGAGCTGAACACTACATCACACATTGTGGCCATGTTCCACCAGCTTCCTGAATTAATCTGGACAATATCTCAAGTGAGCGTGCAAAATGCACTGGTAATTTGAAAACAATCATAGCTTTGAAGTTTGCAGAATCCACGAAATGCCATGAATATAACAATAAAAACAGGGAAGTATTTTAGTATCATATAGTATTGCTTATGAGATAACTATAGGAGTCTTTTTCCCTGTTAAGGGCACTTTCAGAAGCCTAGTTTCAGCTTATGCAAAAACATGTTCAAAGAATAAATATATTTTTACAGGATTGACAGTCATCAAAATGCAAACAAAATAATGTTTTTGTTACTGTTAACAGAGTTAATGATAAATATGAATGGAAAACTGAACATAGTTAACACAAATGTTTATTTACGAATAATTCAAAAGTTACCTTGGTGATTTTCATTGAATTTTGGATTATGTATTGCTCATTGGCTGAATATAATTTGCCCCATACTGCTATTCTCAGGAAATTGAACCAATTTTAAAAGTGGTTACTAGTACACAGTACATTAATACTTAATGTAAGTAAGGCACAAATATGTATAATTATTGAAAGAAAGAACCTGCATTTCTATAGCACCATTCATGAGCTCAAGACATCCCAAATTGCTTGACAGCCAGTGAAGTATGTTTTTTGAGTGTAGTCACTGTTGTGATGTAGGAACTGCAGCAGCCAAATTGCAGACAACAAGATCCCACACACAGCAACCTGATATTCACCAGATAATCGGGTTTGTTGGTGTTGGTTAAATATTGGCCAGGATATCAGGGATAACTTCCTTGCTCTGCTTTGAAAAGCACCATTGGATCATTCACATCCACCTGAGATAGAAAATAGGGCCTCAGTTTCACATTTCATCCAAAAGACTCCAACCATGCAGCACTCACTCAATACTGCACTGAAGTGTTAGCCTATCTCATTAGCTTAGGTCTCTGGAGTGGGACATGAACCTGCAACCTTCGAAGCAAGAGGCAAGAGAGCTACTTCTGAGTCAAGGCTGTAACTTTACATTACATGAATGGATTTGGGCATTTAGCATACATAGGGAAACAAATTACATGCTTTTAATTGATATTAGTTTTGGATAATTCTGTTCAATATCTATCAAATAATACTAATTGTAATGTAATACAGGATATTTTGTTTCATAATAAGCTATAAAACAGTTGGAATCTATGAAATAAAACTCCAAATCACAGGAGCTCAAATTGCATAGCTCAATTCAAGATTCATTTATGTTATATCTATTGATTGTGGGAGCCTGCCACCTATCACATTCCAACCAGACACCTACAGTTAAGAAAAAATAATGCAATGAAATCATCCAACCTCTAAATATTGGACCAAAATTTTCTGTAGCAGGGCAATGACTTGCCCTGTTGATAATATTCTAGGCTGCAATATGCTGAAGGTCTGAATTTGAAACAGCATGGTGCCCTCTACAGGGCATCTGGGATCTGAGTGAATAGTGCAAGCAACCGTGTATCTCCTTAACCAATTAAAATGATGGATTGCAAAATGAGCATCAAGGATTAAGAAAAAAGTATAAACTAGAGTGGGTGAATTCAGTGCCAAATAAACAGAAAAACAAATAAAGAGAGGGAAAGATTCAGGAAGAAAAAAGTTTTAAAACTTTTAATTTTAAATTTCATTTATTTTTAAATCACCAACAACAATTATAACCTGAAGAAATGAGACTCCATTCTTACAGTGGTTAATTTTCAGTACTGGAGCGGTTGACAGGTTTTGCACAACCTCACCACATCTTTGTGGAGGTGTGGCCAGTAAAAATGTTGGATTATGCAGGCTTGGGTTTTTCATATCCCGACATGTCCAGCCATCAGGATTTTGTGGGCTAGTTTCAATATTTTCCTCAGTACCTCAGCAGCACCATTAGCTGGTGGATCACTGTCCACTCCTTGTCTGAAGATCTGGGGAGAGGGGAGGGCCAAGGTCTCCAGTTCCTTATTTTTAAAATAACTCTTTGTCACTCCCTCCACTTCAGCTTCAGTGTGGACAGTCTGTGCTAATTATTTTAGTGCCAGGTCAGCTTGTTGAGTCATTACATCCTTAGAGCCTTCTAAACTTCTGAAAAAGGTTTTCAGAAAACCTGACGATAGGGTTATCCTTCTGCAATGCTGCTTTGGCCTCTTCTGACGAGGCTTGACTGGCCATAGACCACGTTACCATACCTTCATGGAAAATGTCAGGGACTCTCTCTTGCAGCTGCTATGCCTCCCTGACCTCATTCTGCTTCTCTAAAACCACTGGGGAAGCTACCGCTTTTGATCCTGCCTGGTCATTCCTGAGGAGCAGGTCGACCCTGTCCAAAGGTAAACTGGGGACAACTCCCATGGTCACTGGTCCTGAAATAAGGTTGCACTCCAGGGGCACCCTGTATAAAGGGCATGTAATTTCCCTTAATACCTTTACCAGCACTTTAGCCTGTACTACATTCTCTGGGAGAAAGGTCATACCACTTCCCAGCAGTAGAGATTGGCTAGCCCTAGTATCCCTCAGCATGACTGCAGGCTTACTTGCCTCACTCTGGGGACATGGGGACACCTTCCCTTCTGACATAAAATCCTTGTAATTCTCAGGGACTTTCCTAATCTCACCCTCACCCACAGGGCTGCACTTACAAGGGCTTGCTGCTGCAGTCAGAGACACAGCCTGGTCTGCTATGTTCTCTGCCTGATTCTCTATTTATGCACAAGGCCTATGTGCCCCAGTAAATCCTACTGGCTTTTCCTGTAACTTCCAACAATCACCATGAATTTGTCTGGCCATATGACAATTGAAACATACAGGACTCTGAGCCTCACTCAGCACCATCCTTTCTAGTCTGAGGTGGGTCCCTGTGTTTCCAGCCATTCCTTCTCTCCCATGGGTGTTTGGCTCCCTATCACATTCCCACCTATCCTTTTCAGATCGCGGGGGGCGATTAGGGAAGAGTCTCCTTTGGGATGAGGGCTTGTGGACAAGCTCATAATCATCAGCCAGAGTTGCTGCCTGCCTGGACCCTACCACTTTCTGTTACCATTTTTATTGGGTGGGGGGAGGGGGGGGTGAATTTTTGAAGTCTTCCGAGGAGCTGTATTTCTCAAAGGTTTTCATCCATCATATCGACCTTAAGCATTTGTATCCACCAATCAAACGCGAGCTGATTATACCATTCAAATTCAATGTATGTCTGGTCCTGCCATTTTTGGAGGGTACGGAATTTCTGACAGTATGCCTCTGGCTCCAGTTCATACACACTTAAAATAGCCCTTTGTCATCTCATAATTTGCCAACCTCTCATCAGACAACAGGGAGTAAAGTTTGTGAGCCTTGCCTGATAGCTTACTTTGCAGGATCAGGGTCCAGTTTTCGATTAGCCACCTCACTTGCTGAGCTAGTCTCTCAAAAGTGATGATGGAGGCTTCCACTTCTTCATCACCAAATTTGGGGATGAAATGGGCAAACCTGAATAACTCAGTACTCAGACCTGAGCTAGGGGGTGCCTTCAGTGGGCAGAGGGGACCTGTCCCTACAAAGTTCATGTATGCTTATCTCTCTCTCTCTTTGGAAAGCTCATTCTCTCTCCCTTTCCTCTCTCGCTTTTTCTCTCTCTTTACTTTTGTCTCTCTTCTCCCTTTCTCTAGCTAGAACAGAGATGGCTAGAGCCGGGAATTCTATCTTCAGGTTTGCAATCTAATTTCCTCACCACTAGTTTTAACATTTCAAATTTCCTGGCTGTTGAACAAAATTCTAACTCCAACTCCTTCACCACACTTTTCAGCTCTTTGAGACGCAGAACTTCTAAATTATCAAAAGTAACTCCCATCTGTTCTAGAAAGGTACTGTCTTTGAATGTAGACTTTTTCCACTTTTGTATTGAAAACTCAAAAAAATCTGTGGCAATTGTTTTATTTAAAAGAAAATTTGCTTCAAGGGAGCAATTTACTTTCCCAACTCCAGTTCTCTTGTTGTCTGAGGGATCTAATCCTGGACAAGCCCCCAAATTTCTGTTATGGCCATATGAGGGGGTGGGGGGCAAAAATTGACTTCCCTAATTTACCACTCTAGGTCTGGGTGTAACAGAGTTTTGTTGTGAATTTAGTGAGGATGTGCTTTGTCAATAATGCAGGAGTCACCTAGGAGGATAGTGTATAAATTTAAAGCACATAGGATTGGGGGTAATATATTGGCATGGATTAAGAATTGGTTAACAGACAGGAAATGGAGAGTAGGAACAAATGCTAAGATAAAAGCCAAATACTGCGGATGCTGGAAATCTGAAATAAAAACAAAAAAATTCTGCAAAAACTCAGCTGGTCTCGCAGCATCTGTGGAGAGAGAAACAGAGTTAATGTTTCAGGTCCATATGATTCTTCTTTAGAGCTCTGAAGAGCCTTTTGGGCTTGAAATATTAACTCTATTTCTCTCTCCACTGATGCTGTTCAGTTTACTAGCATTTTTTGTTTTTATTATATTAGGAATAAATGGGTCTTTTTCAGACCAACATGCAGTGACTAGTGGGGTACTGCAGGGATCAGTGCTTGGGCCCTCGCTATTCATAATATATACCAATGATTTGGATGAAGGGACTGAATGTAATATTTCCATGTTTGCTGACGTCACTAAATTAGGTGGGAATGTGAGTGGTGAGGAGAATGTGAAGACGCTTCAAGGCAATTTAGACAAGTTGAGCGAGTGGGCAAATACATGGCAGATGCAGTATAACGTGGGTAAGTGTGGAGTTATCCACTTCAATAGGAAAAACAGAACGGCAGGGTATTAATTAAATGGTGATAGATTGGGAAATGTTGATATACAAAGGGACCTTGGTGTCCTTGTACACCAATTACTGAACGTGAGCATGCAGATGCAGGAAGAAATTAGGATGGCAAATTGATTGTTGGCCTTCAGTGTGAGGGGACTTCGGTACAGGAGCAAGGAAGTCTTGCTGCAGCTGTACAGGGCCTTGGTGAGACCACACCTGGAGTAGTGTATGCAGTTTTGGTCTCCTTACCCAAGGAATGATATATTTGACATAGAGGGAGTGCAGTGGAAGTTCACCAGACTGATTCCTGAGATGGCAGCATTGTCGTTATGAGGAGAGATTGGGTCGACTCGGTTTGTATTCATTGGAGTTTAGAAGAATGAGAGGGGATCTCATTGAAATGTATAAACTTCTGACAAGGTTGGACAGACTAGATGCAGGGATGATGGTTCCCCAGGCTGAGGGGTCTAGAACAAGGGGTGACAGTCTCAGGATATGGGGTAGGCCATTTGGGACTGAGAAGAGGAAAAATTTCTTCACTCAGAGGGTGGTGAACCTATGGAATTCTCTACCACAGAAGGCTGTGAAGACCAAGGCACTGGATATTTTTAAGAAATAAACAGATTTCTAGACACTAAAGGAGTCAAGGGCTATGGGGAGAGAGTGGGAATATGGCATTGAGACAGAGGATCAGCCATGATCATATTGAATGGCAGAGCAGATTTAAAGAGTAGAATGTCTTACTCCTGCTCCTATTTTCTATGTTTCTGAGTCCCATTATGTAAGCTTTCAGGCTATAAAGAATTAATCAGACAGGTTTTCTGAGTTTAAATCAAAGAAAAAGTTAAGTTTATTGGAACTATTTCCTGATGGCAACCACCATCAAATGTCACACACACACAGACACACACACACACACAGACACACTGACACAGACACACTGACACAGACACACTGACACAGACACACTGACACAGACACACACACACAGACACACACACACAGACACACACACACAGACACACACACACAGACACACACACACAGACACACACACACAGACACAAACAAATATGGTGAGATAAGAGGGTAGAATTAATGATATTTTACAGAAGATTATATTATAAAGAAGATAAAGAAAGATATGGTTAACTGTTCTTTGGCTGGTCTAGATGTGGTGATTCCACGTTGCTGCTATTGTTCAGTTGTCTTGCTGGATGTAGCTGTATAGAGCAGATTTTGATATTTTATCCCTAAAGGACCTTGGTTTGCAGTAATTTCCTCTTCCCAAGATGCTTACACTGCAATATCCATACTCAATACTTCCAAGAGGGAGAGAGAGGATCTGGCTTTTGTAGCCTTTCAGCATATCGTTCCAAACTCTGCTCTGACTTGATTAAAAAACTAGTTCTTAAAAAGCCTTACTGGTTGTATATTCCAGAGCAATTTGATTACCATGTCTGCTGTAGAGAGTGTGTTGTAGAACAGGCAATTACATTTTTTGATGTCTCATCTCAGGAACTTTTGAAGAGCAATAGTGTAAAAGTCAGCAAGATATGCGATCTTTCATGCTCCTTGGGGTGGAGGGAGGGAGGCTGAGAGTCTTTCCTTTTCATTCCACTTAGGGGTGGAATGCAAGTTTTATATTCAGCTAACTGGCAGTCTTTCAACTGTCTTAATGGAATTACAGTTTATTAAAAATCCAGCCAGAGAAAAAACCCTCCTTGGGAAATGCCAACAAACAACTCTACTGGGTGGAATCTTGTGGAAGCAACAAGGGTCTCTGCCACCAGCTGGAAAGCTAGCAAGACCTCCAGTGTCGTCTGTTTTAGGGAAGGCCCGTCACATTTAATGCCGTTCTGGCACTTGACAGAACTACGATGGGCCTTCCACTCACTGGGATCAAGGAACCTGGGGGTGGAAGTCCTGCTTGCCAAGAGCTGCCAACCAATCAGAGGCCAGCAACTCTTCTTTACTCAGCAGCACCATCAGGGAGGCAGAGGCTGCTGCTGGTACTGCACACAACCAAGGCCTCAGAAAAAGGAGGGACCAAGGCACAGGTGAATGATGCTGAACCTAGGAGGAGTCATTTGGGCCTTCAAGCCTGCTCCATCATTCAATTTGATCATGGCTGACCCTCTTTCTCAACGCCATACTCCTGCTGTCTCCCCTTACCTCTTAACAGCTTTGGAGTCCATAAATCTATTTCCTTCTTAAATATATTCAGTGACTTGGCCTCCACAGCCTTCTGTGGTAGAGAATTCCACAGGCTCACCACCCTGAGTGAAAAGCTTTCTCCTCACCTCAGTCCTAAATGGCTTACCCAGTATCCTGAGACTGTCACCCCTTGTTCTAGACCCCCCCCCAGCCAGAGGAAACATCATCTCTGCTTCCAGTCTGTCCAATCCAGTCAGCATTTTATACATTTCAATGAGATCCCCTCTCATTCTTCTAAGGTCCAGTGAATAAAGGCTTAGTCGACCCAATCTCTCCTCAGCCAACAATCCTGCCATCCCAGGAATCAGTCTGGTGAACCTTCACTGCACTCCCTCTATGTCAAGTATATCCTTTCATGGGTAAGGAGAACAAAACTGTACACAATACTCCAGATGTGATCTCACTAAGGCCGTGTACAGCTGCAGCAAGACATCCTAGCTCCTGTACCCAAGTCCTCTCACACTGAAGGCCAACATGCCATTTGCCTTTTTAACTGCTTGCTGCACCTGCCTGCTTGCTTTCAGTGATTGGTTAACAAGGACACCAAGGTCCCTTTGTACATCAACATTTCCCAATTTGTCACCATTTAAATAATACTCTGCCATTCTGATTTCCCTACCGAGGTGGATATCTTCACTTATCCACATTATACTGCATCTGCCATGTATTTGCCCACTCACTCAACCTGTCTAAATCACCTTGAAGCATTAACTTCCTCCTCAGCACTCACATTCCCACCAAGTTTTGTGTCGTCAGCAAACCTGGAAATATTACATTTTGTTCCCTGTCCAAATCATTGATCTATATTGTGATTAGCTGGAGCCCAAGCACTGATCCCTGCAGTACCCCACTAGTCACCGCCTGCCACTCCAAAAAAGACACATTTATTCCTACACTTTGTTTCCTGTCTAACAAATTTTCAATCCATGCTGATATATTACCCCCAATTCCACGTACTCTAATTTTACATACTATCTTTTTACGTGGGCTTCATCAAAAGCTTTCTGAAAATCCAAATCTACCACATCCACTGGTTCTCCCTTATCTATTCTGCTAGTTACATCCTCAAAATAACTCCAGTACATTTGTCAAACTTGATTCCCCTTTCATAAATCCATGTTGACTTTTTCTAATCCCACTGATGTCCTGTTGTCACATCTTTTAAAATAGACTCTTGCATTTTCCCTACTACTGAGGTTAGGCTATCCAGTCTGTAATTCCCTGTTTTTTTCCCTCACTCCTTTTTAAATAGCGGAGTTACATCTGCCGCCCTCCAGTCGGCCAGGACTGTTCCAGAATCTACAGAATTTTGGAAGATGACGACCAGTGCATCCATTATTTCCATGGCCACCTCCTTTAGTATCTTGGGATGTAGATTATCAGGTCCTGCGCATTTATCAGCTTTCATTCACAATTTCTCCAGCACTTTTTTTTAAATGTGTGTATTACTAATTTCCTTCAATTCCTCTTTTTCACAAGACCCTTTGGTTCCCTAGTATTTCTGGGAAGTTATTTATGCCTTCCTCCGTGAAGACAGAATTAAAGTAGTTGTTTAAATTTTTTGCCATTTCTTCATTCTCTATTATAAATTCTCCCAATCTCAGTCTGTAAGGAACCTACATTTGACTTCAATAACCTTTTTCCTTTTACATACTTAAAAGTGGACAGTAAAAGCTTCTATATGTTCCTACAAGGTTGCTCTCATACTCTAATTTTCCCCTCTTAAATCAATCCCTCAGTCCTCCTTTGCTGAATTCTAAACTGTTCCTAATCCTCCGGCTTGCTACTTTTTCTAGCAACTTTTTGTGACTCCTCTTTAGATCTAATACTATCCTTAATTTCTTTTGTTAACTATGGTTGGGCTGCTTTTCCTGTTGTGTTTTTGCACCAGAGAGGAATGTATAACTGTTGCAAAGCAAACACCAATTCCTTAAATATCAGCCATTGCCTATCCACTGTCAGGGCTTTTAATGAAGATCCCCAATCTATCTTAGCTAACTCACACCTCATATCTTTGTAGTTCTCTCTGTTTAGAATAAGAACCCTAGTTTCAGATCAGATTGCTTCACTTCCCATCCTCATGAAGAATTCTATGTTATGGTTACTGTTCCCTAAAGGACCCTGCACAACAAGATTATTAATTAACTCCCTCTCATTGCTCAATACCAAATCTAGGATAGTCTACTCCCTAGTTGGCTCCTCAACGTACTGGTCTAAAAAATCCATCTTATACACACACTCCAATAATTCATCCAACACAGTATTATTGCTAATTTGCTTGGCCCCTCTTCTAGTAGATTAAAGTCACCCATGATTATTGTAGCATCCTTGTTACATGCATCACTGATTTTCTGTTTCATGTCATTCCTTACCTTGCCACTAGTGTTTGGAGGCCCAAACAATTCCCACTAATGTCTTCCACCCCTTGTTGCTTCTTAGCTCCACCCAGACTGATTCTACATCTAGATTTTCTGAGCCAACATCCCCTCTCACAACTGTACTGATTTCATCCTTAACTAATAACGCCACCCCACTCCTTTTCCTTTTTGTTGTCCTTCCTAAATATCGAGTACCCTTAGATATTGAGTTCCCAGCCTTGGTCACCAGCCATGTAGCCATCTCTCCATAATCGCAATCATATTCTTCCTATTTACATCTATTCACACTGTTATTTTGTCTCTTATTGCAAATGCTCCATGCATTCAGATACAGTGCCTGTAGACTTGTCTTTTTAACGTTTTTTATGGTTTTAATCGTTTCATCTTAACTTGATTTAAAACATTCGAATGATCAATTTACTAAACATCTTAATTCATCAAAATTCATTCCAAAATAGCTTTGCCACCTAAGCTATCCATCAAAGGCCAGTGTTCAATCTTGAGGAGGGAGAACATCCATATTGCCACAACAGCACCAATATTTATTATGGAAAAATATATCGCAAATTGTATTCAGATTAATTCATAAACACCAAAAATGTATGTTCACTTACAACTAATGTTGTGAATGGGTTCAGAATGGGAGTCCTGCACTCATTTCAGGCAGTCACCAATGCAGTCAAATTTAGTCATGGCCAAGGTATATGCACAAATCAGACATGGGCCTTCCCAGTGCTATATTTAACATTGTTGTGACCATTTGACACCTGTATCAATGCTGAACTTTTAACTCATCATGTCTAAATTACTAGAAATATAAATATGCATCCAGGTTATCCAAATGTGAGTAAAGGAAATTCATTTTAAAATAGTCTTACCTCTTCCCATTGATGAATATACCTAATCAATCTCGAGAGTCTCAATAATCGTAAAAGGCTGAGAATTTTTGTAAACCGCACAATTCGTAGTGCTCTGGCAGTTTTATAAACTTCTGAATCAATTCCTTTTTCTACTATCAAAAATATATAATCCACGGGGATTGAGGAGACAAAGTCTACAATAAACCAACTCTTTAAATATGTCTTCTTAATTTTCTCTGGATCCAGTATGATCTCTGTGTTATCTTCTATGACAATTCCAGTTCTGAAGTTTAAGACTAAATCCATAAGGAAGAAAGTGTCAGACACAACATTAAAGATAATCCATGGAGTGGTGGTTTCTTCCTTGAAGAAGGTGATTCCTACCGGGATAATTATGAGATTTCCAACCATAAACAACAACATTGTGAAATCCCAGTAAAACCTGTAAAGAAAGATAACAATTTAATTAAAAGCTTTAAAAAATCTTTTCTACCATTCTTTCAATATCCAAGACCTATGAATGGAGCGTTTGTAGGCATTCCTTTCACAATCACTGAAACATTAGGTAGACCAATTTAAATAAAAATATTTATTCAACACTGCATAACTAGTAATGATTTGTTACAACATTTCACCTATTCTATGATTCAATTACAACATTAAAATCCAGTATAAGAAAAGACTATTTTGCCATCAAGCTAATATCTTCAATATTTCAAATTTTCTAACTTGAATTTTGATCACCACTTTAATTCCATTAACCTGGTTGGTAGATCATTTAAAACATTTATCACCCTTTGAATAAATATATTCCTCCACAACTTCCCACCCCCACTGTCAAAGATCATTGTTAACTTTTCACTAACTTAAATGTATTCATATTCTGCTCACCTGACTGACCCTAGAAAAATATTCTGTCTATCTTGTCTTTATCATTGAATGCTTTATGTATCTCAATAGGACCACCCTTTTAACCTTTTTCTTTCAGAACTGTTAAGGTTAGGTTTCTTTAACCTTTCCTCATGGCTCAGCATAATTTACATTTGGGATCACTCTTCTCTCAGCTCTCTCATGGGCATCCCTTTTGAATTACAGTAAATCGTAATTGTGCACAGTATTCCAGATGAAATTTGTACAGCAATATGTTTCAAAAATTATATATTACACATCATATTATTAAAGATCAGCCTAATTTCTTTGAATTTATACATATGATGCTTGCTCTTTCTTCCAATATGAAATATTTTGCATTTGTTAGTAATAAGTCTCATTTTCTATTTGTACCCCCAATTGTACGACAAATCTAATTCCTTCTGCAAAACCTTGAGTACATCTTCCATTCAAATTTAATATGCTCACAACAGGTTTATGCACCCCAGTCATTTATGTAGAGGTGGAATCACGGAAATAAGCTCACTCTGTTGATTCAGACCATAATCCTAAATGAGAAAAGTATTATTTGTGTTCTCAGTGGATCTCTCTCAGACACCTCATTACCTTCTGTTAAGTTTTAGAAGTGCAGGTTTCAGGCGTCATGGGAGCAGCCATTTTACATAGAAATCCTTGCTGTAATATCAAGAAATTTTACTTGTGATATGAATAAGGAGGGCTGCTAACACTTCAAGTGGTCTTTAATCAGCAATTCTAAATCATGGATACAAAGGAGATTGAGGCACACCAGAAGTACAAGATTTATTAGGTCAGGTTTATGGTACAATTCAGTACACTGTGCATCCACCTTTATACTTGAAACTAGCACAAAACAATTTCAACAGATTTAGTACAGCAAGGAACTTACATATTGATTTTAAGACATATTGCTGTTTTAGAAAGTTAATTCAAAGCTCAAGTAAAAATACACAAAATACACAAAAAATTTCCCCAGGGCACACACATGAACATTGTGACCTATCAATTAAACTACAAAACCTCTGCAACAGCCAGGCCAGTCAATGAATTATTATCTACAGTGACACATGTTACTACATGAACACCAGCCCACAGAGAGAAATCATGTATGTGTGCCCTGGCTGTGAATTGGTTTTAAACAAAGCTCTAAATAATATTCACTCTTTTAAGTTACTATCCTTCAATCGTTTATTGAAAGCCTCAATTCACACATTTCTGCTAGGTTAATCTAATAGGGACAATTTTCTTGCAGTCACTGTCAACACTGCAGGCCCCAGCCTGTTAATTGCTCATTTCCTGAAGGGTAGTTATTGTCCTTGAACCATCCATATTTCATTAAGCAGATATTACATTCTAAGCTCTTCAAGCAGTATACATCTTTCATTTTATTTCAACATAAAATATTTTCCAAATAAAGTCATTCAGTCTCTGTCGGATGCTCTTTTCAGGTCCATGTAAGATTCTTCTCAAAGGAATTTATGAAAAAAAATGATGAAAATAATTATTAAGAAAATTTGCACACTTTACATCCACTTGGTATGCTAGTCCTTGCTAAAGAACATAATGCTACAAGGTATGAAAGACTTAACAGTACCCATTGGATAAATTGCATATCATTTAAGCTGTACATAGTTGATGTGTTTAAGACTGCATTAAGATTTTATTTCAGTGCATGCCATGTTAGAGTAGCAGTTTGGCATCTTCAATCATTTCTTAAAAGACTTAGGTTGCATGGTAAACTACAAAAAGAGTAATTGGGAATATGAGCACATTCACACACACATTAACATATAATCTGGAGTATTAAGCAGCAACATATAAAGCCTTGACTTGATAATATAATAAGTGAAGGCAAATTTAGCAAGTTAATAACCATCTCAAACTAGATAAGCATTACTAGCTTTGACTATACTGCAAAATGTTATCCCACATAAGGCATATCAAACTAACATTACTTGTGGTTTTATAGATTTATCTTATTAATGACATGTGATGCAATGACTGACAGTCTCCCTTAACTGAATCACACAACTTCAACAGGAAAAAGGTATTGTGCCATTTGTTTTGAACAGCAGTAATACGAGGAACCATCTTGATGCATGTAAAAAGGAAAAATATCATTGTTTGTATGTGTTATATCCCTACAGTAGCAGTAACATGCTGAGGCTATGTTGGTGAAATAATGCAGGGAAAACAGAACAGAAAAATATAAACCTGATCCAAAGATGTAGGAAGTATGATACTGTTGGAGGAACAACAGAAAGAACGAATAACACAGTGAGGAGAATATGGAGCAATAGGCGAGTTTGGAGAACAAGACCAGGCCAAGATATTATGAGCAGCCAGCTCAGAAAAATGGACAGATGTTAGAAAATGCTTAAGACAATCCCACGAGCTCCCAGCAATAAAAAAGGCAGAAAAGCAATATTGTTGCAGTATGGGTGCTAGTTTTACAAATATGTGGCAAGAAATCTAACATTATACTGTGACAATTCCATGGTAACTCTTTAGCTGGGGGGAATGGAGTCCTTTCCAGTACTCCTTGAACACATTGCAGCACTCTGCTCATTTCAAGTGTTAGGTTTAAATGTGACAAGTGCTCAACTGCCTGGCAGAAACATGGGTAACAGTAAAACAATGAACAACAAATTTTAAGCACAGGCCCTCTGAGAACTTTTATACTTCAATTTTCACCAGCTGCAGTCAGACTGCAACCGGTTTGAAGCTGAATTCACGTGGAGGTTCTCACATGAGGGTGACTTCTGGACAGAGATTGTCTGATTTCACATCCATTGTGAGATTCACATCTGTGAGATTCATGCATTGATGTGAAATCAAAAATACCTTGCATTACACACACCGTGTAAGATAACTATCCTAAAGATCACTGCGACCATGGGAGAAATAATAGAAATGATAAAAAAAACTGATTAATTTTCATTTTTATTCTATTTGTAATTTAAGAGGATCATGGAAGTAGAAAAATAATTAATTGGTGAGACGGTTAATCAGTGTGAAATGGGGAAAATGAGATAGGGATAGCTAGAACCTGATATAAAGATTAAAAACCGGAATAGACATCTTGATATGTTCATCCCAATTCAAAGTCCATCAATTCAAATTATTTGATAAATCATTTTTTTTCATTTCGACATTCTGACTTTCCAATGTTGGTTACGTTCTTAATTCAATTCGTTGGGTAATTCAACTTTTTAGCTCAAACGAACGGATTTGAATTATCAGTGGATTATACTAGATAGGAGGGAATTGGATAGAAAAGTAAATGAGCAAGAGCGAGGGGAAAAGGTAGGAAAAATGTATATAACATGGCATTTAGGTGAACGAATCGATTCCTTCATGATAAAGTTGGAGTCAGTACGCTCCACTGAAGAGATTCTCAGTTCCTTCAATCGATCCACAATCAGAAAAGTGATAATGAGATAGCGATGAAAATAACCTTAATTATGATCAGCAGATGTATGCAATGCCGAATTGCATAATGATGTTATATGGCAGAACAACTGCCATTTCCGACGGCAATTCCTAGCAGGTCGAGGCCAACACCGTTGACTTAAGGTCACCAGTACACTCAAGCCAGAACAGATACACTGGGATCAGGTGATAGTGTCTCCTTGTCCGCAAGGTCGCCACAAGGAGAGACTGACTGCGGGTAAAGCTCACATAGAAGGGTTAGACTAGTGGGACATCTGCAGGCTTCCTTCCGAAGAACATAAAAAACCATTAACTATCGGCAGAAGGAGATAATGTATCACATGGGTATTGTATTCCGCTGGTGTGAATTAGCCAGAAAATAGTGTGTGTCTGGCTCTCATGTCAAACCAATGCTACTGAATCCTGTAATGATAAATATCCTCCTCCTGCTCGCGATGCCTAATCATCAAGACAAAAATAAATCGATGATTAAAATAGCAAGGAGGCTTGAGCAGTGATTGCTGTATATAGGACGATGGAAAATAAAAGGTTAGCAATATGGGTTCGATTATTTTCCACATTTCAGGCGTCAACGCTTTGAGTTGCGGTCCGATGTTCTAAGTGACACCGTTGGTTTTCTGCAATTATTGCACTACGGTTACTCCCTGACATTGCTGCTATGTTTAAGATTCAGGCACGTACACAGCAGACAAGACAATGGAAATCCCCCGGGGGGGGGGGGGGGGGGGGGGGCGGAAACACAATGTAAATCAACGTTTCGACAATGTGAAGTATTGTCAACCGTATCTGCAGCTTTTATGACTAAATGGATGATCCATTATTCAGACTGGTGTTTACACTGCAGTGGGGGTGGGGAGGGTGGATGGGAAATGCTACTGAAGGGGAAAAAAAAGTTTCCAGTGCGTGGCACCTCAAATTACAGCACCACAAACAGCTCCATGCAGGCGCAGACTCCTCAAACCTCCCAGGATCTTGTAACAGACGCCAGCTGCCAGCCAGCTCGTGCACCAGAAAGGGAGCTC
This sequence comes from Carcharodon carcharias, assembly GCF_017639515.1. Taxonomy (NCBI): domain Eukaryota; kingdom Metazoa; phylum Chordata; class Chondrichthyes; order Lamniformes; family Lamnidae; genus Carcharodon; species Carcharodon carcharias. Next base: position 138,154,157 of record NC_054480.1, on the reverse strand, counting down.
GAATGGAGTGCTTACTGGGAAGACTCAAGTTCCCCAGTTAGATCAGACTATTCCCCATGCAACTCCTGCGGTGAAACGTGTACAGAAACAAATAAAACAACAAGGAACACGATTATGAATCATCCCCAGATGGTTCACTGCTACCCGCTATGGAGGAAAACAAATATGTGGCAATAAGCCACAACGCCAAAATCTCATTAACATGCATAATAGTTTCAAGCTTGTCTCCATTTGCAGCACTTTAAAAATACATATACATACATTATATGACCTTATGTTTGCTCAGCCTTTATATCACAGTGGGAGACTTTGTACTTGAAGAGGTACAACGTTTTAACCTTGTCGGGAATAAAATTAGACAAAACACAGCAGAAAAAAATAGCTCAGCTCAGAAGCCAGAATGGGAAGGAGAGGTGAGTTCTATCCTCTAAGAGAGCCTTCTATATATATTTTGTGAATTCCCAGCGAGATGAAGAATGTTAGTGCTGGGGAATTGAATACTTTTCATTTCAGCACCAAGCCTTAGCATCAAACAAACATTCTAGAATCAAGAAACTGCATGGTTAGATGGAAAAGTGGTTTTCTTTCCCTAACACAAAGCCTAAACTGGAGTGAGCAAGCCTCACATGAGTATTACTTGCATGTCCATGCCAGCTATACTTTAGCCTCTCGGAGCAAGAGCGCCATTTACTGCAGGATTAGAAGATTTGTATTATGGGTGTATATCAACCAGAAACTGTATTCAGGCAACTCAAACTCATCTCACGTAGAATCAGCACAGAAGAGAAATTCATTCTGTAAATCAGATCTGTATTTGAACACACATAAAGGGGTGAAAGGTTGGTACCTAAGCCATCCATACCACCAGATCACATGATTTGAAAACATGTGATATATCCATGGCATAACTTACTCACTAGTAATAATTTACTGTAACTGTGCAAAGGATGGATATTTCAAATATCATTATGATGTTATTTGTATTAACTTTTTAAATCACAAATCTGTGGTTGCATGGCACCCTGCTGTGACCAAACATGTCAATCTGCCATAATATAAAACCACAGCAACTTGAAAACATTTCAATTTTTTCTTCTGGTCACACAAGCACTTGTATAAATATTTGCTAACATTGTCCTTAGTATGGGTTTAATTCTAAGTACCATTATACTTTATGTATTAGATTTAAACTCAAACCACGAAAGAGCATTTTCATAGTATTGAATGGTAATTATGGTTTTAGAATGTTTATGAGCTCTGTGAGATTAAGGCTACTTTGAATAGTATGCAAGGTTATATACACAAACAGTCAAATTATTAAAATACCTTACCCTAGTCACCTCTAAATGCTGTGCCCAATGCACGTTAATTCTGTAAGAGAACTGAAGTATATTTCCTATGCGTGCTAAAACCACAATACTGCTCTCATTAGCATATTGACAACTTTGCTACACATAGCAAACAGGATATCCATCTTAACCTTTATTTACAATGAGAATCTACTGATTCAGTCACTGTTCTCCACATTTCACAGTCTCAGGCTATGTGCAGGTAATTGCTTATCTTATGCCCTAGATGGCTCTATATTGCGAATCAGTCATCAGGTTGGCTGAGATTGCTTAAAGTTAACCATTCACTTTGCTGTAGTACCCTGCCTACACTCATTTCCTCTGACAAAATACTTTGGGGGATTGAGAATTCAGTTGTGTGTGGAACCATATTTCAAGTCAAGATCCTACAACTGTATCACGGAATGGGTTCCAGCTTAACATTGCATGGCTACCAATGTTTGTAATCAAATTAAGTTTTACATATTATAGTTGAATTTCCTTCTACCAACATTAGGGGCAATGAAAAATACTAATGTTCCAATTAATTGAACATGCAACAGCTGTTATAATTAACATGTCTTATAAGCTAATAAAAGACGTTCATTGTTTAGCCCTTAAAAGAAACTAGAATGTTATCTAGATCATTAGCGGTACAAGTGAAACAATTTATCCAGTTGGTTGAGTTGGCAGGTATTAATAAATTGCTAAATAGCCATTTATATATTAATAATGGTAATTAGCAGTGGAGTGGTTTTTTTTGCTCTAATAGGGAGTTGCATGCTACATGTCGAGCCTTAAATCATCTTAGCCCCCTATTTCAGCATTTTTTTCATTTTATGTTGAAATATTCATCACTAGTATAATAGAAACTAATAAAGCTTTTAATCTCAAGGCATTTGCCGAATCCCCTGAGGGCACTCCCCTAAGTTAGAAATATCTTTGGAAGGGCTGTAGATTTTTTTTTAAAAAAAATCAAAATTTGGAGGTCATCATCATTAAATGTAATTTTTTTTCTTGTCTTCTTTGATTTGATCTGCTTCTGACTAAACTTCCATTTTAGATCTAATATGTTCTCTTTTTAGCTCAAATCATCATTTTGCTGTGATATATAATTTTATTACAAAAGGGTTCCACCATGCTTTTATTGAACAATCTTTTTATTCTTTCATGGGATGTGGGGGTCACTGGCAAAGCCAGCATTTGTTGACCATCCCTAATTGCCCTTGAACTGAATGGCTTTCTAGGCCATTTAAGAATCAACCATATTACCGCGGGTCTGGAGTCACATGTAGGCCAGACCAAGTAAGGACGGCAGATTTCCTTCCCTAAAAGGCATTAGTGAACCAGAAGGGTTTTTACAATTGTTGAAAGCATAATTCTTGCATGGTCGCCTCAATATTCTTCAGATGGAAGGAGGAAAGAGGATAGCAGCCTGGAGAACAATTTGCTTGTTATAAACTGGATACGTTAGAAATTATTAGGAAGAAGCCATGAGTTAAGGGAAGAAAACATATGCCTGGAGAATTCCTATAATCGAGCAAAACGTGTGAAATGTTTCAATAATACTCACAAATGGAAATAAACGTTGCAGTCAGGATTACCTAATATGTATTACGATCCAAAGAAGGCACGTGATATTTTCTGTAAACTATGCAAAGGATTTTTGCTGGGATGTTAATTGATCAGATTGCACAAATTTGTTGATTTGTCATCCGCCTCCCATAAATTTATTTGACTTTTACAAGACTTGTGGTGGTGCTTGGAGAGTGAACCACCAAAACAACTTCAATTCAATTAATTGAAGTGTTGGCCATGATGCTTGGTCCAAAATTATTAACACTTGTGCTAACATCCATAAGCAAACCAGTTTCAGATACAAGTGTTAGGGAAACAGATTTGCATATCAGTGGATATTGAACAATGCCAAGAATGACAGCAAGAGGAAAGCAAAAATTATTTAGCCGTTGGACATAAAATTAAGGGTCTCATTCTACATCCAGGGGTGTTAGCAGTGAAATTTATGATCACAACGAATGAGAAATTGCAAAACCTATTTACACTTGTGGATATGTGTTCATTCTTTGAATGAGATCTATCAAACGCATCTGGTAAATTTAAACCAGAACGATTGAGAGTTCACAGGTTTAAATGTTTGGTGCAATGGAAAAGTGGTGGTATAGTTTCAGAGACTGCCAAGGCTCAATGTAGAACCTTCTGGGAGGCCACTTCACGACAGTTTGAGTTGCAGTCCAGCCTTAGTCCGGGGACAGAGTGAGACTTATGTACCCATTGGACTGAAACCGGTAAATGGTACTGGGGATTCAGGGAACAGGGCTGCAAAGACTATTTATCTTTAAAGAACCTGTAATGGTGATAACAGAAAGCACTTTAATCCTCCAGAACAGAGAAACACACACCATTCCCATTCCTCAGACTGCAGTGATTAAAGGGTCGAGAATGATGTGGGTGATAATGCCGCCAGTCACCACACCGCCCTAGGACATGGATGTAACAAACGCTTGGAAACACATCCATACCGAATACAATCTGTAGAGGTGACCCAGTGTATCTACAGTGCTTCACACCAGGTAACGATGGAAATATCCCTTCATACCTCTTTTAAGTTAATCCTTAAGTTAAGCACGGGTATATTAATTCAAACACATCTGTTAACAGGGAAAGGAAACGGATATATACGATTGGTGCGTGGCCCAGCGTTAACGTGAGATTTATTTCACCAATTATCGGCTGCCCAAGAAGTTAAGAGAGCAATCTACCTGTCATTGGGACCACCTGCACTGTCTGATAACGCGGCCGAAACATAAACACGGAATAGAGGACAATTCCTGCTCACTGCAGCTCTGCGGTGTGTCTCATAGAACAAAACCAGACCCACTCTTTAAAAACACACACACACACACACACACACAAAACCTCCAACTCAGTTCACAAGGGACTGGCTTCAGACGTGTGTGTCGAGATTTCTAGCTGGTGTTCTTTTACAGGTTACTTATTAAATAATCTCTAATTCCCGCATTGTTTGCAAAGAACCATTAAGCATATTAATTTCAATCGGCCTTCACAATATTACAAGTTACAACTGACTCAATTGGTGTAGACTTGAGAGTGCTGCAGTCATACACATAATGCGTGCCTGTGGCGGGTCTAATACCTGAAGTTAGTATCCTCTATTGCAGCACTCACCGAAAGTCACTGTAAGGGTGGATAATCCATGCTCCGGCTGATTTGACTCTCTCCTGTTCCCTTTCCACAGCCTTCTGACTACCAAACATACGCAAGGAAAACTTGTTAACTCCCGGCTGGAGCATAGCCCCAAACTGCCTCTGCATGAAGCTGGCCTGACTGCCGTCCTGCTCTCCATCCTCGGGCAGTATCTGCTCGGCCCCCTCCGATTTCAAAAGGCTCACAGAGTTCCTCCCCTGCTGCTGCTGGTGAAGCTGGGATGATTTTCTGCTGGGCGCCGCAGAGAATGCCACTTTGTTTTCTCTCTTCTCTTCGGGGCGGCAAGAACCCCCTCCCTCCATGGCCGCTTTCCCCTCGCCACCTTTCTGGTGCTCTGCCCTGCTGATGGACGACTGACTTCCCTGGGTCATCCTGCAGTCGCCGTTCGTGTTGCATTTCATGCTCACGACTGTCTCTACCTCTCCCTGGTTCGGCTCCCCTGGCTTGTTATCATTATTGTTAGATCCTCGGCCGGCTCCCCCTCCTGGGGGCGACGGCATCGCTTTCATCCTAATGCTCTTGCTGCGAGTGTCCTCCTCGTTCTCGTCGTCTTCATCCATAATGCTCGTTTTGGGACCTATATGCTGGGGTAGGCTGTACAGCCTTTTTCGCATAGTAGGACGCAATTTGTCCAAGGATGCTCAAATGGTTGGAGAGGTATGCTTTGACGTGTTCTGAGCTTCGTCTACGTGACATTTTTGCTTAAACGGCGTATGGAACCAGGGACATGGTGTCCTTAGTCCTCCCTTTTTTGGGGGGGAAGGTTAACCGGTCCGCCGAGCTGCATTTTGAGAGGGAGCTCCCAGAACGCGACCCCCCCTTTCCCCCTCCCCCCTCCCGACGATGCCCATTTAAGAAAACGTGTCAATATCGACAGGAAAACCCATCATTTTCTGTCCTTTCGGGCGGTCGTCATCATTGCCAGTGGTGTCCTTGCACAATTCGAGTTAAAACCCCTGAAACACTTTACCAGGCGATGTTTAAGTTTACCTGGGGAGAGAGAGGGGGGAAATTAAAACCGAGGACTATATTTATCTGGCGCCCCTCCTGCGCCTATTTGACCATCGTTTGCCTTTTAAGTGCTGCTGCAAAGGAAATTACAGGTAATACTTTGAGCACTTCTTGTAAATGTATGAAATTAGCCCACAAGTCCGGTACTTCAAACGGCAAAAGAAAGGAAAGCTTAAAAAAAAATCGTGACAGCCACCACCCAGCTACGAGAGGCGCTGGTAAAACTGTGCACCCACATGGAATATTAGTATTACTGCAGTTTTTAAAACACACACACACACACACACACACACAGTACAAAGGGAACAAAATCTCAATTGCATATTGCAGTTTCTTTGGGCTTAAAAAAAAGTTAGCAGGAGCGCTGTAATTTTCTAGCGCAGAAGACTTGGGAAGGCACGTTAGGGGAAACTGGATTTAGGTGAAAAAAACGTATCGTAAAAGGTTACAAAATGGTCTCTGGAGAGCACCTATAACAGAGGACAAAGCACCAATGAGCGTAAAAGGATCTTTTTGGTATCTGCCCACCGGAAAAAAAAACGATTTCTGAAATAGTCCCAGCATTACACCTTTAGGGATAAATATAAAGTTATAATTTTCTTAACATTATATAATTTGCTTTAGTCATTTCCAAACTGAGTAATTGTTTCATATTTCTGAGATGGAAGCAGCGCCAGGTTCTGTTAGTGTGCACTGCAGCAAGAGTACAGGAACACCTGGCCTGTTTACTCTTAGCCAGGTTGACGTGTTATTTATTACTTTCTGAATTCTCAAACTTGCACGCGCCCGTATCGACGTTATATTTAGACCAGGTCGTGTTATAACTGCAGCAGGTTGCAGCCTTTTCTGTTGAAAAGCAAAAAAAAACCGTCCCTAAATGCTTAGCCCTTTCTTCTGGCATTCATTCTTGAGGCTTTCTTGTTTCTCGTTTTGCTATGTTTAACTCTACTTTCTAGCTTCAAATCATATTAGTTATCGACAGAACAAATTTCACATGCCCATGCTGACTGAAGAAAATTAGGGTCCCTCAAAAACGTTGTGCTTGAAAGCTAGGAGAGTAGTGTCTATCAAAATAACCAAGCAGTTTAAGTCACCATATCATAAATTGGATTTTAGAGGATAATCATATTGTGTTGTTTTTCAACAAAAGTCAAATCCATTAGTTACATTTGTGAAATGTATTAGTTCTGTAATTCTGTAAATGATGCATTATTATATCAAGGTTGCGTTGGACCAGATACTGTTATAACTGTTGTAATACCCAACACATCTGTAGATACGTAAGAATTTTATTCTTATATTCTCAATTTGTATTATTAAAAAGTGAAAATCTAAATTCACATGGAAGATTTTTTTAAACTATTTGTTGCATACTATTGTAGAATAAACCATGTTCTGTGAAGTTCAAATACTATAATGAAAAATAATTATGGAATATAATAAAAACTAATGACTATTTTAAAGTAGGATATTGTTTAGAATTTTTATTATCTTTAATACACCAAGAACCATTGGGATTTGAACTAAGACAAAGACTACATATATTTCCAACACTGCTCAGGATTGGGAATCCCGGCTAAGTTCACTAATTGTTCCCTGTAGCTTGGGCATTTAGCCAAACTGCCTCCACCGTTATACTGGCCAAGATCAATCAACTCATTTCAGACTAGGAATAATTTACAAGATGCCCTTTGGTGACATCATTTGTAGTTATGTGGTCAGATTTCATATTTATGCAGTGAACATCTAAATCAAATCCCCTGCTGCCACTTTTGATTCTTCAACCAACATAATGCTGTTTTTTGCTTATCCAACTTATCCAACAATGTTCTTATACCATCCTGTTCAACTCTCATTGAAAACCCAGGACCTCAGCCTTGACGTCATTTCTCTCCCTTGCAGCTTATTCAGGCTAAGCCTTATGGAAGCAATTTTAGTGCCCTGTCTAATGTTGAGCTGTGCTTCAAACTCAAAAACCTCTATGCCACCACCAAGACCCCCAATTTCCAATATCACAACATGACTCATTTTTACCATTATCACCCTCCCACCACCCCCATCTCCCCACCTTATAAAATTCTGCATTGAACAGTTTTTACATTGTATCTAGTCTATACTTAGATTGGACAGGTTTCTGTGATAATTGCTCTTTTTTTCTTTATAGGAAGATCGTCTTACAGCTAAATGCATCTTCTTCCATTTTGTTTATATCATTGATAATAACATTCAAGAGTATTATTTCTTAAGACTAACTGCGAAAAGAATTGCCCAGCATTTTTGACATGAAGACCATGCTCTTTCAATTCCATAAGCAAGGCTAGACAGTAGATCTTTTCAGTTGTAAGTGAATTAAATAGACAATCAATATACATACTTTTCTAAATGTGAAAAGTTGAGTTCCTCATAAAATAATAGTTAACCCCACCTATTGCCTCAATGTAGATAAAGGTAGATGGGTCAAAACCTTTGCAATCCTGCTCCGCCAGTGGAACTGCAGCAACACAGATACAAATGAACTCTACTCCTGACCCTGCAGGAGTGCCCAAGGTAACTTAACTCAATTATATGCAGTGGGTGTCCAAATCAGTATGAGTGACTGGCAAAGAAGGAAGAGCAGCATTAGCTAAGCTATTCAATAGTCAATAAATAAAAACTGAAAATGCTGGAAATACTCAGCAGGTCAGGCAGCAATTGTGGAGAGAGGAACAGTTGCTTCAAGATGATGGCTACTGAGTTTTGACAAAAAGGCAACCTGTGGCCACCCTGCACTCCTGGATGGTTTATGATTTTCTGGGCCAGCAGAAATTCAGTCAGATTATTATGAAACTATCATGCACTGGAGTTATGCATACTTGCACTATGTTACAAGAGTGACAGAATTGTAGTTTATATTACTTTACTAGTGGCCTCAAGCTTAACCAGCTCTTGGGTCATGTTTCATTAGGAGTATTCAAAATATATGGAATTATTTTGTTGAACTCAATTAGTTTAATAAGAAAAATCTCTTCAATGTGTACTTTATTGACTGTCTGCTTGGTTCAGTTGATTGCCTTTTTTGCCTCTGAGTCAGAAGGTTCTGGATTGAAATCTCACTGCATAAATTGATTGCATAATCGAATGTAGTGCTGAGGGAATGCTGCATTGTTTAAGGCACAGTCTGTTGAATGAGACATTATGCCAAAATCCTGCACAAGTTAACAATTCTATAGTACTACAGAAAAGCTGCAAATTCCCTTTCATGGCTACTGTCATTCTTCATGTAACAACAGTTATAGCACTTCAAAGCAATTCATTATATATGCAGCATGTGATATGATTGGATGCCAGTCCTTTACTTACCAGTGTCTTTTGCAAAGTGAACAAGATTCACATAGGTTCTATAAATAATTTTACTGACATGGCTTACCAATATTTGGTTTCGTGTTATCCATATGAACATAAGAAATTGGAGCAAGGGTAGGTCACTTGGCCCCTCAAGCCTGCTCCGCCATTCAATAAGATCATGGCTGATCTGTACCCCACATTCCTGCCTACCCCTGATAATATTTCATTCCCTTGTTAATAAAGAATCTATCTAGCTCTGCCGTAAAAATATTCAAAGACTCTGCTTCCATTGCCTTTTGAAGAAGAGAGTTCCAAAGACACTCAACCCTCTGAAAAAAAAAATTCTCCTAATCTTTTTCTTAAATGAGCGACACTTTATTTTTAAACAATGACCCCTAGTTCTAGATTCTCCCACAAGAAGAAACATCCTCTCCACATCCAACCTGTCAAGACCCCTCAGGATCTTAAAGGTTTCAATTAAGTCATCTCTTACTCTTCTAAATTCCAGTGAATACAAGCATAACCTGTCCAACCTTTCCTCATAAGACAACCCACCCATTCCTGGTATTAGTCCATAAGCATTCTCTGAATTGCTTCTAACACAAAATATTTAGTATACATGAACCTTTTTCTAAATAGTTTGCCTTTTGTTGGTGGTACTGTTTATCACAATGATTTCAAGTACAATATTACTGTGATCAGTTTATCCTAAAAATTAAGGTTACTGCAAGCTTCATATTTATCCTATAGCAGTTCGACATTCAACATCATTAATCACTAGATTGGTCACAGAGTCGTTGCTGAAAGATTACTCAATATTTGGTGAGGGACAAGTATGAATTATGTATATGGCTGGTTCATATGTCAATGTTAAAATGAGAAATGTTCCATTTGACTATTTCTTATTTGTAAAAACATTTTATTGTTCACTGTTCAGTATGGAAAAGGAATCAGTCAACATGAAAAGTACATTTTGGAAGTAACAGGCTACCTAATTTGAAAATATAATGGTTATTCTCTGGGCCAAATACACTGCATAACAAAATCAGGTTGGAACTGGAGAGTTTTTATTTTTCAGCAGTTGCAGACTACAAGGATTATTAGATAACCAGTTTGGGAGTTCTCACTTCAGTGAAACATGTGAGGACCAGAAGAAGACTAAAAAGAATAGAAAGAAAATAGAAGAGACAGAAAGTAAGGCGAAATACTTCAAATTTTGGAAATCTGAAATAAAAACAGAAAATGCCTGAATTACTCAGCAGATCAGGCAGCATCTATGAAAAGAGAAACAAAATTAACATTTCAGAAGTGAAAGAATAGGAGTCGGAATGATTAGATTCCTGCTCCTATTCTACTTCTACAGTAAGCATTCCCACCCCAAGGCTTGAAACCAAAGACTGTAGTGTGAAGATTATTTAGTTATTTTGTGTCTCCTTGACCTTAAACTGAAAGAAGTTGAGACTTCTTCAGGACTTGCTGTTGGACAAGCATCCAGACAATGGGGAGGAAGCTGAGGGAAGCGATGGAGAGCTAGATCTGTGTACTAGCAGCATAGATTTGAAAGCCGAGCTCATGCCTGCTGATACGTGATTCCAGAGGCGATGGTGTGTATAAGGAAGGAAGAGAAGGTTAGAGATATTCTCGCTTCATTCAGAGAGGTAAAAATCAAACCGTGTAAGGGCAGTCCCATGGAACTGGATAACAAGAGGAGCGATGTTGGGGGTGGATGACAAGATCACCATATATAATACTTTGTAAGGGCCTGGAACGATTAGGAAGGATAATGCATCTAGGTCACATCATAGCCAGAGGAATGTGATTTGTGACTGTGGCTAGGTCGGTTCTGATATTTTGAGAAGACACAAGAGGTCAAAGTCACATCATTCATGAAGCAATATAGGACTAAACAAAATTACAGAATAGGGTAACGCAATGTTATGGAGAGGCTTATACACAAGGGCATGGATTCTGAATTGAATGCACTAACAGAGGCAGGATTGGGGAATTTTGAAAAAGAAATTTGGGATAGCTAAAATATGCTGTCCTTTCATTATCAGGGAAGTGGAAAGAATGATTTCTAGAGGGGACGATAGATTGATTAATTTATTTTGCTTGACAAAAAGATGAAAGCCTATAGAAAGTTATGAAGTTTAGGAGAATGATAGAGAAAGTGGATGAATTTAGTGATATAAAGGAGTTGATTCACAGTCATGTAGCAGGGACATCAACATGAACATGTATATATCTTTTCAATCAGAAATTGGTGTGTGAAGAATATATTTCTTCCCTTTCCTGAAGAAGCTGGGTTCTTGTTAGGATAAAGACCCTAGCCATTGGGTGCTCTCTAGTTCCTCACTCAAACAGTCATTATTTAAGTGTGGATCTTGACGGTATGTTTTGGCAAATTTATTCATCCGTGGAGGTCATCAGAGCTCAGTTCGAACCTGCCCCCATCCAGCATCTAAAATGCACACATTTAGCGGGAGTTACTGGATGGAAACCCTGATTAACTTTCCACTTTCTAATATGCAATTCCACTGGTGTTTTCCACAGAGCCTCTGCCAAAGCTATGGCAGTCGATGGGATGGCAGCCCCTGTGAAAATTCTACCCCAAAGTGTTTATGATGAAGGGTCATACGGACTCGAAACGTCAACTGTATCCCTCTCCGCAGATGCTGTCAGACCTGCTGAGTTTTTCCAGCTATTTTTGTTTTTGTTCTAGATTTCCAGCATCTGCAGTATTTTGCTTTTATCTTAATGTTAATGGGGGACCAGGGTTTGATCAGCAAACACTCAAGTAATAACACTCAAGTAATTTTTAATAGCTGATAATGAAACGGTGAAATGCGTCTGTAATTCATTCAGTGAAATTTTCTCGAGTCTAGTTCATTTTTACCACTACACCACCATCTCCCCTTTTTTCCTTAAGGGGTTATGTCGCCAAGCTAGTAAGCCAGAGGCCCATGTTATGCCCTGGCAGTATATATTCTGTGCCCTTGCCACTCTCACAGTGCCTCCTCCAAGTGGTGTTCAATATGGGGGAGTATTGATTCGCTCATGGCAACTGGTGAATTTAAACTCAATTAATTAATACATTTGGAATTGAAAGCTAGTCTCAGTAATTGTAACATATTACAATTGATTATCACTAAGAACCATCTGCTTCACTAATGCTTTTTAGGGAAGGGATCTGCCATCCTTACCTAGCCTACACTCCAGACCAACTGCAATGTGGTTGACTCTTAACTGTCCTCTAAAATGGCCTAGCAAGCCATTCAGTTGTACCAAACAGCTACAGAAAAGTAAAAAGGATAAATCCCAATGGTTTATAGGTGGCAGGGAGTTTCCCTGGGAGTCCTCAACATTGACTCCACACCTAGTGAAGTCTTATGGCATCAGGTCAAACATGGGCAAGATAAAATGGCAGATTAGCACCTACCAGCCCTCAGCTGAGCGAATCAATATTCCCCCATATTGAACACCACTTGGAGGAGGCACTGTGAGAGTGGCAAGGGCACGGAATGTACACTGGGCTGGAGACATCAAGAGTGGCTCAGTAGCACCACTACCAACGGAACTGGCTGAGTCATTGCAGACATAGCTGCTAGATTGGGTATGCAGCATGTAGTGAGGGACCAACAAAAGGGAAAACTCACTAGACCTGATCCTCACCAATCTACCTGTTGCAGATATATTGGTCCATGACCTTATTGGTAAGAGTGACCACTGCACAGTCCTTGTGAAGATGAAGTCCCATCTTCACACTGAGCATACTCTCCATCTTGTTATGTGGCACTGCCATCATACTAAATGGGATAGATTCAGAACAGATCTAGCAGCTCAAACCCATGAGGTGCTATGGGCCATCAGCAACAGTAGAATTATGTTCAACCACAATCTGTAGCCTCATGGCCTGGCATGTCCCTCAATCTACCATTACCATCAAGGCAAGGGATCAACCCTGGTTCAATGAAGAATGCCGGGTGGGTGAGGGAGCGGAGGGGATGGGGGGGCGGGTGCGGTGTTGGGGGCATGCCAGGAGCAGCACCAGGCATATCTCAAAATGAGGTGTCAACCTGGTGAAGTTATAACACAGGACTATTGCATGCCAAAAGTGGAAGCAGCATGCAATAGACAGAGCTAAGTGATCCCATAACCAACGATTCAGATCAAAGTTCTGCAATCCTGAAACATCCAATCATGAATGGTGGTGGACAACTCTTCAGTGTAAAAGACAATTTGCAACCACCTTCAGCCAGAAGTGCCATGTGGATGATCCATCTCAGTCTCCTCTGGAGGTCCCCAGCATCACAGATGCCAATCTTCAGCCAATTTGAGCTACTCCATGAATTATCAAGAAATGGCTGAAGGCACTGGATATTGCAAAGGCATGAGACTTGACAACATCCTGCCAATAGTACTGAAGACCTGTGCTTCAGAACTAGTTGCACCCCTAGCCAAACTATTCCAGTACAATACTGGTATCTACCCAAAGAATGGAAAATTGCCTGGGTATGTCCTGTCCATAAAAAGCAGGACAAATCCAGTCAGGCCAATTACCACTCCATCAGCCTGCTCTAGATCATCAGCAAAGTGATGGAAGGTGTTGCTGATAGTACCATCAAACAGCACTTGCACAGCAATAACCTGTTCATATGCTCAGCTTGGGTTCTGCCTGGGCCACTCAGTTCCTGAGCTCATTGCATCCTTGGTCCAAACATGGACAAAAGAGTTGAATTCGAGACGTGAGGTGAGAGTGACTACCCTTGACATCTAGGCAACATTTGACCTAACACAAAGGAAGATAATTGTGCTTGTTGAAGGCCAATCCTCTCAGTCCCAGGACCTCACTGCAGGAGCTCCTCAGGATAGTGTCTGAGCTCCGTCCATCTTGAGCTGCTTCATCAATAACCTTCCCTCTATCATAAAGTCAGAAGTGAGGATGTTTGTGATGATGGCACAATGTTCAATAACATTTGCAACTCCTCAGATATTGAAGCAGCATGTGTCAATATGCAGCTAGATCTGGACAACATTGAGGCTTGAGTTAAAAAGTGGCAAGTGGCATTACCATCACTGAATCTCTGACTATCAATGTCCTGGGGTTATCACTGACCAGAAACCAAAATGCACCAAACATATAAATACCGTGGCTGTAAGAGCAGGTCAGAGGCTGGGAATTCTGAGGTGAGTAACTCACCTCCTGACTCCCTGCAGCCTGTCCACCATCTACAAGGCACAAGTCAGGAGTGTGATGGAACACGCTCCACTCGGCTGGATGAGTGTGGTTCCAGCACACTCAAGAAGCTCGACACAATCCAGGACACAGCAGTCTGCTTGATCAGCACCCCATCCCCCAATCTAAACATTTACTCCCATTCACCACTCATGTACAGTGGCAGCTGTGAATACAAGATGCTCTACAGCAACTCACCAATGCTCCTTCGACTGTGCTTTCCAAACCCATGATCTCTACAACCTAGAAGGACAAAGGCAGCAGATGCATGGGAACAACCTGCAAGTTCCCCGCCAAGCCGCATCCATCCTGACTTGGAACTATATTGCTGTTCCTTCACTGTCGCTGAGTCAAAAAATCCTGGAGTTCTCTTCCTAACAGCAATGTAAGTGTACCTATACCACATGGTCTACAGCAGTTCAAGGAGGTGGCTCACTAACTCTCAAGGGCATCAGGAATGGAATACTGGTCTTGCCAGCAATGCCCACAGCCCATCAAGAATAAAAACTAACTGATGATCAAAAGTTATTCATTTAGTTAAAGCAAATAGGATACAAGTTTCAAATGTATTATGTCCCTTTAATTTTTTATATCCGGCAATCTACATTTAAAATTCCGTTGCATGACCTACTGTTCTTAATTATCACTGTATCACTGTTAAATGCATAATGATCCTTTTTTTTATTCTTTCATGGGTGAGACCATCTCTGGCAGGTCCAAAATTTATTGTTCATCTCTAATTGCCCCTGTGAAGGTATAAAATAGTCAAAATTTTGCTTCTGCCCTAATGAGGATGTTTAGAACTGCCCATCATTTCCTAAGTCAGATGTGATCTGCATTTCAGAATATGGCTTTGTTTGCTCCACCCACGCCCACCCCCCCCCAATCTCTCCTATTAAATTTCCCACTGATATTTAGTTAGATACCTTTCCTGCAAATCAAAGACCACAGTTATGCAAAACAGTCATCTTAATACTGTGAGATAAGGCTATTGTTACAGGCTATCCACTCAGAAGCAAGTTTAAATAAGCATGCACTGCTGGACAGCAATCTGCTTGGACGAACATTAATCTTTTCCTCTATTCTTCTCACTGGCACTCATTTTCAGTTAAAAATGATTTAAGCTTCCCTGATTGATCATATGACAAATATGCTGTTTGGTGTGGTGTGGAATTAGCCCATGTGAAAGCAGGTTTGAATTGAACAAAAGAGTAAGCCATTCCTTTTTATTAAGAAGTTTGTTTGATTATGTTCAGTATACTTCAATGAGCTAAGCCTTTCGGTCCTATGTGTCAAATATGTAACTCAGCTGTTAAATAATGTTAACATTTATTGCTCTCTACTGTGTCTTTCAAGTTTCTTATCATCCTAACAAATGGATTGAGAGTAATTTGTTACTATGTACAAAGCTTTAGATCACTACTAATGCCTCAATTATATGTTCCTGACAAGGTCAAATAGTACTTTGGAAAAAAATTCATTATCTTTATGTATACCATGTATAAATCATGTCTTATATGGATGAATGTCACTATAATAGGAAAACAGGAATGTACAGGTCTGGAAGAAGCCATTGAAGCACAGCTGATTGGTTCCAGAATTCAAAGAAATACAAGAAATTGAGTACACAATTGTTTTTTGGGGGAAAGAAGCATATTCAAGTCTGTCTGGAGTTTAATGATTTTACTCACCTCCACTGTTCCTTGAATAGTTTGCTCCTCAGCATTTTTTTTAAACAATCAAAGTATTACAATCAAATTTAATAGCCTTTCATCTTAAGCTCATTTGAAGGCAGGTATTTTTAAGTTAGAAAGTGCTCTTAATATTGCCAAGGTTTTTGTTGAAGAAAATTGCTGTTCTCATGACAGAGCAATGCCAGCACCACATTCATTGCCTAACCCTAGTCACCGAAGGAAATGACTGTAGACCTTCTTCCTGACTAGCAATTGTTGGCAACTGGGTGGCTTGCTAGGTCATTTAAGAGGGCGTGAATATCAATGACAGTTCGGGACTGATTGAGTTACATGTATATCAGACTGAGTAGGAGTGGCAGGCTTCCTCCCTTGAAGGATGTTAGTGAGCCAGTTATGCTTTTAAAACAACCATCAGTTTTTGTAATCATTTTTTTCTACTTTAAGACTATAAAATACCAGGTTTACTGACTTGAGGTATGTTAGTGAAGCCAAAAATTAGGTGCAGCTGAATTCATAAACAGATGAAATGAGAAGGTATCTAAAGTACCCTGAGCTAATTGCAGCTGATGTAAATTCCACTCCTTTAATCTAGCAATCTCCAAAATTGCACAAAGTAAGTACTCCTAGCTATGCAATCAACCTCAGCTTTAAAACAAATATTAAAAATTAACAGACATACACTAACTCAGGTGAAGCAGTCATCCACCCAAGAGTACTGTTGTTAGCCAGACACAAACTCCTGATACCACCTGAGCCAGAAGGAAGCCCTCATGTGATTAAAGTTTCATTTACACCATGTGTGTAATGCAAAGTATTTTTGATTTCACATCAATGCATAAATCTCACAGATGTGAATCTCACAATGGATGTGAAATCAGACAATCTCTGTCCAGAAGTCACCCTCAGGTGAGAACCTCCACATGAATTCAGCTTCAAACCGGTTGCAGTCTGACTGCAGCTGGTGAAAATTGAAGTATTAAAATTCTCAGAGGACCTGTGCTTAAAATTTGTTTTTCATTGTTTTACTGTTACCCATGTTTCTGCCAGGCAGTTGAGTCCTTGTCACATTTAAACCTAACACTTGAAATGAGCAGAGTGCTGCAATGTGTTCAAGCAGTGCTGGAAAGGACTCCATTCCCCCCAGCTAAAGAGTTACCATGGAATTGTCAGTATAATGTTAGATTTCTTGCCACATATTTGTAAAACTAGCACCCATACTGCAACAATATTGCTTTTCTGCCTTTTTTATTGCTGGGAGCTCGTGGGATTGTCTTAAGCACTTTCTAACATCTGTCCATTTTTTTGAGCTGGCTTCTCATAATATCTTGGCCTGGTCTTGTTCTCCAAACTCGCCTATTGCTCCATATTCTCCTCACTGTGTTATTCGTTCTTTCTGTTGTTCCTCCAACAGTATCATACTTCCTACATCTTTGGATCAGGTTTATATTTTTCTGTTCTTTTTCCCTGCATTATTTCACCAACATAGTCTCAGCATGTTACTGCTACTGTTGGGATATAACACATACAAACAATGATATTTTTCCTTTTTACATGCATCAAGATGGTTCCCCATTTTACTGCTGTTCAAAACAAATGGCACAATATCTTTTTCCTTTTTGAAGTCGTGTGATTCAGTTAAGGGAGACTGTCAGTCATTGCATCACACTGTCATTAATAAGATAAATCTATAAAAGCACAAGTAATGTTAGTTTAATATGCCTTATGCGGGATAACATTTTGCAGCATATTCAAAGCTAGTAATGCTTATCTAGTTTGAGATGGTAATTAACTTGTTAAATTTGCCTTCACTTATTATATTATCAAGTCAAGCCTTTATATGTTGCTGCTTAATATTCCAGATTGTATGTTAATGTGTGTGTGAATGTGCTCATATTCCTAATAGATTACATTTACTCTTTTTGTAGTTTACCATGCAACTTAAGTCTTTAAAATGATTGAAGATGCCAAATTGCTACTCTAACATGGCATGCACTGAAATAAAATCTCAATGCAGTATTAAATACATCAACTATGTACAACTTAAATGATATGCAATTTACCCAACGGGTACTGTTAAGTCTTTCATACCTTGTAGCATTATGTTCTTTAGCAAGGACTAACATACCAAGTGGATGTAAAGTGTGCAAATTTTCTTAATAATTATTTTCATCATTTTTTTTCATAAATTCCTTTGAGAAGAACCTTACATGGACCTGAAAAGAGCATCTGACAGAGACTGAATGACTTTATTTGGAAAATATTTTATGTTGAAATAAAATGAAAGATGTATACTGCTTGAAGAGCTTAGAATGTAATATCTGCTTAATGAAATATAGACGGTTCAAGGACAATAACTACCCTTCAGGAAATGAGCAATTAACAGGCTGGGGCCTGCAGTGTTGACAGTGACTGCAAGGAAATTGTCTGTATTAGATGAACCTAGCAGAAACAAGTATTACGCAGAAATGTGTGAATTGTGGCTTTCAATAAACGATTGAAGGATAGTAACTTAAAAGAGTGAATATTATTTAGAGCTTTGTTTAAAACCAATTCACAGCCAGGGCACACATACATGATTTCTTTCTGTGGGGCTGGTGTTCATGTAGTAACATGTAGATAATTCATTGACTGGTCTGGCTGTTGCAGAGGTTTTGTAGTTTAATTGATAGATCACAATGTTCATGTATGTGCCCTGGGAAATTTTATACATGCTACTCAGACTGTGTATTTTTACTTGAGCTATGAATTAACTTTCTAAAACAGCAATATGTCTTAAAATCAATATATAATTTTCTTGCTGTACTAAATCTGTTGAAATTATTTTGTGCTAGTTTCAAGTATAAAGGTGGATGCACAGTATACTGAATTGTACCATAAACCTGACCTAATAAACCTTTGTGCTTACTGGTGTGCCTCAATCTCCTTTGTATCCATGATTTAGAATTGCTGATTAAAGACCACTTGAAGTGTTAGCAGCCCTCCTTATTCATATCACAAGTAAAATTTCTTGATATTACAGCAAGGATTTCTATGTAAAATGGCTGCTCCCATGACGCCTGAAACCTGCACTTCTAAAACTTAACAGAAGGTAATGAGGTGTCTGAGAGAGATCCACTGAGAACACAAATAATACTTTTCTCATTTAGGATTATGGTCTGAATCAACAGAGTGAGCTTATTTCCGTGATTCCACCTCTACATAAATGACTGGGGTGCATAAACCTGTTGTGAGCATATTAAATTTGTAGTCAGAATGGAAGATGTACTCAAGGTTTTGCAGAAGGAATTAGATTTGTCGTACATTTGGGGGTACAAATAGAAAATGAGACTTGTTACTAACAAATACAAAATATTTCATATTGAAAGAAAGAGCATATAATATGTATAAATTCAAAGAAATTAGGCTGATCTTTAATAATATGATAAGTGCAATATATAATTTTTGAAACATATTGCTTTATAAATTTCATTTGGAATACTGTGCACAATTACGATTTACTGTAATTCAAAAGGGATGCCCATGAGAGAGCTGAGAGATGAGTGATCCCAAATGTAAATTATGCTGAGCCATGAGGAAAGATTAAAGAAACCTAACCTTAACAGTTCTGAAAGAAAAAGATTAAAAGGGTGGTCCTATTGAGATACATAAAGCATTAAATGATAAAGACAAAATAGACAGAATATTGTTCTAGGGTCAGTCAGGTGAGCAGAATATGAGTACAACATCTAAGTTAGTGAAAAGTTAACACTGATCTTTGACAGTGGGAGTGGGGGTGGGAAGTTGTGGAGGAATATATTTATTCCAAGAGTGATAAATGTCTTAAATGATCTACCAACCAG
Source organism: Carcharodon carcharias (assembly GCF_017639515.1). NCBI lineage: Eukaryota > Metazoa > Chordata > Chondrichthyes > Lamniformes > Lamnidae > Carcharodon > Carcharodon carcharias. The sequence continues at coordinate 138,134,479 of NC_054480.1, read as the reverse complement.
GTTAATGGAATTAAAGTGGTGATCAAAATTCAAGTTAGAAAATTTGATATATTGAAGATATTAGCTTGATGGCAAAATAGTCTTTTCTTATACTGGATTTTAATGTTGTAACAGAATCATAGAATAGGTGAAATGTTATAACAAATCATTACTAGTTATGCAGTGTTGAATAAATATTTTTATTTAAATTGATCTACCTAATGTTTCAGTGATTGTGAAAGGAATGCCTACAAACGCTCCATTCATAGGTCTTGGATATTGAAAGAATGGTAGAAAAGATTTTTTAAAGCTTTTAATTAAATTGTTATCTTTCTTTACAGGTTTTACTGGGATTTCACAATGTTGTTGTTTATGGTTGGAAATCTCATAATTATCCCGGTAGGAATCACCTTCTTCAAGGAAGAAACCACCACTCCATGGATTACCTTTAATGTTGTGTCTGACACTTTCTTCCTTATGGATTTAGTCTTAAACTTCAGAACTGAAATTGTCATAGAAGATAACACGGAGATCATACTGGATCCAGAGAAAATTAAGAAGACATATTTAAAGAGTTGGTTTATTGTAGACTTTGTCTCCTCAATCCCCATGGATTATATATTTTGATAGTAGAAAAAAGAATCGATTCAGAAGTTTATAAAACTGCCAGAGCACTACGAATTGTGCGGTTTACAAAAATTCTCAGCCTTTTACGATTATTGAGACTCTCGAGATTGATTAGGTATATTCATCAATGGGAAGAGGTAAGACTATTTTAAAATGAATTTCCTTTACTCACATTTGGATAACCTGGATGCATATTTATATTTCTAGTAATTTAGACATGATGAGTTAAAAGTTCAGCATTGATACAGGTGTTAAATGGTCACAACAATGTTAAATATAGCACTGGGAAGGCCCATGTCCGATTTGTGCATATACCTTGGCCATGACTAAATTTGACTGCATTGGTGACTGCCTGAAATGAGTGCAGGACTCCCATTCTGAACCCATTCACAACATTAGTTGTAAGTAAACATACATTTTTGGTGTTTATGAATTAATCCGAATACAATTTGCGATATATTTTTCCATAATAAATATTGGTGCTGTTGTGGCAATATGGATGTTCTCCCTCCTCAAGATTGAACACTGGCCTTTGATGGATAGCTTTGGTGGCAAAGCTATTTTGGAATGAATTTTGATGAATTAAGATGTTTAGTAAATTGATCATTTGAATGTTTTAAATCAAGTTAAGATAAAATGATTAAAACCATAAAAATGTTAAAAAGACAAGTCTACAGGCACTGTATCTGAATGCATGGAGCATTTGCAATAAGAGACGAAAGAACAGTGCGAATAGATGTAAATGGGAACCAAATGATTGCGATTATGGAGAGATGGCTACATGGCTGGTGACCAAGGCTGGGAACTCAATATCTAAGGGTACTCGATATTTAGGAAGGACAACAAAAAGGAAAAGGAGTGGGGTGGTGTTATTAGTTAAGGATGAAATCAGTGCATGTGTGAGCGGGGATGTTGGCTCAGAAAATCTAGATGTAGAATCAGTGTGGGTGGAGCTAAGAAGCAACAAGGGGTGGAAGACATTAATGGGAATTGTTTGGGCCTCCAAACAGTAGTGGCAAGGTAAGGAATGGCATTAAACAGAAAATCAGTGACGCATGTAACAAGGGTGCTACAATAATCATGGGTGAGTTTAATCTACTAAAAGAGGGGCCAACCAAATTAGCAATAATACTGTGTTGGATGAATTATTGGAGTGTGTGTATAAGATGGATTTTTTAGACCAGTACGTTGAGGAGCCAACTAGGGAGCAGACTATCCTAGATTTGGTATTGAGCAATGAGAAGAGTCCTTTAGGGAACAGTGACCATAACATAGAACTCTTCATGAGGATGGGAAGTGAAGCAATCTGATCTGAAACTAGGGTTCTTATTCTAAACAGAGAGAACTACAAAGATATGAGGTGTGAGTTAGCTAAAATAGATTAGGGATCTTCATTAAAAGCCATGACAGTGATAGGCAATGGCTGACATTTAAGGAATTGGTGTTTGCATTGCAACAGTTATACATTCCTCTCTGGCGCAAAAACACAACCGGAAAAGCAGCCCAACCATAGTTAACGAAAGAAATTAAGGATAGCATTAGATCCAAAGAGGAGTCACATAAAGTTGCTAGAAAAAGTAGCAAGCCTGAGGATTAGGAGCAGTTTAGAATTCAGCAAAGGAGGATTGATTAAGGGGGGAAAATTAAAGTATGGGAGTAACCTTGTAGGAACATATAGAAGCTTTTACTGTCTGCTTTTAAGTATGTAAAAAGAAAAAGGTTATTGAAGTCAAATGTAGGTTCCTTACAGACTGAGACGGGAGAATTTATAATAGAGAATGAAAAAAATGGCAGAATAATTAAACAACAACGTTTATTCTGTCTTCACAGAGGAAGGCACAAATAACTTCCCAGAAATACTAGGGAACCAAAGTGTCTAGTGAAAAAGTGAAAAGGAGGAATTATTAGTATTACACAAAAAAAAACTGCTGCAGAAATTGTGACTGAAAGCTGGTAAATCCGCAGGGCCTGATAATCTACATCCCAGGATACTAAAGGAGGTGGTCATGGAAATAATGGATGCACTGGTCGTCATCTTCCAAAATTCTGTAGATTCTGGAACAGTCCTGGCCGACTGGAGGGCAGCAGATGTAACTCCGCTATTTAAAAAGGAGTGAGGGAAAAAAACAGGGAATTACAGACTGGATAGCCTAACCTCAGTAGTAGGGAAAATGCAAGAGTCTATTATAAAGGATGTGACAACAGGACATCAGTGGGATTAGACAAAGTCAACATGGATTTATGAAAGGGAAATCATGTTTGACAAATCAACTGCATTTTTGTTTGAGGATGTAACTAGCAGAATAGATAAGGGGGAACCAGTGGATGTGGTGGATCTGGATTTTCAGAAAGCTTTTGATGAAGCCCTACATAAAAAGTTAGTATGTAAAATTAAAGAACATGGAATTGGGGGTAATATATCAGCATGGATTGAAAATTTGTTAGACAGGAAGCAAAGTGTAGGAATAAATGTGTCATTTTTGGAGTGGCAGGCGGTGACTAGTGGGGTACTGCAGGGATCAGTGCTTGGGCCCCAGCTAATCACAATATAGATCAATGATTTGGACAGGGAACAAAATGTAATATTTCCAGGTTTGCTGACGACACAAAACTTGGTGGGAATGTGAGTGCTGAGGAGGAAGTTAACGCTTCAAGGTGATTTAGACAGGTTGAGTGAGTGGGCAAATACATGGCAGATGCAGTATAATGTAGATGTGAAGATATCCACTTCGGTAGGGAAATCAGAATGGCAGAGTATTATTTAAATGGTGACAAATTGGGAAATGTTGATGTACAAAGGGACCTTGGTGTCCTTGTTAACCAATCACTGAAAGCAAGCAGGCAGGTGCAGCAAGTAGTTAAAAAGGCAAATGGCATGTTGGCCTTCAGTGTGAGAAGACTTGGGTACAGGAGCTAGGATGTCTTGCTGCAGCTGTACAGGGCCTTAGTGAGACCACATCTGGAGTATTGTGTGCAGTTTTGTTCTCCTTACCCAAGAAAGGATATACTTGACATGGAGGGAGTGCAGTGAAGGTTCACCAGACTGATTCCTGGGATGGCAGGATTGTCGGCTGAGGAGAGATTGGGTCGACTAAGCCTGCATTCACTGGAGTTTAAAGAATGAGAGGGGACCTCATTGATATGTATAAAATGCTGACCGGATTGGACAGACTGGAAGCAGAGATGATGTTTCCTCTGGCTGGGGGGGGGGTCTCGAAAAAGGGGGGTCTAGAAAAAGTCTCAGGATACTGGGTAAGCCATTTAGGACTGAGGTGAGGAGTAAGCTTTTCACCTAGGGTGGTGTGCCTGTGGAATTCTCTATCACAGAAGGCTGTGGAGGCCAAGTCACTGAATATAATTATGAAGGAAATAGATTTATGGACTCTAAAGGTGTCAAGAGGTAAGGGGAGAGAGCAGGAGTTTGGTGTTGAGAAAGAGGATCTGCCATGATCAAATTGAATGGTACAGCAGGCTTGAAGGCCCAAATGACTTACTCCTCCTAGGTTCTGCATCATTCACCTGTGCTTTGGTCCCTCCTTGATCTGAGGCCTCGTTGTGTGCAGTACCAGCATCAGCCTCTGCCTCCCTGATGGTGCTGCTGAGTAAAGAAGAGTTGCTGTCCTCTGTTTGGCTGACAGCTCTTGGCAAGCAGGACTTCCACCCCCAGGGTCCTTGATCCCAGTGAGTGGAGGGCCCATCGTATTTCTGTCAAGTGCCAGAGTGGCATAAAATGTGATGGGCCTTCCCTAAATCAGGCAACATGGAGGTCTTGCTAGCTTTCCAGCTGGTGGCAGAGACCCTTGTTGCTTCCACAAGATTCCACCCAGTAGAGTTGTTTGTTGGCATTTCCCGAGGAGTGTTTTTTCTCTGGCTGGATTTTTAATAAACTGTAATTCCATTAAGACAGTTGAAAGACTGCCAGTCAGCTGAATATAAAACTTGCATTCCGCCCATAAGTGGAATGAAAAGGAAAGACTCTCAACCTCCCTCCCTCCACCCCAGGGAGCAAGAAAGATCGTGTATCTTGCTGACTTTTACACTATTGCTCTTCAAAAGTTCCTGAGATGAGACATCAAAAAGTGTAATTGCCTGTTCTACAGCAAACTCTCTACAGCAGACATGGTAATCAAATTGCTTTGGAATATACAACCAGTAAGGCTTTTTAAGAACTAGTTTTTTAATCAAGTCAGAGCAGAGTTTGGAACGATATGTTGAAAGGCTACAAAAGCCAGATCCTCTCTCTCCCTCTTGGAAGTATTGAGTATGGATATTGCAGTGTAACCATCTTGGGAAGAGGAAATTACTGCAAACCAAGGTCCTTTAGGGATAAAATATCAAAATCTGCTCTATACAGCTACATCCAGGCAGGCAACTGAACAATAGCAGCAACGTGGAATCACTACATCAAGACCAGCCAAAGAACAGTTAACCATATATTTCTTTATCTTCTTTACAAACTGTAAAATATCATTAGGTCTACCCTCTTATCCCACCATCTGTATGAGTGTGTGTGTGTGAGACATTTGAATGGTGGTTGCGGTTCACCTAGTTTTTTATTAGTTCAGGAAATAGCTTTATCTTTCATTAAAACCTGTCTGATTAATTCTTTATAGTCTGAAATCTTACATAGTGGGACTCAGAAACATAAAAAATAGGAGCAGGAGTAAGACATTCTACTCTTTAAAACTGCTCTGCCATTCAATATGATCATGGCTGATCCTCTATCTCAATGCCATATTCCCACTCTCTCCCCATAGCCCTTGACTCTTTTAGTGTCGAGAAATCTGTTTATTTCTTAAATATATTCAGTGCCTTGGTCTTCACAGCCTTCTGTGGTAGAGAATTCCATAGGTTCACCACCCTCTGAGTGAAGAAATTTTTCCTCTTCTCAGTCCCAAATGGCCCACCCCATATCCTGAGACTGTCACCCCTTGTTCTAGACCCCTCAGCCTGGGGAACCATCATCCCTGCATCTAGTCTGTCCAACCTTGTCAGAATTTTATACGTTTCAATGAGATCCCCTCTCATTCTTCTAAACTCCAATGAATACAAACCGAGTCGACCCAATCTCACCTCATAACGACAATGCTGCCATCCCAGGAATCAGTCTGGTGAACTTCCACTGCACTCCCTCTATGTCAAATATATCATTCCTTGGGTAAGGAGACCAAAACTGCACACACTACTCCAGGTGTCATCTCACCAAGGCCCTGTACAGCTGCAGCAAGACTTCCTTGCTCCTGTACCGAAGTCCCCTCACACTGAAGGCCAACAATCAATTTGCCATCCTAATTTCTTGCTGCATCTGCATGCTCACGTTCAGTAATTGGTGTACAAGGACACCAAGGTCCCTTTGTATATCAACATTTCCAAATCTATCACCATTTAAATTATACTCTGCCATTCTGTTTTTCCTGTTGGAGTGGATAACTCCACACTTACCCACGTTATACTGCATCTGCCATGTATTCGCCCACTCACTCAACTTGTCTAAATTGCCTTGAAGCCTCTTTACATTCTCCTCACCACTCACATTCCCACCTAATTTTGTGATGTCAGCAAACATGGAAATATTACATTCAGTCCCTTCATCCAAATCATTGGTATATATTATGAACAGCTGGGGCCCAAGCACTGATCCCTGCAGTACCCCACCAGACACTGCATGTTGTTCTGAAAGGGACCCATTTATTCATAATTTATTGAAAACAAAAAATGCTGGTAAACTGAGCAGTTCTGGCAGCACCTGTGGAGAGAGAAATAGAGTTAATATTTCAAGCCCATATGGCTCTTCAGAGCTCTAAAGAAGAATCGTACGGACCTGAAACATTAACTCTGTTTCTCTCTAATACAGGTGCTGCCAGACCTGCTGAGTTTTTGCAGCATTTTTTTGTTTTTATTTCAGATTTCCAGCATCCGCAGTATTTGGCTTTTATCTTAGCATTTGTTCCTACTCTCCATTTCCTGTCTGTTAACCAATTTTCAATCCATGCCAATATATTACCCCCAATCCTATGTGCTTTAAAGTTATACACTAACCTCCTAGTTGACTCCTGCATTATTGACAAAGCACATCCTCACTAAATTCACCACAAAACTCTGTTACACCCAGACCTGGAGTGGTAAATTAGGGAAGTCAATTTATGCACCCAACCCCCTGCTCATATAGCCGTAACAGTAATCTGGGGGCTTGTCCAGGATTAGAACCCTAAGACAACAAGAGAACTGAATTTGGGAAAGTAAATTGCTTCCCTTGAAGCAAATTTTCTTTTAAATAAAACAATTGCCACAGAATTTTTTGAGTTTTCAATACCAGAATGGAAAATATCTACATTCAAAGCCAGTACCTTTCTAGAACAGGGGGAAATTACTTTTGATAATTTAGAAGTTCTGCGTCTCAAAGAGCTGAAAAGTGTGGTGAAGGAGTTGGAGTTAGAATTTTGTTCAACAGCCAGGAAATTTGAAATGTTAAAACTAGTGGTGAGGAAATTAGGTTGCAAACCTGAAGAGGTTGTAACAGACATCCTAACTTTAGTGAGATTACAGATGGAATTCCCAGCTCTAGCCATCTCTGTTCTAGCTAGAGAGAAGAAGTAAAGAGAGAGAAAAAGTGAGAGAGGAAAGGGAGAGAAAATGAGCTTTCCAAAGAGAGAGGCAGATAAGCATACATGAACTTTGTAGGAACAGGTCCCCTCTGCCCACTGAAGGCACCCCCTAGCTCAGGTCTGAGTACTGAGTTATTCAGGTTTGCCCATTTAATCCCTAAATTTGATGATGAAGAAGTGGAAGCCTCCATCATCACTTTTGAGAGAGTAGCTCAGCAAGTGAGGTGGCTAGTCGAAAACTGGACCCTGATCCTGCAAAGTAAGCTATCAGGCAAGGCTCACAAACTTTACTCCCTGTTGTCTGATGAGTGGTTGGCAAATTATGAGGTTACAAAGGGCTATTTTAAGTGTGTATGAACTGGAGCTAGAGGCATACTGTCAGAAATTCCGTACCCTCCAAAAATGGCAGGACCAGACATACATTGAATTTGAATGGTATAAGCAGCTCGCGTTTGACTGGTGGATACAAACGCTTAAGGTCGATGTGATGGATGAAATCCTTTGAGAAATACAGCTCCTCGGAAGACTTCAAAAATTCACCCCCCCCCACCCCCACCAATAAAAATGGGAACAGAAAGTGGTAGGGGCCAGGCAGGCAGCAACTTTGGCTGATGATTATGAGCTTGTCCACAAGCCCTCATCCCAAAGGAGACTCTTCCCTAATCGCCCCCCGCAATCTGAAAAGGATAGGTGGGAATGTGATAAGGAGCCAAACACCCATGGGAGAGAAGGAATGGCTGGAAACACAGGGACCCACCTCAGACTAGAAAGGATGGTGCTGAGTGAGGCTCAGAGTCCTGTATGTTTCAATTGCCATATGGCCAGACAAATTCATGGTGATTGTTGGAAGTTACAGGAAAAGCCAGTAGAATTTACTGGGGCACGTAGGCCTTGTGCATAAATAGAGAATCAGGCAGAGAACATAGCAGACCAGGCTGTGTCTCTGACTGCAGCAGCAAGCCCTTGTAAGTGCAGCCCTGTGGGAGAGAGTGAGATTAGGAAAGTCCCTGAGAATTACAAGGATTTTGTGTCAGAAGGGAAGGTGTCCCCATGTCCCCAGAGTGAGGCAAGTAAGCCCGCAGTCATGCTGAGGGATACTAGGGCTAGCCAATCTCTACTGCTGGGAAGTGGTATGACCTTTCTCCCAGAGAATGTAGTACAGGCTAAAGTGCTGGTAAAGGTATTAAGGGAAATTACATGCCCTTTATACAGGGTGCCCCTGGAGTGCAACCTTATTTCAGGACCAGTGACCATGGGAGTTGTCCCCAGTTTACCTTTGGACAGGGTCGACTTGCTCCTCAGGAATGACCAGGCAGGATCAAAAGCGGTAACTTCCCTAGTGGTTTTAGAGAAGCTGAATGAGGTCAGGGAGGCATAGCAGTTGCAAGAGAGAGTCCCTGACATTTTCCATGAAGGTATGGTAACGTGGTCTATGGCCAGTCAAGCCTCGTCAGAAGAGGCCAAAGCAGCATTGCAGAAGGATAACCCTATCGTCAGGTTTTCTGAAAACCTTTTTCAGAAGTTTAGAAGGCTCTAAGGATGTAATGACTCAACAAGCTGACCTGGTGCTAAAATAGTTAGCACAGACTGCCCACACTGAAGCTGAAGTGGAGGGGGTCACAAAGAGTTATTTTAAAAATAAGTAACTGGAGACCCCGACTCTCTCTCTCTCTTAATCCAATATTTCTTTCCCTCTCTTTATTTCTCTTTCTGTTTATTTGGCACTGAATTCACCCACTCTAGTTTATACTTTTTTCTTAATCCTTGATGCTCATTTTGCAATCCATCATTTTAATTGGTTAAGGAGATACACGGTTGCTTGCACTATTCACTCAGATTCCAGGTGCCCTGTAGAGGGCACCATGCTGTTTCAAGCTCAGACCTTCAGCATATTGCAGCCTAGAATATTATCAACAGGGCAAGTCATTGCCCTGCTACAGAAAACTTTGGTCCAATATTTAGAGGTTGGATGATTTCATTGCATTATTTTTTCTTAACTGTAGGTGTCTGGTTGGAATGTGATAGGTGGCAGGCTCCCACAATCAATAGATATAACATAAATGAATCTTGAATTGAGCTATGCAATTTGAGCTCCTGTGATTTGGAGTTTTATTTCATATATTCCAACTGTTTTATAACTTATTATGAAAGTAAATACCCTGTATTACATTACAATTAGTATTATTTTGATAAATATGAAACAGAATTATCCAAAACCAATATCAATTAAAAGCATGTAATTTGTTTCCCTATGTATGCTAAATGCCCAAATCTATTCATGTAATGTAAAGTTACAGCCTTGACTCAGAAGTAGCTCTCTTGCCTCTTGCTTAGAAGGTTGCAGGTTCTTGGCCCACTCCAGAGACTGAAGCTAATGAGATAGGCTAACACTTCAGTGCAGTATTGAGTGAGTGCTGCATGGTTGGAGTCTTTTGGATGAAATGTGAAACTGAGGCCCTATTTTCCATCTCAGCTGGATGTGAATGATTCAATGGTGCTTTTCAGAGCAGAGCAAGGAAGTTATCCCTGATATCCTGGCCAATATTTAACCAACACCAACAAACCCGATTATCTGGTGAATATCAGGTTGCTGTGTGTGGGATCTTGTTGTCTGTAATTTGGCTGCTGCAGTTCCTACATCACAACAGTGACTACACTCAAAAAACATACTTCACTGGCTGTCAAGCAATTTGGGATGTTTTGAGCTCATGAATGGTACTATAGAAATGCAGGTTCTTTCTTTCAATAATTATACATATTTGTGCCTTACTTACATTAAGTATTAATGTACTGTGTACTAGTAACCACTTTTAAAATTGGTTCAATGTCCTGAGAATAGTAGTATGGGGCAAACTATATTTAGCCAATGAGCAATGCATAATCCAAAATTCAATGAAAATCACCAAGGTAACTTTTGAATTATTCGTAAATAAACATTTGTGTTAACTATGTTCAGTTTTCCATTCATATTTATCATTAACTCTGTTAACAGTAACAAAAACATTATTTTGTTTGCATTTTGATGACTGTCAATCCTGTAAAAATATATTTATTCTTTGAACATGTTTTTGCATAAGCTGAAACTAGGCTTCTGAAAGTGCCCTTAACAGGGAAAAAGACTCCTATAGTTATCTCATAAGCAATACTATATGATACTAAAATACTTCCCTGTTTTTATTGTTATATTCATGGCATTTCGTGGATTCTGCAAACTTCAAAGCTATGATTGTTTTCAAATTACCAGTGCATGTTGCAAGTGAACTCTAGATATTGTCCAGATTAATTCAGGAAGCTGGTGGAACATGGCCACAATATGTGATGTAGTGTTCAGCTCTGGCTTAGAGTTTCCCATCAGAATCTCCAGACTGTGACCAGATCCTCAGGGTAAGGCGTTCAATAGAAGTTAGCATATTTTCAAAATGAGAGGATGGAAAATTGGAGTATGAGTCACATTGGTCTTCTCTTGTACCACCTTTGAATTAATTCTTGGAGACAAGTTTGATGTTTTCAATATTGGCTCAGAATGGAGACTTAGAGAGGGAGAACTTAAAACTCTTTTAAACATTAGGGTTAAAATTGTAAAGATGCATCCCATGTACAGATCTACTCATACTAAAGTTGCTGGCACTGGACCAGAAGAATAAGATTGTTGCAGTATAATTAGATTGATGAAGATTTTTGAAATTCTTGACTTCCAAACAGAATTGTATTAGCTTTTAGAATCACACAATCTATTTTCTTTTTTATTCATTCACAGGATATGGGTGTCGCTGGCTGGGCCAGCATTTATTGCCCATCCCTAGTTGCCCTTGAGAAGGTGGTGGTGAGGTGCATTCTGGAACCACTGCAGTCCATGTGGTGTAGGTACACCCACTGCTGTTAGGGAGGGAGTTCCAGGATTTTGACCCAATGACAGTGAAGGATCGGCGATGTATTTCCAAGTCAGGGTGGTGAGTGACTTGGAGGGGAACATTCAGGTGGTGGTGTTCCCATATATCTGCTGCCCTTGTCCTTCTAGATGGTAGTGGTTGTGAGTTTGAAAGGTGCTGTCGAAGGAGCCTTGGTGAATTCCCGCAGTGCACCTTGTAGATGTACACACTGCTGCTACTGTGAGTCGGTGGTGGAGGGAGTAATGTTTTTGGTCGTGGTGCCAATCAAACGGGCTGCTTTGTCCTGGATGGCGTCAACTTCTTTAGTGTTGTGGGAGCTGCACTCATCCAGGCAAATGGGGAGAATTCCATCACACTCTTGACTTGTGCCTCGTAAATGGTGGGCAGTCTTTGGGGAGTCAGGAGGTGAGTTACGCGCCACAGGATTCCTCGCCTCTGAACTGCTTTTGTAGCCACAGCTTTTATATGGTTAGTCCAGTTCAGTTTCCGGTCAATGGTAACCCCCAGGATGTTGATAGTGGGAGATTCAGTGATGGTAATGTCATTGAACATCAAGGGATGATGGTTGGATTCTCTCTTGTTGGAAATGGTCATTGCCTGACACTTGTGTGGTGCGAATGTTACTTTCTACTTGTCAGCTCAAGCCTGGATATTGTCCAGGCCTTGCTGCATTTGGACATGGACTGCTTCAGTAACTGAGGAGTCGCGAAAGATGCTGAACATTGTGCAATTATCAGCGAACATCCCCACTTCTGACATTATGATGGAAGGAAGGTCATTGATGAAGCAGCTGAAGATGGTTGGGCCAAGGACACTACCCTGAGGAACTCCTGCAGTGATGCCTTGGAGCTGAGATGACTGACCTCCAACAACCACAACCATCTTCCTTTGTGCTAGGTATGACTCCAACCAGCAGAGAGTTTCCCCCTGATTTCTATTGATTTCAGTTTTGCTAGGGCTCCTTGATGCCACACCTGGTCAAATGCAGCCTTGATGTCAAGGGCAGTCACTCTCACCTCACCTTGGGAGTTCAGCTCTTTTGTTCATATTTGAACCAAGGCTGTAATGAGGTCAGAAGGTGGCTGACTGGCCCTTGTGGAACCCAAACTAGGAGTCAGTGAGCAGATTACTGCTAAGCAAGTTCTGTTTGATAGCATTGTTGATGACCCCTTCCATTACTTTCCTGATGATGGAGAGTGGACTGATGTAGACTGGCCAGTTTGGGTTTGTCCTGCTTTTTGTGTACAGGACATACCTGAGCAATTTTCCACCTAGCTGGGTAGATGCCAGCGTTGTAGCTGTACTGAAACAGCTTGGCTAGGGGCGTGGCAAGTTCTGGAGCACAGGTCTTTCAGTACTATTGCCGGAATATTGTCAGGGCCCACAGCCTTTGCAGTATCCAGTGCCTTCAGCCGTTTCTTGATATCATGTGGAGTGAATCAAATTGGCTGGAGACTGGCGTCTGTGATGCTGGGGACCTCCGGAGGAGGCAGAGATGGAACATCCACTCAGCACTTCTAGCTTGAAGATTGTAGCAAATGCTTCAGCCTTATCTTTTGCACTGATGTGCTGGGCTCCTCCATCATTGAGAATGGGGATATTTGTGGAGCCTCCTCCTCCAGTGAGTTGTTTAATTGTCCACCACCATTCCATGACTGGATGTGGCTGGACTGCATGGCTTACATCTGATCTGTTGGTTGTGGGATTGCTTAGCTTTGTCCATCACTTGCTGCTTATGCTGTTTGGCTCACAAGTAGCCCTGTATTTAGCTTCACTAGGTTGACACCTCATTTTTAGGTCTGCCTGGTGCTGCTCCTGGCATTCCCTCCTGCACTCTTCATTGAACCAGTGTTGATCCCTGGGCTTGATGGTAATGTTAGAATGGGGGTAATGCTGAGCCATGAGCTTACAGGTAGTGTTCGAGTACAATTCTGCTGCTGTTAATGGCCTATAGCACCTCATGGATGCCAAGCCTTGAGTTGCTCGATCTGTTCAAAATCTATCCCATTTAGCATAGTGGTCGTGCCACACAACATGATGGAGGGTATCTTCAATGTGAAGGCGGGACTTCGTCTTCAAAATGACTTTACGGTGGTCACTCCTGTCAACACTGTCACCGACAGATGCATCTGCGGCAGGCAGGTTGGTGAGGATGAGGTCCAGTGTGTTTATCCCTCTTGTTGGTTCCCTCACCACCTGCCGCAGACCCAGACTAGCAGCTATGTCATTTAGGACTCGGACAGCTCAGTCAGTAGTGATGCTACCGAGCCACTCTTGATGATGGGCATTGATGTCCCCCACCCAGAGTATACTCTGCACCCTTGCCACCCTTGGTACTTCCTCTAAGTGGTATGCAACATGGCGGAGCACTGATTTATCAGCTAAGGGAGGGCGGTACGTGGTAATCAGCAGGGGATTTCCTTTGCCCATGTTTGATCTGATGCCATGAGACTTCATGTGGTCCAGAATCGATGTTGAGGACTCCCAGGGCAACTCCCTCCCAACTGTATGCCACTGTGCCTCCACCTCTGCTGGGTCTGTCTTGCCGGTGGGATGGGACATACCCAGATGTGGTGATGGTGGTGTCCAGGACATTACCTGTAAGATATGACTCCGTGAGGGTGATTATGTCAGGCTGTTGCTTGACTTGCCTGTGGGACAGCTCTCCCAATTTTGGCACTAGCCCCCAGATGTTAGTAAGGAGGGATTTGCAGGGTCAACAGGGCTGAGATTGTCATTGTTGTTCCTGGTGCCTAGGCCTATGCTGGGTACTCTGTCCAGTTTCATTTCTTTTTTGTGATTTTTGTAGCAGTTTGATACAACTGACTGGTCTTGCTAGGCCATTTCAGAGGGCATTTAAGAGTCAACCACATTGCTGTGGCCTGGAGTCTAGATTATTATTGCTTTTCAATTTTCTGTATCATTTTTCTCACCAGATTCATACCGTGATCTCATAGCTCTTGCATTCCAATATTAAAAGCATGCTCTTGGCAAGAAGAGCGTAATAAAAATACTAAAACAATTCAGTAAAATAAGAGCAGAATACTGCAGATGCTGGAAATATGAAATAAAAACAGAGGAGGTCTCAGCAGGTCAAGCAGCATCTGTGAGTTAAAACTTCAGGTCAATGACCTTTTACAGAACTAAAAAACAGTTAGAGATATTACAGTTTTTAAGCAGGTTGAGAGTCAGGGAAAGGGGGAAGCAGGCGGGGAAGATCTGTGTTAGGGTGAAGGCATGAAAGAAATAAGATGTGGAAGGGATGATGGTGCAAGCCAAAAGGAGATGGTAATGGGACAAGAAAAGAAACAAAAAATGAGTCTGGAGGAGGTGTAAATGGGAAATAGCAGAATCATCACCAAGAACTGTCATTTGAAAAAATGGGAGAAGTTGTGATCTGAAATTGTTGAACTCAGTGTTGAGGCTGTATTGCTGTCAAGTGCATAGTCAAAGGGTGAGATGATATTTCTTAAGCTTACATTGAGCTTCATTGGGACAGTGTAGGAGGTTAAGGACGGAAATGTGAGAGTGGGAATGAGGTGGAGAATTAAAATGAAGGTCTGATTAATTCACTGTTCCTCACTTGCTTGACAATTTAGGAAATACATTTTTAACTCAAAGATATAAGCATAGACAGCACTACAATTGATGTAATTGCATAAATGTTCAGTGCACTTAAAGCAAATACCTCTTTCTGCTGTTTCAATAAAGCTGTTGACTCATTTATTTTAAATGGATAATGCCTCCTTTAAAATAATGAACAGGAGAATTTGATACCAACATTTTGATATAATAATTTCCACACAAGTAATTTCTGCTGTAATAGTCTTTCTAAATATTAAAATGATTCCAGTAATAGCAGAAGTAATACATGTTCAAGCACAAAATTTAGCCAAGATGAAACCTGTATAATTTCAAGTCAGTCTAATATTTTACAGATAGAAGACATATATCTATATTTGACCTTTTTAAATAAGTACATAAAGTTGCTCATGTGTAACACACACAAGCTTTGATGCCTTTAGTATTATATATGGATATAGCTTTGTAAAGTAAATTGATTGCATGATGGTAAAACAAAATGGATTTTTTGATGTGAAATCATGACCGGTGAGCATGAAGTCTAATGTTTTTAAATGAGAAAGTAAATTTTGTACTTTTCCAAGTGGGTGATATTGTTACAGTGACCTTTCTCAACTTGTCCATACAATGTCAGCTATAGATTCAGTTAGATGTTGAGTTAAGGTTCTACAATGCTTCAACAATACACATGGATTGTAACTGCAGAAGTGTGTCCCTTACGGACAAATTCCCACAGCAAGTAAGCTTGTGGCATCTCAGAGTGCCAGCATTGCTTAGTTATGGCCTGTTTTGCATAACCAAGCCCAAAATCTATGCTGCGGCTGTCAAAAAACTCTCTTCAATAAAACTTTTATAGCTGTCAAGCAGAGGAGACTTTCATCTTGTCGGTCTCGGCTGGATCCAGATCTAAGTACCAGAGTAAAAGCATGTTATGAAGTTCCGCTGCATCAGCTGTTCAACAAGCTCTCTCTTCATCCTTCCAATCTCCAAAAGTCATTGTCAACAGCATTATTTTCACTTAATGTAGAATGCTTGAATAACTTAATACATTATTTTCTTAACATTTACCAAAATATGAAAAGAAAATTCAAGAGATGTGAAATGCAATGGGACATTTTAGTCACAGTATATTTTTGAGATAATTACATTTTCAGGCACAACACACAAAATAAAATGATAAATTGATTATCTGTAGCAACTTGATTTGCATCCAAATTCAATTCTTATTGAACCATAACACAGAAAATCATAAACTGTGCTGCATACTTTTGCATAAGGTCAATTGTAGATGGCATTTAGTATTTAAAGGGAACATGCAAGATAAAGTGATCAGATTGTAAAGATCAGAGGGTTTGAGAGGACAAATATCAACAGGACCACCTGGGAAAAGATCTTGCTTAAGAAATATTTACGTAGAAAACACCAGCCTCCAGGTGGTTTGGTTTACTCAATGCACAATATGCTTTCAGCTGAAGATAGAATATGCCATTACAGTTACTACTTATGAAAATACATGGGTATCTCATTCTGCATTTCGTATCTGGCTAGAATGTATTGTGAAACCTGATCACTTGGGTTAACTTTAATAGGTGGCTGATCCTTTCCGATTGCCTAGGGCATTACCATTGGTACCTTTCATAGAAATTGCTAAGTTCAGTAGGGGTGGCATAGTGCCCTGATACATCTATGTGGAACTTAGCAGCATCAGTGAGAAATCACAGGGCTTCTTTTCTACTGTCTCATCTTCCCCCCCCCTCCCTATCCTTCCTGCCTTAGTCCTGTAATCAACCCAACCTAGCCTCCCCTTTACCCCATCTTCTCTGCCACTCTTTTTAACCTTGGTGCTATCCTACATTGAGTCTGGGTCTTCAACCATTGTTTCCCACAAACAAATACAAAGTTGACTACATCCATGTAGCCCCTCTTTATTTTGCCATTATCATAAGGAATCAACTTAATTTTGTTCAATTTCACATCAAATGAAGCTCACTAGAAATGTATTGGGCAATAGTCATAGCGACAGTGGATGTATCAGTCAGTGGATTGATCTAATGTTTTTCTAATGAACATAATTTACAAGCTTGGATCCATGATTCAATATTGATTAATTCAGTAATCTGTAGATACTCTGGAGTTCCCAAGTTCAATTTGTCACTGTTAAGTTAAGCAATTTCAGCTGAATAAATAAAGGCCTTACAATTGTCCTTGTGATCTTGGGCCAGAGAACTGTTAAAGAAGGAGAGATCTTGGAGGTAGGCCAATTATGTTATTGTAACTTGAACTAAAGTTAAATCTGAAGTTAGATTGACCGTATTTTTGGGCTATATAAATTGCAGGAATTGCAAATTCTCTTTTATCGTACTTCATGTAATACTGACATTTAATTAGGACTTTCTATGCTATGGGCTGTCAATCATCTGTAACAGGAAAAAGCTCTGCTGTTTTGGCAAACCCATTTAATTGTTAGGTCTGATAGCATCTGTAGAGAGAAACAGTTAAAATTTCATATCCATTACAAACCTACTGACTCCCACAGCTATCTCGACTACAGCTCCTCACACACCGCTTCCTGTAAGGACTCCATCCCTTTCTCTCAGTTCATTCGCCTCCGTCGCATCTGTTCTGATGATGCTACCTTCAAAAACAGTTCCTCTGACATGTCTTCCTTCTTCCTTAACCGAGGTTTTCCACCCACGGTCGTTGACAGGGCCCTCAACCATGTCCGGCCCATCTCCCGCGCATCCTCCCTCACGCCTTCTCCTCCCTCCCAGAAACATGATAGGGGCCCCCTTGTCCTCACTTATCACCCCACCAGCCTCTGCATTCAAAGGATCATCCTCCGCCATTTCCACCAACTCCAGCATGATGCCACCACCAAACAGATCTCCCTTCACCTCCCCTGTCAGCATTCCGGAGGGATCGTTCCCTCCGGGACACCCTGGTCCACTCCTCCATCACCCCCTACACCTCAACCCCCACCTATGGCACCACCCCATGTCCACGCAAAAGATGTAACACCTGCCCCTTCACTTCCTCTCTCCTCACCGTCCAAGGGCCCAAACACTTCTTTCAAGTGAAGCAGCATTTCACTTGCATTTCCCCCAACTTAGTCTACTGTATTCGTTGCTCCCAATGTGGTCTCCTCTACATTGGAGAGATCAAACGTAAACTAGGCGACTGCTTTGCAGAACACCGGTCTGTCCGCAAGAATGACCCAAACCTCCCTGTCGCTTGCCATTTTAACACTCCACCCTGCTCTCTTGCCCACATGTCTGTCCTTGGCTTGCTGCATTGTTCCAGTGAAGCCCAACGCAAACTGGAGGAACAACACCTCATCTTCCAACTGGGCACTTTACAGCCTTCTGGACTGAATATTGAATTCAACAACTTTAGCTCTTGAACTCCCTCCTCCATCCCCACCCCCTTTCCGTTTCTTCCCCCTTCCTTTTGTTTTTTCCAATAAATTATATAGATTTTTCTTTTCCCACCTATTTCGATTATTTTTAAATATTTTTAAATCTTTTATGCACCCCCACCCCCTCTAGAGCTATACCTTGAGTGCCCTACCATCCATTCTTAATTAGCACATTCATTTAGATAATATCACCAACTTCAACACCTCTGTGTTCTCTTGTTCTTTTGTCTGTGACATCTTTTGATGATTTGCTTCTATCACTGCTTGCTCGTCCCTACAACCACACCACCCCCCTCCACTTCTCTCCCTGCACCCAACAACCCCCACCCCACCACCCCCCCACCCCTAAACCCCACCACACACACCTTAAACCAGCTTATGTTTCACCCCTTTCCTTGGATTCACCTAGTTCTGTTGAAGGGTCATGAGGACTCGAAACGTCAACTCTTTTCTTCTCCGCCGATGCTGCCGGACATAAAATCTTTCCTGATACATTGTTGGCCTGTTCAACATTAATTCTTTAACCAACACTGCCAAAAAAGATTAATTGGCCATTAATCTCTGGGACCTAACTCTCTGCAAATTGGTTAATTTGTGTGTCATAGAATCATAGTCATAGGGGTCTACAGTACAGAAAAAGGCCCTTCGGCACATCAAGTCTGCACTGGTCAAACAAGTACCTTCAAGTACTCTTCTAATTCCATTTTCCAGCACAAGGCCCATAGCTTTGTATGCCATGGCACCGCAAGTGCACATCCAAATACTTCTTAAATGTTATGAGGGTTTCTGCCTCTACCACCCTTTCAGGGAGTGAGTTCCAGATTCCCACCACCCTTTGGGTGAAAAAATTCTTCCTCAAATCCCCTCTATAAGGTCCAAATTGGTGGTACAATCAGGTATTGAAGTTATATAAATCCTCAGAGTGGATGACAAGGAAATGGAAACTTGGCGCCTTATCCAAGTTACCTAGGGTAGGGAAACACAAGATTCATGGATATTCAAGTTGCTGTATGCACATAATATGGACCTGGGGAATTAACTAGGAGTTAGGTCAGAGAATGTTTCTCTGCGTAACTCAAAATATATTGGCCTTTTAAAAGTGACTGTCTTGAACAGAATACAAAAATCCTGTACATTGACTAGCCTCAGTTGGTAGATCTCTCTGAGTAGGAAAGTTATGATTTTCAGTTCAGTAATTTGATCTCAAAATGTAGCTGGTACTTTAGTACAGGACTGAGGGAATGGTGCATTCTTGGAAGCATCAAGTTTCAGTGACGCAAGGAACTTTTCTGTGTTGATCAATATTTTTGTTTGTGATATCAATAATAGATTTACTGGTGTTCATCCCAATGATGTGGAACATTGCTATGTTCAAAATGGCAACTCCATTTGCCTACACAACAATAATTGCTAGAGTTTAAAGCAATTAATTGTACAGGAAAAGCCTTGAGGTTTTTCTGAGAAATGTGATAAGAGGCTTTGTAAATACAATCTTTCATTTCTTTATCTTGGCGTTTTGCTGATGCACACATTATAAGCGAGCACAGTGAGCAATTTTTCGCTCCTCTACTTAGCCTGTCCCCTTATTGATGTCTGAGTTGTGATTCTGTTTCTAGTCAGGATCCCTGTTCAATTTAAGTTCTAATCTGTGTTTCAAATTGTAGCTAGAGATCCTCAAATTTTCCAAACATATGCTCCATGCCGGCCTTTTTAAAATAAATGTTAAAAATCAAATATAAAAGTGAGATTTATATTAAATTAAAATTCATCTTAACAAAACCATCAATGTTTAATTTACAAATTCCCAATTCTTCATAAACATTGCTTATCATCACAGTCACTGGTCTCACCACCATACTGTGCCACTACTTATGGTACTGCTCCAGTGTTCAAATCATCCTACCCTTCCAATTTCATTGCCATTTCCATTTCTGGCCTGCCTTGCCCTTCTCCTTGTTATGACAACAATAACATTTCTATTCATATAGTGACTTTAACATAGTAAAACAGCCCAAGGCACATCACAGGAACATTATCAAATGTAGGTCAGAGAGCTGATGGGTCACAGTGTTTCCTTACTTCACCTGTTTTCTCATCTCATTTCACCTCGAAGGCTCTGAAGCATATTTCACTGGGTATCATCATGTGCCTGATGAGGATTATGGATCAATGGGCTGACCCCAAATCCTCATTGAGTAGGCAAATCTACAGACTATGCTACTTCGGGCAGGATTTGCCGTTTTTTCTTTTTATTCATTCACGGGATCTGGGCTTCGCTGGCTGTGTCAGCATTTATTGCCCATCCCTAGTTGCCCTTGAGAAGGTGGTGGTGAGCTGCCCTCTTGAATCGCTGCAGTCCATGTGGTGTAGATACACCCACAGTACTGTTAAGAAGGCAATTCCAGGATTTTGACCCAGTGACAGTGAAGGAACGACGATATGTTTCCAAGTCAGGGTGGTGAGTGACTTGGGGGAGGGAACTTCCAGGTGGTGTCGTTCCCTTCTATCTGCTGCCCTTGTCCTTCTAGATGGTAGTGGATTTGGAAGGTGCTGTTGATGGAGCCTTGGCGAGTTGCTGCAGTGCATCTTGTAGATGATACACACTGCTGCTACTGTGCATCAGTGGTGGAGGGAGTGAATGTTTGTGGATGTGATGCCAATCAAGCAGGCTGCTTTTTCTTGGACAGTATCAAGGTTCTTGAGTGTTGTTGGAGCTGCACTCATCCAGATGAGTGGGGAGTATTCCATCAGACTCCTGACTTGTGCCTTGTAGATGCTGGACAGGCTCTGGGGAGTCAGGAGGTGAGTGAGGCCCACCGGCAAGAATAACAGCTGGCACAGCTCCAGTACTCTTGCATATAAATCAAGAACCTTCTGGTACCCAACCTGCCATCCTTGAAGTATGAGTTTGGTTGGTGAATGTCAGTGAGCTATTCAACCTGACAAGACACCTTACACAAAGAAGTTTTTTCTCTTACACCTTTATCAATAGGTTTGCACCAAAAACTGATATAATTGAGGTTTTGTTTTAGCATTTCAATTATATTTTTTAAATAAAATAGAAATTATAACGACAAGTATTTACGGGTATCAATATTTATATGTAGCATTTCAATTGGAAACCATTGAAAAAAATCTATTACCCTGTTCAGGAAAAATTAATTTGGAGGCAATATGAGTTATTGGTAACCTTGGACTAATGGATTACTATATTTCAGGTCACATTAAATTACATCCATGAACTCATTAGCACAAAATGTAATCAAAGTTAGATGGCTTCATGCTATCATTGTGTTAACTAATGGATTTCCTGTTTGTCACAAGCTTATATTGGAAGACGGATATTGAATACAGGATTTGTGGTTCAATAAGTGACTTTCAACCATGTACATATTGCAAATTGGAAGGTTGGTAGAGTTGGGGAATCAAATTGCAGCATGTGCCAATCAGACATTGAAATCTGATTATATTTCTACAATATATGTTTGAAATAAATCTCTGCTGCCATTGATTTTGGTACATGTTTAGAGTCAGCTTCACAGTATACCATCGGCATCAAACTATCCCAGCAAGCTAACATTACGGCCTAGTTCACTTCCTGCTTTTAATAGTGATTACACCAAACAACAACTTGCAGTTTCTTTTAGCACTATT
Organism: Carcharodon carcharias; assembly: GCF_017639515.1. NCBI lineage: Eukaryota > Metazoa > Chordata > Chondrichthyes > Lamniformes > Lamnidae > Carcharodon > Carcharodon carcharias. Next base: position 138,112,727 of record NC_054480.1, on the reverse strand, counting down.
TAACTTAGAAAAACATTCCAGGGCACTTTGCATAAGTGTCATGGGACAAAAAAAAATGCATTGAGCCAAAGAAGAAGCTATTAGGAGGCACAACTAAAAGCATGGTCAAAAGAATGTAGTGATGACCCTAGGAATTATTATGTACAATAATATCACATGCACAGTAATCTCTACATGCTGGATCTTTAATTATTTAACCAAGGAGTAAATAGTAAAAGCTAATAACATGCAAAAGAGGTTTTCTCTGCTAACGCTATTCACTCTTCTTTCCTGAAGGTGCTGGGCTATCATTGCTTCAAATGTTTCAACCTTGTTGGGGGGTTTTTTAAATACCTTTTTATGACCACTCAGTATTATGTTAAATCACACAGCCAGGTGGTGCCTGGCTTCATCATTTCTCTGTGGATCAGTTGGTTAATTTCAAAGGAGTCAGCAGTTAGGATGCTACAATTAAGATGCAGTTCCACAAATTCCAGTAGCCCTTCACCTTGTCAAGTGATCATTCTTTATATCAAGGCTAGTTATGTGTATCCACAGACTATTCAATTATGGGCGGTATCACAACCATGCCTGATCTGTCCTCACTCACAATTCCCAATGCACACTTTCTAACAGAGTAGGGTCAGTTCATTGTAGTTCATGCGGCTGAAACAGCATGATGTAGCCATGAGGGGCTTGCAGCTTATTGTCAATCTTCGTGGACTCATGTGACAGCTACTGTACGTCTAAGGTGATACTTTTAGTAGCAGTTTATGAGTTAACATTAGTTTGTTGGCTTTTCAAGTAAAGCTGTGATATCTGGAACCAATAGATATGAGAAATTGGTGCAGCTGGAGCCCAGGGTAGATTTATAGTGTGCTTGGACCACTCTGTCACAGCATATTACTCATTTGATCAAAATTTATTTTTAAAGGAACTGGTGGCTGCTGATATGGAGGTGTTGTATGAGGTACTTGTGAGGAGGATTGCCCTTTGTACCATCTCATGATACCATTGCCAAAAGTTAGCATTGCATTATGTTTGTAAGGAGTGGCTGCCAAGTTTCAAACCTAGCTGACCTGACATGTGCCAACCCAATGCTGAATGATGGCTGCAGATTCATTACAGCAGTTGACATAGCTATGCAACTACCTGTCCACAGACCCAGACCCTGTGCAGACAATCTTTGCCAGGGAGACGTGCTAGAGATAGAAATGGTTGGTGCCTCCTTCCTGCCACACTGCCACAGAAACAGCAGAGAACAACCACGACTGCATGTCCTCACTCCAATAGAGGATACAATGCTTACAATCACTGTAGCAGCCATGACTGAAGTTATGGCTGGTGGTTCAGCTGAAATTATTGAAGGTGAGAATATGTTCACACCTATTCCTCTTTATCACATCCTACATACCCCTCATCCCATAACCTCTTCTGATATACAAACTACAGGTGGTCTAAGCATGCAGCTTTTGGTTTCTGTTGGTGCCATAGTGGTAATGTCACTGGGCTAGTAATCTGGAGACCCAGGTTAGTGATCTGTGGACAAAGGTTCAAATCCCACCTTGGCAACTGATGAAATTTAAATTCAATTAATTAAATCTGGAATTGAAAACTCGTCATAGTAATGGTGACCATGAAGCTATCTTTGGTTGTTGTAAAAACTGATCTGGCTCACTAATCTGCTATCCTCACCTGTTCTGGCCTACATGTGACTCCAGACCTACAGCAATGTGGTTGACTCTTACCTGTCCTCTGTAATGGCCTAGCCAAGCTACTCAGTTCAAGGGTAATTGGAGATGAGCAGCAAATGCTGGCTTTGTCAGTGATGCCCACATCCCATGAGAGAATAAGCAAAAAAAAAACCCTCCGTCACTGCAATCCTTTCAGAGACCCAAGAACTGCGACTTGGTCAGGCAGGGGTGAAGGAGAAAGAGGTGGTAGAGCAGAAAGACATTGATAAAGATGAAACACTGTTACTCACTCTCACACTCATAGCCTTCAGCTTAACTACTGACACTGCAGGTACATTAAAGGAAATATTAATAGTGTCTGCATGTGATGAGGTATCAGACAGGGGGAAATAGTAACATGGTGTTAGCTGGAGTGCTCAGATTGAAAATGACACAAGTAGAGTCAGATCAGCACTACACACTGACTGATGCCACAGTTTTCCTATTCTGCATGCTTTCTAGCACATGCTCCTTATGTCTCCGCTAATACCCTAGCCAATGGCATCCGATGCAATCAGTGCAAGAAGTATGCGTGTGGGATGGGATATTATTTTGGAACTAAAATAGCAATTTTAATGTCAATAAATGCAACCAAATTTTGCACCCTTGAAGTTCTACTTGTTGAAAGGAAGCAAAAACCAAATGTCAGTGAGATTCTGTACTGTTATAACTGAGTCTATCGTGTCATTGATTTTCTGTAATACACCACTTTCTAGCAGAGTGCTTAATGGAACGATCTGATTAGCCTAACTTAATATACAAAGTTAATGTAGAAAATAAACCTCTACCTTGTCAGCTTTAGGTATTTTCCAAATCATTTAACAATTACTTTCAGCCAGGCTCCTTAATCAGACTGTGAAAATGCTGCAATGTCAGGGCTGCAGTCTTTCAGATGAGACATTACACTAAGGCTTAGTCTGCCCTCTCAACTGGATGTACTGTTTGAAGGAGAGCAGGGGTGTTTATCTTGTGTCCATATTTCCCTCCGTTACAACAGTGACTGTACTTCAAAGGTGCTTCATTGACTCTGAAGTGGCTTGGGATGCATGAAAGATGCTAAATAAATGCAAATTCTTTTTTTCTCATAATGCATAGTGTCATGCCCAGTGAAGGTATATCCTATTCAAAACTTTAAACATGAACTACTCTTGGTATATACTTTTCAGTAGCTGTCTTTTATTTGAAAATGGAGATTAACAAGACTGTTCTGATGGCTGTCAAGGGTCAGGTGACTTTTGCAATATCTGCACAGCCAAAGGATTAATTCATTTTGGAAAATGCCTCCAGAAAATTCTCAAATGCAAACTCTCAGGTGCAAAGGGGCCACCCTTACCAGCTGAATGGAAGAGATCTGACGAACAATGATTGACAGATGTGTTGGAGATGCGAGGATGGAATATCAAATAAGGTCTTCCAGTGACCTAATCATAGCTGCTATGTTGATGGGTTACCAATCATTTCTGCATTGTATATCAATCATTCTAGGTCCAATCCATTATGTGGACAACGAGAGGCACTGAAATTTGCCAACGTGAGACCGAAACAAGCGTCTGATACCAATTCCTTTATTATTCCAAGGACCAGAGAGAAACTCGAGCAGACTACACATCATCAGCAGTAGAAAAGGCACATCTCATTAAACCTGAAGACTGTTATACCTACAAGGTCTACTAGCCTGGTTCCTATTCCAAGAAACTTTACCTCTTGGTCAGAAGAAACTACAAGTGAATAACCTTGCGACCTGTTGAACATCCATCTCCTTCAGGAAATCCTACAATAATTGCTGAGATATAAGTACAATTATTGAAACCACCTAAACTACTCTTTTAGAATGAAAACATCACCTTTGCTGGGCCTGCAATGACTGTTTCTCCTATGATGAGCTAAACACAAGAACTATTCTTTTGTTTACAACTTGTAAAAGTGCATCATTCTCTTGATCTATATCTTTCTTCTGTGCGCATGTGAGTGACAAAGTGTTTAGATTTTTGGGATGAATGCCTGAATAAATAATTATCTTCATATAAACCCACAAAAGCTTGCTGCTATTATTTTAATTGACTGCACACATTCTGGGGGCTAAGAAACACACACACACACATCTTCCTTTTCAAAACCACACTGATTATAGACAGTAAGGGAAAGGCTACAAGGGTTGCAGTTCTCTCCTGACACTGTCCGTAACAATAGTTAAGTGGGAATAGTTTTTTCCTTAACTTTAAAGCTACCTTGCAGGATTTTAAGAGTGTGAACTCACTGCTAATTTGAAAATTGCTGCAAGAATTTTATTTTTATTCATTCTTGAAATGTGAAGATTGCTGGAAATGCCAGATTATGTTGCCCATCTTTGGCTGTTCCTAAGATGGCGATGGTGAACTTTCTCCTCAGGTGCATCATGCTGTAAGGGCCATTCTGGTCTGCTGGCAACAGAATTGGAGCTGTTCTGGTGGCAGATCACAACCAAGGAAGGGCCCTACTGAAAAATAAGTTTTTAAAATATTCAGCTCCCATTGAAGCCAGCATGGCATTTTTCAACATGAACATTCGCCTTCTTGATCAATGATCTTTAGCTGGAAGAGTTTTGGTACCTTTTTTCAGTCTCAGCAAGTGTTATGACTTTAACAGTTATACTGAATGTGCTTTCCAGAGGGAATATTGGGCATATACATATGGGCATGTGATTTCCCTAAGTAAGCCAATAGCCCCAAGTGAATGAATAAGAAAAACAGTCCTGTTTGGAGTCACTTTGACTTTGGATAGTATAAACAGGCAACATTGAATTAACTGGCCATTATACGTCTCCCCATTTGGTCATTTCCATTTTTTTAAAGTGTGTCTTCACACATACTTTTTTTCCTTTGGGGAATAGTGGGGAGGTATTGGAAGGATTCCTGGGCTGATTATCAGTCCATTGAGCCACATCATGAACAATCCTTTTGTGGTCAGCAAGTCCTGGGGTGGGACTTGAACTCAGCTTCTGGCCCAGAGTTAGGGATGCTATCACTGTGCCACATAAGACCATCGTCACTTCCATTAAAGTCCAATGCAAATATTAATAGTATCATGTGATTTTATATCAACCTGATGCAAACCTCTGACTTTGTATCTCAAATCTGCTTGTAAATCAAGAGCTGAAAGACTTTACACTTGATAGGCAATCACACAGACAAAATAATATTATACAATTCATAGTATCTTGGCTGCAAATTTGCAGCATGTATTAACTTGTAGCTATCAGCTTGGGTAATTCTGCTGAGACTCTTAGTATATTCAATTAGTCTCAGTCCAGTTCCCAAAAGATCAGTCTGCAGCACAAAACTGAAACTCAATTTGCTAATATATCAATGAGCAACTGCAAATGAAATGACCCCCAGAAAGTTTTACTTTCAATATTTTCTCCTTCAAAAGAATAAATTGCACACTTCAGTCAAATATTAAATGTAACAATAGTTCTTACTGAGCTGAAAAAGCTGAGACACAGAATTTAGGACTGGAACAAAGAATGTTCCACATACCCCACAAAAAGACATATTCCTTGTACCAGTCCTACTCAGGCCTGCTCCAACAATTTCTTTTTCAGTACATCAATGACTGTATCAGTGCCACTTCATGCTCTCATCTAGACCTAGAAAAATTTATCGATTTTTGCTTCCAATTTCCACCCTGCTCTCACCTTCACATGGTCCATCACCGACATTTCCCTTCCCTTCCTTGACCTCTCAGTCTCCATCTCTAGTGATAGATGGTCTACCAATATTCATTACAAGCCCACCAACTCCCACAGCTACTTTGACTATGGCTCCTCATACCCTGCTTCCTATAAGAACTGCACTCCATTCTCCCAGTTCCTTCACCTCTATCGCATCTGTTCCGATGATGTTACCTTCCAAAACGGCAGTTCTGATACGTCTTCATTTTTCCTTAACCAAGGATTCCCCCCACTATGGGTGACAGGGCCCTCAAGCGTGTCCAGCCCACCTCCCGCACCTCTGTCCTCACTCCTTCCCTTCCCTCCTTGAACCATGATATGGTGCCCCTTGTCCTGACTTTTCACCCCACTAGCCTCCACTTTCAAAGGATCATCCTCTGTCATTTCCGTCAGCATTCCATAGGGACCGTTCCCTCTGTGACACCCTAGTCCATTCCTCTATCAAACTCCTCATCCCCTTCCCATGGCACCTTCCCATACAATCATAGAAGATGCAACACCTGCCCCTTTACCTCTTCCTTCCTTACCATCCAAGGCCTCTGTTGTAGGGTGGCCAAGTTATGCTATTAATGATAGAGTTGATCTGCAGACACTTCTTGGGTGGAAACTTTAAGTTTATTTACAATACACTCAGCATACATGTGCTTTCAACACCAACTCTAGTCCTACACTGACTCCTGAGGTAGCCAGTGCTACTCTCCTGTTGGTTACTACAGATCATATGATCTTCCTTAACAAGTATTATTCTTAAAGGTACATTACACAAAATAAAACCATAATTACTACATTCCTCCCCCTTTAGCTCGGCTATACATATTATATTTTCAAGAACATATTTTTCAAGACAGCATAATATTTACACTGGGTGAGGAATTTACAAGTTCAGTCTTTCAGGTGGTTTCCTGGTACATGTGGAATGTTGCAGCTCCACAATTTCAGAATCTTTGTCAGGAACCTCCTTTTCTGGAGTTGCCTGAACATCAGATGCTTCAGTGGGCACTTGCAGTTCTGTAACCCCAACTCTTACAGGAACATCAGACATGTCAGTCCTGGGTGGATTATCCTCAACAGAAAACTCAGACCCGGTCATGTTCACTGATGGAACCAAATCTTGGTGATTTGTCTCTCTCTTCCTTAAATGGTCCACATGTTTATGGATGATCCAGCCTTCCACCTCCAGGGGGTAAGATAGAGGTCCAGTCCCCGCACTTATTTCACCTGGTTACCACTTTGGTCCTTCCCTGAAGTTCTTCACGTATGCCAGCTCTACCATGGTAAATATCCTCTCACAACTATGCCAGCTGTGTCTATTTTACTCGCTTCCCTAACTTCTTTCCAACTTCCCCTCTAAATTTGGCATTATTAACTTTGATTTTGTCCTGAGACGGTGTTTCAACACTAATTCTGCAGGTGTGACACGTGTTGTTGTCTGAGGGGTAGTCCTGTAATGAAAAAGAAAGCGTCTAGCTTGGTTGCCATAGAATCGCCAGTTAGCTTTTTTATGCCTGCCTTGAACATTTGAACTGCCCTTTCGGCCAGTCCATTTGAGGAAGGGTGATTTGGTGCAGTTTTCTAATGAGTGATACCGTTGAGGCTGATAAACCGTTGAAACTCAGCACACGTAAATGCTGTGCCATTATCGGAAACGACTACTTCTGGTAGTCTGTGAATGGCAAAACTCTGATGTAGTTTCTCAATTGTAGCGGCTGACGTTGGTGACTTCACCTCATATACATCCAACGGTTTTGAATGGGCATCGACAATGAACAGAAACATTGTTCTCAGGAAAGGTCCAACGCAGTCAATGTGTAACCACACCCAGGGTCTACCTGGCCACTCCCATGTATGTAACAGAGCTGTCACTGGCATCTTTTGCAGTTGCTGACATTGCACACAGTGCTTTACTAAACTCTCTATTTCACTATCCATCCCAGGCCACCATAGATAGCTGCATGTTATGGTCTTCATTCAGGGAATTCCTGGATGGGCACTGTGTATTTCAATTAAAAGTGGCTCCCTTCCCTTTGGAGGAATTATCACTCATCCTCCCCACAATAAGATACCATCCTGACTGGTTATTTCATGTCTTCTGTTGAAGTACGGTTTAATTTCGTCAGATACGGGCTCTTGAGACCAACAACGTAGCACTTGTTCTCATTCCTGAGATGGGACTGGGACCGACTTGTCCAGTCTCTGATCTGTTGAGCACATACCTGTGAGGAATCTAAGAAATTTAACAATAAAACAAGTTCCTGTGGAACTAGGATGTGCTCATCATTTTCTTGTAAAGGCAAATGACTAAGAGTGTTGGCATTTGCGATTTGATTGCCAGGCCAAGTATGAAAATGTATTCGAATGTTGCCAGAATTAAGGCCCACTGTTGTAGTCTTGTTGAGGCTATGGGTGGTGTAGCCTTGTCCTCACTAAACAATCCAAGCAATGGTTTATGGTCTGAAACAATTGTAAAGTGGTGGCCATGTACATATTACATACTGGTGAATTTTCTTGACACCAAAGATGATGGACAGACCTTTTTTTTCTATCTGCGAGTTTCCTTTTTCTGCTGTGGTGAGCGTTCTTGATATGTCACCTATTGGCCATTCCATGCCATTGTCCATCAGATGAGAGAGCACTGCTCCTGCTCCATAGGGAGATGCATCACATGTCAGCACCAATTCTTTCATCTGGTCATAATGCACTAATAGATTGGATGAGTACAACAATTGTTTCACCTTTATGAAACCTTCTTTCTGGGGTGCCTCCCAAGACCAACGTTGGTTCTTTTTGAGTAGAGAACGCAGGAGGGCCAGCACTGTAGACAAATTGGGTAAGAACTGCCCTTAATAGTTGATCATTCCATGGAATGATTTGAGCTCTGAGGTGTTCTTTTCCGCAGGTGCCTCTCTTATGGCTCTCACTTTCTCCTCAGTCAGTTGGAGTCCCTGTGAATCTACTCGGTGACCCAGATAGATTACCTCCCTTGCTTGGAACAGGCGCTATTTTTTTAGACACTCTACAGCTTGCAAGGAACATTTTAAGGCTTCTTTTAAGTTTGCCAAATGCTCTTTTTCAGTGAATCCTGTCACCAATACATCATCTAAATAGACTACAACCTGGGGCAGTCCCTGCAGTAAGCTTTCCATTGTTCTCTGAAAGATGGCACAAGTGGAAGAGACACCGAAAGGCCATCGTGTATATTGATACAACCCTTTGCGGGTATTAATTGTGACAAATTCCTGGGAGGCATTATCCAACTCTAATTGTTGATAAGCATGACTCACCTTAAGCTTTGTGTACATTGTCCCTTCTGCCAGCTAGGCATACAGGTCTTCAATTTTTGGAATGGGTGCCTGTCTGGCTTAGCGACTTTATTAACCATCAGTTTGTCATCCCCACAAATTTGGATGCTTTCACCAGGTTTAAGGAAGGTGACTATGGGTGCTGCCCATTCTGCGACTGAACAGGTTGTATAATGCCCAGTTTCTCTAGTGTGGCATTTTGAGAGAGGACAGCTTCTTTAATTCTAACGGAGCTTGCTCCTTACAATCACTGGGTGAGGTACAGTGTTGATTTCTTTCTAACTTGATTTCTTCTGTTCAATCCTGTTTCATCCTCGTTGCCAGTTTGTTGTAAGGTGGCTGAGTTGTGCTATTAATGATGGAATTGATCTGCAGACACTTCTTGGGTAGAAACTTTATTTACAATATACTCAGCAGCCTGCTTTCAACTCCAACTCTATCCCTACACTGATTGCTAAGGTAGCCTGTGTTACTCACCTATTGGTTACTACAGATCATGTGATCTTCCTTAACAAGTATGATTCTTAAAGGTACATTACACACTAAATAAAACCATTATTACTACAGCCTCAAACGTTCCTTTTAGATGAAGTAGCACTTAACTTGTACCTCCTGCAATTGGATCTACTGCATTCGCTGATCCCATTGTAGTCTCCTCTATGTTGAGATTAAACACAGACTGGATGAACGTTTTGCGGAACACCTTCGCTCAATCTGCAAGCATGACTTAGATCTCCCTGTCGCTTGCCATTTTAGCATGTCATCCTGCTCTCATGCCCACATATCCATCCTTGGCCTGCTGCAATGTTCCAGTGAAGCTCAACGCAAACTGGAGGAACAGCACCTCGTCTTCCAGTTGTGAATTTTACAGCCTTCTGAACTTAACATTGAGTTCGACAACTTCAGACCATGAACTCCCTCCTCCATCTTTGCCCCTTTTTTTATCCAATTATTTTCCTGTTTTTATTTTTTTTATATCATTTTTATCCTTTTCCCCCAGCTACCTCCCCAACCTCCCCCCATAAAAGGCCATCTGTCACTTATTTTTATGTTTTGCTTTCACAGGGCACTTAACCTTTTCCTGCTATCTTACCTTTATATCACTATCAGTGCCTTCTTTAATCTTTAACACTCCCTTTAACACTCCCTTTGTCTTGTGTCTTTGTCAAATTTCTCCGTAGTTCCCACCTATCCCAGACCTTCCATTTTGCTGCTGCATCCCCTCTTAAACAGTATAAAATCTATCACATTTCTACTTCTCTTTAGCTCTGAAGAAGTCATATGGACTCGAAACTTTAACTCTGTTTCTCTTTCCACAGATTCTGCCAGACCTGTTGAGTTTTTCCAGCATCTTCGGGGGGTGGGGTGGGTGGGGAGGGGGTGGGGGGGGGAGGATGAGGGAGCGGGGAAGGGAGGGCTGGGGGTGTTGGTAGGCAGTAATCAGCAGGAAGTTTCCTTGCTCATGTTTGACCTACTGACATAGGACTTCATGGGTCCCAGAGTCAATGTTGTGGACTCTCAGAGGCACCATATCTGGTGCCTCTCCTACTGGTGGGACAAGACATACCCAGGAATGCTGATGGGGGAGCCTTGTGCATTGGCTATATGGTGTATGTTGAGCATGACTATGTCAGGCTGTTGCTTGATTGATTGGTGGGTGAGTTCTTCAAATTTTGGCACAAGTCCCCAGGTGATAGTGAGCTGGGTTTTGCAGGGTTGACTGGTCAAGGTGTGCCTTTCTCGTTTCAAGTGCCTGAATTGATGCCGGGTGCTCTACCTGGTTTTATTCTTATTTGGCTTTTCTGCAGCATTTTGATACAACTTGATGGCTTGCTGCCATTTCTGAGAGCAATTAAGAGTGTGTCTGGGTAAGGATGACAGATTACCTTTGCATTAGTAAACCAGATGGGTTTTTTTTAAACAACAACCAGTAGCTTCATCATCATTATTAATGAGACTAACTTTTTATTCCAGATTTATTAATTGTATTTAAATTCCCCCAGCTGCTGTGGTGGAATTTGAACCCATGTCTCTGCAGCATTAGCCCAGGCCTTAGGATTACTCATCAAGTAACATTACCACTACTCTACCATCCCTATCCTTAATGTAGGAATACCTTGCAATCTGGCAAAATAACAATAAATCAGGATACAAAAATTGGCCTCAATTTTCTGAAAAATTGTAAGAGGTACATTTTGTTAAATTGATTTTAAAATTAAAATAAGTTGTTCATTTCCAAAGCCTGCGCACGATTCAAAAAGACCATTTCAAAAATTAAATTTCTAGCTGCTTTTAAAATCTTTTAATTGCTACCTTCAAAGAATGTTCTAGATTCCTGATACAGAGACATTATGGTCCTTTTAAAAAGAAACACTCCACGCTTTTAAAACCAAAACTATACCATGCACAGTGAAACTTGACATGATTCACAAGCCTTCATATTAAATTGTGCAGCCTGTTGGTGACCAAGAGAAACAGATCAGGTATGCTTAATAGGTTCTCCAGACACTATCTGGCGCTGTTCCATTTAATTTGCCTCAGATTGCTTAGAAATCTATCAAACATGTCTAAGCGAGGCCAGTGCCTTTCAAAATAGATAGCAAAACAAACATCTTTCAACAGAGCAAGAAAGAGAAATTTTAGCAAATGGGTATATCAAAAAGCAAGAAATAGTTAGGAAATTTTAACCCAACAAAATTGAAGTATTTAAGCAGTGTGGGATATTTAAAGGTAAATAATCTGGATCTGGACCTAAAGCCGCCTATAATCCACCCACATCCAGTTTTAATGGGGGGAGGGGGATCAACCCACTCATAGGACGTGGGTTGGCAACTTAAATATTATCATGAGGCTGCATGCCTCAAATTTAACCACCATTTTAAATTCAATCCTCGTTGGCCAAGTTTTCTAGGTAGCAGGAAATGACTAAAGGGAGCTGCTGGATCCAGCTTATTGCATCAGCCATCCCCCATAATCGAACACCTAGCACCCCGAGTCTTCCAATTTCTTCCACGAGGCCTCCCTTCTACCCACCATTCCTTTCGATTGGCTCATGCTCCAGCCTCCAATCTGCCCCTGGCTCCCGATCTCCCTGACCCTATTTTCCGGGCTGATTCTAGGCTTCGATTTCCCCCCTGCTCCAGGCTCCCCAATCCTCACCAGGTCCTCTCTGACTCCCTAGCTGTAAAGAGACTCCATCCCTCTCTCTCAGTTCCTTCACCTCCGTCGCATCTGTTCCGATGACGCTACCTTCAAAAACAGTTCCTCTGATGTCCTCCTTCTTCCTTAACCGAGGTTTTCCACCCACGGTCGTTGACAGGGCCCTCAATCGTGTCCGGCCCATCTCCTGCGCATCCGCCCTCACGCCTTCACCTCCCTCCCAGAAACATGATAGGGTCCCCCTTGTCCTCACTTATCACCCCACCAGCCTCCGCATTCAAAGGATCATCCTCCGCCATTTCCACCAACTCCAGCATGATGCCACCACCGAACACATCTTCCTTTCACCCCCCCTGTTGGCATTCTGTAGGGATCATTCCCTCCAGGACACCCTGGTCCACTTCTCCATCACCCCCTACTCCTCAACCCCCACCTATGGCACCACCCCATACCCACGCAAAAGATGTAACACCTGCTCCTTCACTTCCTGTCTCCTCACCGTCCAAGGGCCCAAACACTCCTTTCAAGTGAAGCAGCATTTCACTTGCATTTCCCCCAACTTAGTCTACTGTATTCGTTGCTCCCAATGCGGACTCCTCTACATTGGAGAGACCAAACGTAAACTGGGCAACCACTTTGCAGAACACCTGCGGTCTGTCCGCAAGAATGACCCAAACCTCCCTGTCACTTGCCATTTTAACACTCCACCCTGCTCTCTTGCCCACGCCTGTCCTTGGCCTGCTGCATTGTTCCAGTGAAGCCCAATGCAAACTGGAGGAATAGCACCTCATCTTCCGACTAGGCACTTTACAGCCTTCCGGACTGAATATTGAATTCGATAACTTTAGGTCTTGAGCTCCCTCCTCCATCCCCACCCCCTTTCTATTTCTTCCCCCTTCCTTTTGTTTTTTTCCAATAATTTATATAGATTTTTCTTTTCCCACCTATTTCGATTATTTTTAAATCTTTTATGCCCCCCCACCCCCACTAGAGCTATACCTTGAGTGCCCTACCATCCATTCTTAATTAGCACATTCGTTTAGATAATATCACCAACTTCAACACCCGTGTTCATTTGTTCTTTTGTCTGTGACATCTTTTGATGATCTGCTCCTATCACTGCTTGCTTGTCCCTACAACCACACCCCCCATCCACTTCTCTCCCCACCACCCCACCCCCCCAACCTTAAACCAGCTTAAAATCCACCCCTTTCCTAGTAAAGAAAAATCAGTTCTGTTGAAGGGTCATGAGGACTCGAAACGTCAATTCTTTTCTTCTCCGCCGATGCTGCCAGACCTGCTGAGTTTTTCCAGGTAATTCTGTTTTTGTTTTGGATTTCCAGTATCCGCAGTTTTTTGTTTTTATCTCTGTGTTTAATTGACTGCCACTGCTCTACAAGAAATGCCTACCTTGAAGAAGTTCTGTTCCTCTCTGCAACAAGATTTCCGTATCTCTCTTTTGCCTTGTTCACCTTCATTGCTTTCCATTTCTCTCCTGGTGTTTGACAAGGTGTTTACTAAAACCCGCTTTCACAGCCATATCTCCTTTCTCAGTGACTGTCTCCGTCTCCGACTTACCCCACGTGGATTTCAACTGAAATTCCACCCCTCACGTTTCGAACCCATTCAGGATTACAGGTATCTCCGGGACATAAAACGTTTCTCGGACTGCTGTTCCCATCACATTCTGAGATCCACACTCAGTGCCATGCGCCGCCAAATGAACACGCTCGACCTCTCCCTCCAGCAGCACCGCCGTACTCTTTTTCAAAGCTGCGCGTGCCCCCAGTTTCATTTTATTCTTCGTCTCATCCGACACCTTAACAAGAAACTTTTTCTTTCTCTCAAGTGCTAACGAACGCAAGCTGCAACAACTCATCGACACCAACACCCATCTAGGACCCTCCACCCCTGCCTGTCCCTCCATCCCCACCCCATCTTCCAATCCCAGCCCCAGCCGTGTATTCACTATACCCCCTGACCTTCCCCTCTCCGACGCTGAACGTTCAGTGCTCAGCAAAGGACTTAGTTTCATACCCTTATGCCCTCATCTCAATGAATTTCGGGCTCGGCATGATGCTGAACTCTTCTTCCACCGTCTTCGTCTCCGTGCTCACTTCTTTGGGCAGGAGTCCTCTCCCCGTTCAATGGATCCTTTTACCCACCTCCAATATTCTCCCTCCACCTGGACCCCTCCCTCTGGATTCTTACCTTCTCTTGATCTTTTCATTGAGAACTGTTGGCGCAACATTAGTCGTCTCAATTTCTCTGCTCCTCTCGCCCATTTTAATCTCTCTCTCTCTGAACTTACTGCACTCTGTTCTCTCAGGTCCAAACCTGACATTGTCATCAAACCTGCTGACAAGGGTGGTGCTGTTGTTGTCTGGTGCGCTGACCTCTACCTCGTGGTGGCTGAGCGTCAACTCGCAGACACTTCCTCCTACCTCTCCCTGGATCATGACCCCACCACTGAACATCAAGCCATTGCTTCCAGGACTGTCACTGACCTCATCTCCTCTGGGGATCTTCCTCCCACAGCTTCCAACCTGATAGTCGCCCAACCTCGGACGGCCCGCTTCTACCTCCTACCCAAAATCCACAAACAGGACTGTCCCGGTAGACCGATCGTGTCAGCCTGTTCCTGCCCTACGGAACTCATTTCTCGTTATCTTGACTCCCTTCTCTCTCCCCTTGTTCAGTCCCTTCCCACCTACGTCCGTGATTCCTCTGACACCTTACGTCACATCAACAATTTCCAGTTCCCTGGCCCCAACCGCTTCCTCTTCACCATGGACGTCCAATCCCTCTACACCTCCATCCCCCACCAGGATGGTCTGAGGGCCCTTAGCTTCTTCCTCGAACAGAGGCCCGAACAATCCCCATCCACCACTACTCTCCTCCGTCTGGCTGAACTTGTTCTCACACTGAACAATTTCTCCTTCAACTCCTCTCACTTCCTCCAAATAAAAGGTGTGGCTATGGGTACCCGCATGGGCCCCAGCTATGCCTGTCTCTTTATGGGGTATGTGGAACATTCCTTGTTCCAGTCCTACTCCGGCCCCCTTCCACAACTCTTTCTCCAGTACATCGATGATTACTTCGGTGCTGCTTCATGCTCTCGTCTGGACTTGGAAAAATTTATTAATTTTGCTTCCAATCTCCACCCCTCCATCATTTTCACATGGTCCATCTCTGACACTTCCCTTCCCTTCCTTGACCTCTCTGTCTCAATCTCTGGTGATAGACTGTCCACCAATATCCATTACAAGCCTACCGACTCCCACAGCTACCTCGACTACACCTCCTCACACCCCGCTCCCTGTAAGGACTCCATCCCATTCTCTCAGTTCCTTCGCCTCTGTCGCATCTGTTCCGATGATGCTACCTTCAAAAACAGTTCCTCTGACATGTCCTCCTTCTTCCTTAACCGAGGTTTTCCACCCACGGTCGTTGACAGGGCCCTCAACCGTGTCCGGCCCATCTCCCGCGCATCCGCCCTCACGCCTTCTCCTCCCTCCCAGAAACATGATAGGGTCCCCCTTGTCCTCACTTATCACCCCACCAGCCTTCATATTCAAAGGATCATCCTCCGCCATTTCCGCCAACTCCAGCATGATGCCACCACCAAACACATCTTCCCTTCACCCCCCATTGGCATTCTGTAGGGATCGTTCTCTCCGGGACACCCTGGTCCACTCCTCCATCACCCCCTACTCCTCAACCCCCACCTATGGCAACTCCCCATGCCCACGCAAAAGATGTAACACCTGCCCCTTCACTTCCCCTCTCCTCACCGTCCAAGGGCCCAAACACTCCTTTCAAGTGAAGCAGCATTTCACTTGCATTTCCCCCAACTTAGTCTACTGTACTCGTTGCTCCCAATGCGGTCTCCTCTACATTGGAGAGACCAAACGTAAACTGGGCGACCGCTTTGCAGAACACCTGCGGGCTGTCCGCAAGAATGACCCAAAACTCCCTGTCGCTTGCCATTTTAACACTCCACCCTGCTCTCTTGTCCACATGTCTGGCCTTGGCCTGCTGCATTGTTCCAGTGAAGCCCAACGCAAACTGGATGAATAGCACTTCATCTTCCGACTAGGCACTTTACAGCCTTCCGGACTGAATATTGAATTCAACAACTTTAGGTCTTGAGCTCCCTCCTCCATCCCCACCCCCTTTCTGTTTCTTCCCCCTTCCTTTTGTTTTTTTCCAAGAATTTATGTAGATTTTTCTTTTCCCACCTATTTCCATTATTTTTAAATCTTTTATGCCCCCCCACCCCCACTAGAGCTATACCTTGAGTGCCCTACCATCCATTCTTAATTAACACATTCGTTTAGATAATATCACCAACTTCAACACCTCTGTGTTCATTTGTTCTTTGTCTGTGACACCTTTTGATGATCTGCTCCTATCACTGCTTGCTTGTCCCTACAACCACACCACCACCCCCCTCCACTTATCTCCCCACCACCCCCACCTTAAACCAGCTTATATTTCACCCCTCTCCTTGTAAAGAAAAATCAGTTCTGTTGAAGGGTCATGAGGACTCAAAACATCAACTCTTTTCTTCTCTGCCGATGCTGCCAGACCTGCTGAGTTTTTCCAGGTAATTCTGTTTTTGTTTTGGATTTCCAACATCCGCAGTCTTTTGTTTTTATCCCTAGCTGTGTCCTGGTACCAAAGACACTGCTGCTGAACAGCCAGTGAACTGTTCACGCTGGCTGGTTTTGGACGGGAAGCGCAGACACAAAATGCCAATCAGGCCCTGCCATTAAATTTGGCAGAATCTTGGGTAACTCATTCTTCCGGATTTCCCAAGCTCAAATCAATCCCATACTGCCTCCTTACCTCGGTTTTAATAGCCAGTACATTACTTTGCAAGGTATTGTAAGCCACAAATACTTGGATAAAGGGCAATTCATTCTTTTTGATAACATGATAAACAGCTTGACCCAAGATTTCCTCATTAGTTTCAGCAAATTCAGATTATAGTGGTGGCAATGACCTTTGACATCACCGATTTTGAAGCAAGATGCTTTATTTTAACGGGGTTTCTGGTCTATTTTGATCCCAACACTCCTGGCAATAGGGCCAATGTTTCCTCTGCCCACCCCTTTTACAGAATTACCAAGCTGATTAAACAGTAATGAACCAGATGATATTTAAGGTCAAAATTCTCAACAATAGTGCCCCATTGTATTCAGTTTGACATACAGTGACATGAAAGAGGCATCGAGTCTTGTCAGCTTATACTGTTTGTGGACCTGCATATTTCAAAGGAGCTCTGGCCTTGGAGAAGAGCTGCTGAACTCACAGCAACACTTTAGCATCTAATCCAAAAGACTGTACAACACTCCCTCAAAGTTTTAGCCTAGATTTTGTGTTCAAGTCTCAAGAGTGGATCCTGAACCCACAACCTTCTAACTCAGAGGTAAGAGTGCTAACACTGAGCCAGGACTGACACCTCTTTTGATATCTGCAATGAGGGAAATAGTTCCTTGATGTTACCACACACAAAGAAAGTAAACTCCACCACAACACTCGGCAATCTGCTGTGCATCTTGGGAGATGAGCCTTATTGTATGCTCACTTTCAGAGCAGAAGCCACAGGATCTGAGTCTGTTTGAAATGACTTTTTCAGCTTTTTGAAGCCAAGTAATGATGAAGAATCATAGCTATTCAGGCACCTTAATCTTTGAATAATATAATTTAGCCATACTGTGCAGCTTGGCAATAATTTTCAGCCAGCAAAACAGATTACCATAACACCATAGACAGGAAAAGAGGATCGGTACCATATTATACTGCAAGATCTGAGCATTTTGTTATACTGACCTCTCTGCTTTCCTCTCTATCAGGGAGGCGTAAATAAAGTTAGTTAAATAATGAAACAAAAACAAAACTACCTGGGAAAAACTCAGCAGGTCTGACAGCATCTGCGGAGAGGAACACAGTTGACGTTTCGAGTCCGTATGACTCTTCACCAGAACAAAATAAATAAAGGCTGCCTACAGCTGAGAATGTGTTGGTCTCACTCAGTGCAATACCACAACAGAAAAATGGGGTGGGATTTTATTTTACATTTCATTTGAGAAATTAACACATTTTTGGAACTCCTAAATTTTGAGGAATTTGAAAAGTTGCCCTGTGTACATATCATCTTCAAGTACACCGTGAGTACCCAGTACGGTGCAAAATTGGGGGAAAAAGGCACTTTTGGGGACAATGGGGGTATTCAACCGGAACAAAAAGGGCTGGTGTAATTAGAAAAAGGGTTACAAATTTGGTTAAAAACAAATAAAATAGGAGGTAAGAACAAAGTAAGTGTTTTCCTCACCACAATGGGGTCAGATGTTTTTGGGGTTGCCTGTGTGATCAAGGTCAGTCATACCCAGGCGGCATGCAGGAGTAGGTCGCAGCCATGCAGTCAGGTCAAAGTTGTGGTAGATCTAAAGTTAGTTCAGTCTGGAAATCCTCCAGTGTGCACACAATGGATATGAAAACAGAAGCTGATGTTATTAAGCAGGAGGATCAAGAGTTGTACTCAGTCAGTGAGCAAGAAAAGCAGCACTTGGAAATTGAGAGTAATAGGGGCTGAAGGTATAATTCCAGCTCCTACAATGAAAATAAAAGTCAGAGATTCACAACTTACTTTCAGTGTTGATACAGCTGCAGCAGTGCCTGTTATTTCAGAAGGAGAATACAAGTCATAAGTCACATTCCCTTACATAAAACTGCTGTGAAACTGACTAGTTATTCCAATAACAGTATTCCTGTGTTAGGTGAAGTTGGTGGAATATGATGATACATCCTATTACTTGCCATTAGTAGTAGTTGGAGGGAACAAAGTCTCCCTGATGGGAGGGAATTGGCTTAAGAAGACACGGTTAAAGTGAGCCAAGTTATTTACAGTAGGGATCATTAAGAGTACATCTGACATTGAGAAAGTACTAAGAGAGCATAAATTGCTATTTGAGCAGGGAGGACCAAATTATAAAATTAGGCATTAGATAAAGAACAATGTACAGCTGACATTTTACAAGGCGAGGCCAGTGCCTCATGCATAGTTGGAAGCAGTAAGTAAAGAGCTGAATAGATTAGAAAGAACTGGGGCAATTAAGAAGTTGAAGAGCGACGACTGAGTCACATTCATTGTGGTAGTTCAAAAAGCAGACAGGTCCACTCGGATTTGTGAGACTATAAACAAATGGTAAATAAGGTGATTGAGAATGACTCACCCACTGCTTACCAGAGAAGATTTGTTTCCTAATTTAGTCAATGGAAAGGTGTTCGGTCAGATAGATCTGTCAAGTGCATTTTTGCAATTAGAATTTACTGATGAGACCAAGGAACTGCTTACCATTCAGGCTTGTGCCAGTTTGAAAGGGTGCCTACTGCTCTTGCAGTGATCCAGAGTATCAAAGATTAGGTACTAAGTGGAATGAAAGGAATGTGTTGCTTCATATATGACATTCTAATCAGCAGTAAGACAGAGAGACACATTGTAAGGTTGAATGAAGACCTAGATCGACTTCGAGTAAGCATCGAAGCTGAAAAGCACAAGTATTGTTACATGGTGTCAAGTGTAACATACCTGGGTCACCAATTGATAGTGAAGATTGAAGGGATTTTGAACGCAAAAAGACCAGAGAACAAAGAACTTAGGGCATTCAGAGGGGTTGTTGTGTATTATTCTAAGTTCACCCTGACCTAGCTAACACACTCGCTCCAATAATGGAATAGATTGGTAGTAGTCTGTGGAATGTCAGAAAGCATTTGAAGTAGTGAAGAAGATACTGACTAGTGATGCTGTCTTGACCCACAATGATCCTATGAAACATTTGGTTTTAGCATGCGATGCTTCACCACAGGGATTAGGGTGTGGTGTTTTTTCGTATCATGTAAGATGCTGTGGCCAAGACTGTAGCATATGCTTCACATACTTATACAAAGTCAGAGCAACATTACTTAAGTTGAGAAAAAGGCATTCGTAGTTTTGCTGAAAAAAGAGACATGTCAAAGCTTTTCATCCTGCAGTCATCAGGACACTTTGCAAGAATACCAATATAAGGAGAAAACAACAATTTATATTATATGTGAAGAGAGTGCTGATTGGTTGGCAAGTGGACACTGATTGGTAGAGGCATTGCCATGGAGAAATGATGACTGACAGTTAACAGCCAAACATTATTTGAAATTTAAACCAGGCAGCTTGACCCCGATTGGTCAAAACATTGCCCTGAGGAATGAATCAGCGAATAGCTGTCGCTTATTTTGTTTAGCTGAAACAGGTACAATGTGTATACATGTCCTTTCTGTCTGCAAAGAACAGGGCCCTGTACACAGGAAGTTAAATAGCAATTGATATCTCATAGACCCTGACATAATGGGTCAAAACATGAAAGCTTGACAGTTAACTGTCAATCATCATCACTGGTGCATTCTCCATGGCAATGTCTCCACCAGAGTCCACTCACCAACCAATCAGCACTCTCTTCACATACAGTATAAATTGTTGTTTTCCCCTTATATTGGCATTCCTGTGAAGTCTCCTGATGAGTGCAAAATGAAAAGCTTAGACATGTCTCTTCTCAGCAACATCTATATTATTAAGTTTTACATCTAGGGCAGATCCATTACATCACTCTTTTAAAGCATATGACCTCAATACTGTCATGTTCCCAGGCACTGATCCTTAATTTATCACAGACCCATGTGTCAAATGTAAGTTGATGCTTTACCTTCTGCATGTGCAGCAAACTCCCATTTGTATTTATTCTGCCTTTCTTCCCACCGTTTTGGTTCCCCTATTTACCCACCCAAGAGAGGGTATATCCACAAAACTATCTTTGTTTTTCCAGATACTTAGGCCTCCTGTGTACGTTCTGAGCATTTTCTATATTTTGCTACAGATTTTTTGCAAGTTGATTTTCTTTTTCTTTATATCTTCATCGATTCTTGGTCTTATTGATTCTGGTGCATATATGAAAAGAATTTTGGCCTGCTGGTTCCATTCCTCTGTAGGAAAGTGCTAGATGCCAGTAAATGGCAGTCCTAGGGTCAGGGTAACCTGCCCAAAATTTCAAGTTACCAATGTGGAAAACCTAAGTAGTGCACTTGTGCTCGTTACACCAGGGTGATGGACTAGCTCACTGCAACAGTTTGAATAAAGCTCATTCCTAATTTCATTCAACTATAGATTTGTGGATTCGGTATATCCACTTGATGTGCTGATGACTCATGTTTATCGTGAATGAAACTGCTAAATAAATAGATACAATTTGCATAGCAAATGATTAAAGTTGCGGGTCAGATTGGATGCATGGTGAGTAATGTAATTCATCAACACAGATGTGTTAGGCATGCAAACCAGCATTTTACACTTCTTATCCAAAATATTCTGATTTGTTTTTAAAGTTGTGTGTTTAAAATAAGAGGAGATTGGAAGCACAGAAAGAGAACGGAAGAACATTCCTTCTGAACTGCTTGCTGGGAAAAGGTGTAAAATGCTAGGAAAAAATAGATTAGTTTCACTTAAAGTGAAATTTGAGATGTTACTTACTTGCAGATTTTTAAAAAAAGATAAAAAAGACTTGCATTTATACATCACCCTATCAAGTCTTTCAGAAATGTATGAGAATGCATTATTTTGCAGCACAGTGACTGGTTTTATGCATAGGCATAACTGATGTTACAATGAAATCAATAGCATTGCTGCATCATCTCTTAACTGATGTGATGGTCCATGGGAAGTGTGATAACATCAATTACCGGTAGCACAGTTGTGTTCTTCTAATCAACACTGTTTAAAGTTCCTTCATTCTCTGTATTTCACAATTTGTGTAATTAATCTGCACTGAAGTCTGCAAGCCTCAAATGTATGGCCATTCCTAATCCCAGTGATTTAAGCTTTCCAAGTCAAATATGCAGTGTATGAAACCATGGAGATTAGAAGATTGATGCCAATTGACACCATTCAATAAAACAATGGGGCCTAAGTTTTTCCATTGGAGGCGGGAATCGGGATTTGGGTTAATCCCAATATTGCAATCCCGCTTCCATCCTGGCAATGCCAGCAGGTGGGATCTTCAAGGGTCCAGGCTGTTGCTGGGTCAGCAGGCCCAAGACAAAGACAGAGATGGGCTGGTGCTGAAGCAGCAAGAGTAAAAGACCTAAATCCATTCCTAGAAACCTCAGCCCAGTTCTTCATGGCCATCAGTGGCCTGTCCAAATAAAGTTGAATCTGCAGATTAGTGTAATGCCCCCCTCACCCTCATCTCTGTAGAGTAAAGGGTTAACGTTAGAAGCATGCATGATGCTGATGTAATAATGATGTCAGCTCACATGATTGAGAAGTGAGAGAGTCCTGGAAGGAGGAGAAGCTCCAACCTTGTGTAGAGATCCGAATGTGTAAAAACTCACTAAATAAAGAGTAATGGTTTTGAGAAACTACAGACTCGAGCAGCATATTTCGGAGGAACAGACAATTCCTAAAACCCTTGTCTAGACACCGACTCACACAAAAAAAAATGGTGGCAGTGAGTAAAAGGCCCGGCAGAGCTTAAAAAGATACAGTGCTAACAAAAAAAAGAGATCCTCGAAAGAAGGACAAAAGAAAAAAAATTAAGACTCACCAAGACGTTGGAACATCGCAGGAGCAGCAGATAAAAGCTGAATTGCAGACCTGGAGCAATGAGCATCAGTCCAAAGCAGCAGCACAAAAACAGGAACAATCCCAGGGCTTAGCAGAAGCATGGAATCCACACTATCACTCCCAGAATCATTTCAGAAGGCTCGCAACAGCCCAGAGCTGGGAAAACTGGAGAAAAAGTTTCACAAGGTACAGAACTGCTTCAGGATTACACAAAAAAGATCAAAAAGACAAGGTCAGTACACTACTTTATGAAATAGGATCTATCACTGATGACATAACAACGCAGGAGGTTGATGAGACTCTAATTGATGAGCTTGCAATCCTGCAAGCCTTATTTCAGTGTCCATTGGAATTTAATAATAAAGAGTGCTAAGTTTCATAAAAGAAAACAAAGACCAGGTGAAAGCATTGATTTATTCGTCAGCAATCTCTATAGGGTGGCAGGGAACTGCAGTTACAGAATCTTAAAGGGTGAGCTGATTCATGACAGAATTGTAGTTGTGGATCCTAGACGAAGCCCATTTTTTTTAAAAGATCTTTTACAGACAAGAGAGCATTTAAAACAATTGAAAGCAATGAAGATTCTGTTAGTAAAAAAGGACAGCTGATCATTTATGACATGCTACTTAACATTAACAAACAGAACTCAGGAGACAGAATTGAGCATTTGTTCACAGGGAAGGAGAGGCCCCATGGAGAGGACAGAGTGAGACAATTCAGTTTGTAGGCCATAAGAGAGAGACTGCACCACAGCCTCAGCCCACTGAAATAGGGAAAAGCGCACCATCAGCCATTTTGAAATTTCTTCAGCATGGCGGGAACAAGCTGTACAAGCACGAAGAATGTCCAACAGTGGGTGTTGGGTGGGGTGGGGGGGAGGGGGGGGTGTTGGGGCAGAGTGCCACAACTATGAAAAAATAGACCATTTCAAAACTGCTGCTCGAAAACGCTGACAATCTGTAAAAAAAAAGGGAGAAAAATTATAAACAGGTTCACATACTGGAAGTTGAAGAACCACAAGCAAAGGTACTAACCTTCCGGGGCTCGGTTGGGGGAGGTAAATGATACTGAGAACAAGTATTGGAGTATTAAACTCACAGTGGATGGACACCCCACAGAGTATAATCCAGACACAGGAGCAGGGGTTTCTGTTTTATCAGATGAAGTAAGATCGGTCAAACAGATTACGCTGCAAGCCTCACCTATAAAATTACAAGGTCCTGGTGAGACAGCTTTAAAAGTCAAAGGCCAACTCATGGCAAAGCTGAAATATAAAGATTGAGAGATCCTTGAACCTCTCTCTATGTCATTCAAAATCAAGAGTGCTCTCTACTTAGCTGAAAGGCAGGCCTAAAACTGAAATTGATCTATAAATTGGACCAAGTTGCTGATGAGAACTACAGCAGTACATTTCGAAACGAATTTCCGAAATTGTTCACAGGACTAGGGAAGTTAAAGACTGAGTACCTGCGAGCTGATGCGAAACCAGTTTGCCTCTTTACACCAAGGAAAGTCTCTCACCCATTCTTGGACAAAGTCAAGGGTGAAATTGAAAGGGTGCAGCAGCAAGCAGTCATCTCACCAGTCACTATGCCAACAAAATGGTGTTCAGGAATGGTTACTGTCCCAAGGCCAAATGATCTATCAGAATCTGTGTGGAATTAACTCAATTAAACAAATCAATGGAACGTGAGATCCACCCAATGGCCTCAGTGGATGAGAGCCTTGCCAAACCAGCCAAGAGCACTTTATTTACCAAATTGGATGCGAACAGTGGATTTTGGCAGTTGCCTGTGGACAAAGAATCCAGTTTGCTGACCACATTTAAAATGCCATTCGGTCATTATTGCTTCAATAGATTGTTTATTTCATATGCAGAGAGATGGCAATGCGTCGACCAGTCTACTATGCCTCTAGGTTACTGACAGAAACAGAGCAATGATACGCAGTGATAGAAAAAAGCACTGGCAGTAATGTGGGCATGTGAAAAATTTTCAGACAATGTGTGAGATTCCATTTCAAAATCAAAACAGACCATAAGCTACTAGACAGCCTTCTGAACATGAAGGAAATTGCAAAGATGCCACCTAGAATCCAGCAGCTTAGATTAAGATTGGTGAAATATGATTCCATCACGGATTATGTGCAAGGGAAGTATCAAACAACGGCAGACACACTGTCATGAATACCATCAGCAAGAAACAAACAATAGGATTTACACTTCATCGAGGAGGTTGAAGCATATATATACTTAATCACTCAGCACTTACCAGCTACTGCAAAAAAGTTGCAGGAAATAAAACAAGCCTAGCAATAAGATGAAGAACGTCTCCAAGTCTGAGAATATTGCCTGGAAGGATGGCCAGACTCTATCCCCACTAATCCAATATAATGGCATCACTTTGAACAGTGCAAGCACCTCACATCATTGCTGACATACTAGTCTTCAACAAGAGCCTTCAACAGTCATACCCAGAATACTTCAGCTTGATATTCTTCAACAGCTTCACCAAGGTCACCTAGGAACAGCAAATTGTTGTGCGAGAGCACAGCAATGAGTCTGGTGACCAGGCATTACTCGCTCATTAGAAGAAATGATTTCTAATTGTCTTTCTTGTGCCGTAAGCAGCTACAAACAAAATCTCAAACCCAATATCACCGCAAATGACCACAAGAGGGTAAAACAACATGAGGAAGAACAGAGAAGCACCCAAACTGGGAACTTTAATCACAGGCATTGAACACGTGAGTTATCAGTGCTGAAGCGCAGGGATAGAGTATGGGTCTGAAACCAAAAGAAGGAAGGCACAATCTTTGGAAAAGCTCTACAACCAAGATCATGCAGGGTTGAGACAGACCAGGGTATGACAAGGAGGAACCAAAATGCCTTAATATCAATGGTGAGAAAGCCAATCGAACCTGGGGCTTACTGCTCAGATCCTGATGATGAAGGTGAAAGATTTGCTACAAGTTCTACAGCCACCCAGGGGATGAACATTCACACTGACAGAAGGGAGAGCACGGAATACCCTCAACCTCAAAAGTAGATCAGAACGAGATCAAGGAGATTGGTCAAGGCACCTCAGGGAATAACCCTGTAAAGCTGAGACTTTCGGGTGAGAGGTAGGTGGATGTAAATAAGATAGGGATAAAGGCTTGGAGGGAGATGTAGAGTAAAAGGTTAACATTAGAAGCATCCATGCTGCTGATGTAATGATGATGTCAGATCACATGAGTGAGCAGTGAGAGAGATCTGGAAGGAGGAGAAGCTCTAACCTTGTGTAGAGATCTGAATGTGTAAATACCTGCGGTAAATATTTTAGAGACTAGATTCGAGCAGCATACTTTGGGAGAATAGACAATCCCCAAAACCCCCATTTAAACCCCCCAACAACCCCCTTAACCCCCTACACCTTCACTCATCACTCACCTTTCATACACTTTATAGGCCTTGTTACTTCTGTTCATAATAACATTTGGAAGTCGTTGAAAAGCTCATATATTTAACAAAATAAACAATTATCACTTGAATAGGCACTTACATCTCCAGAACCTCACAAACCTGTCTAAATAAACAAACATCATATGAGGAAGCACTTAAAAATAGCCTCTTCAGAAGCTCATAAATCTATCAAGGTCATCAAACACACATTCCCCAGGACAACTGAATAAACAAACTCTGCACTTCAGAATCTGTTATAGGTGGCTAGAGGGTCAAATCCATTAAGTGAGAAAAGTGAGAGATCAATGTTCTGGATATTGAATTGAAAACACTGTGAAATTGCTTGTGGTGCTTCATGTCTGTGCAGACAGATGCAAATGCTCATAATCTCATGATAGTATTTTTGTATCTGCTATTACATTTGTAATTTATAGTTTGTGCCAACTATAATTTGCCTGTTAAATCATGTTTAATTTGCATTGGTTCTGATTTGTGTTAAAGTAAAAGTTACAAAGGTGAAATCTTGTTGGGAATTCATTTTGGGGGCGTTTGGTAAATCTGGTTATTTTGGTTTACGGAATCCACCACAGGGATTGTAACAGTAGATATGATTAACAAAGCAGGATGATTAGCAGAAGTTACAAATACAGTTAAGTTAGCTCAAAGGAATTCAGCATTAACAAGTTTGATAATTATATGTTGATATTTAAGCTCTGACCATGTTATAAATTTATAATTAGACTCTGTTAACAAATTAATAGTCTTAACATGTTTATTGGTTATGGGGGGAGGTGGTGGCATAGTGGTACTGTCACTGGACTAGTATTCTAGAGACTCATGGTAATGCTCTGGGGACCCGGGTTTAAATCCCACCACAGCAGATGGTGAAATTTTAATTCGATAAAAATCTGACCACAAAACCATTTGCTGATTGTTGTAAAAAAACTCATCTGGTTCATAATGTCCTTTAGGGAAGGAAATCTGCTGCTGATACCGGGTCTGGCCTACGTGTAACTCCAGACCCAGACGCCTTAAATGCCCCCTGAACAAGGGCAATTGAGGATGGGCAATAAAGTGATGAAAATAAACAAATTTTTAAAAATTGATACTTACTAATATGCTCACGCCCTTTATCAATGATTTCTCAAACTTACACAACCTTGTTCTTCGATGTCGAAATAGTGGAGTTGGTTAACTCACCTTCGTCTGGGATGATGGTGTTAGCTTCCTGGAGAGCGATGCACTGTGTCTGGAGATGTAATATCCATTCTCTCAGATCATCTGCTACTAGGTAGATCCACCTTATGTGTTGGCAGCTGTATTTGGGCTACTGGCTTGAGTCTCACTTCCCTTAGTCTCAGGGAAACTCTCATATATCTAAGTGACTTAATTTAACAGTTAACAGTTGCCTCTATCTGATTAGTCATTCCTTTTAACTTCCTTAACCCCTCTCTGTCACTCTAGTCTTTTCAGAGACTGAGTGCTAACTTTGCCCTGAGATGTAGTCTCCACTATATATAGATATATAGGCTATATGTACTCCCGAGAAGAATGAGATGTGATCTCACTGCAACATGTAAATTCTTAAGGGGCTTGGCAGGGTTGATATGGGAGGCTGTTTTCCTTGGGTTGGGGACTCTAGAACAAAGGGTCACAGTCTCAGAATAAAGGGGCTGGCCATTTGGGACTGAGATGAAGAGACATTCCTTCACTGCAAGCGTTATGAACCTTTGCACTTCTGTACCCCAGAAAGCTGTAGATGCTCAGTCATT
The DNA here is from genome assembly GCF_017639515.1 of Carcharodon carcharias. Classification (NCBI taxonomy): domain Eukaryota; kingdom Metazoa; phylum Chordata; class Chondrichthyes; order Lamniformes; family Lamnidae; genus Carcharodon; species Carcharodon carcharias. The sequence continues at coordinate 138,084,977 of NC_054480.1, read as the reverse complement.
GAGTACATTCAAGACAGAGATCATAGATTATTAGACACCAAGGAAATCAAAGGATATGGAGATAGTGTGGAAAAGTGGAGCTGAGGTGGAAGATCAGTCATGATCTTATTGAATAGTGGAGCAAGCTCAAAGGAATGAATGGCCTTCTCCTGCTCCTATTTAATTTGTTTTCATTACGTTCTTATTTATCATTTTTAATACTGAGTTAGAGCCAGAACTTCATCGTACCCCTGTGTTTTGGAGCAATGCTATGTACTGTCTTGGCTCTAAGAGCCTTAAGAGAGATCTTCAAAGGGGTAGCAATTGGTTACTGCAGATGACTGCAATCTTAGACTCTAGGAGAATGTTGGATCTCTCTGTCATTACAATTGTCAATATTCTAGGTTTTAGAAATGGATAGATAAACACACGCAACTAGCTTCACCAGGCAACTAGCGACTGTGGATAGATAAACACACGCAACTAGCTTCACCAGGCAACTAGTGATAGGCAATAAACAGCCTTTCAAGTCTTACCATGTCCCAAAAACAAATTTTAAAATCATGTCCTGAGGTCTTAAGAAAGGAAAAATGCCCCTGAGGTTTCTCAAACCCAATCCATGCGCTTAGCACCTCACGGGGATTTTTCACTGATATTGCTTCCGTGTGCACAAGGTTAGTGTCCCCCATCATTTCTACAATGTGGTGTCACATAAAACGGTGTGAAGCTGAGACAGTGGGCAGAATTGTCCCAGATTTGCACTAAGTGTGGGAGCGGGTGGGAAAGAGAACGTTTTACCCACTGGCCACAATGGCGACTTTTCACGCCGTATCATCCCAATCCTGCCTCGTTTATCATGCACTCCTGGGAAACACGCCGTTTTGCTGGCAGGCGCGCTCTGATTCGCCGCTTCCTCACGCTGGGCGCCACATTTAAAGTGCAGCCGTTGCGTATACCTCTTAGTACTTCCAGCCCAGGACTGCTGCACAGAAGACATGGCCCCGAAAAGCAAGAAGGCTCCATCACCCCCCCGATTTAGTGATGCGTCCCTGGAATGCCTTTTGGATGCCTTGGAGGTCATCTATCCCTGCTCTGGGCAGATGCCAGCAAGCAAGGTGATAACTCCAGCATGAGAGGCAGTGGCAGCGGTGGTCAGTGCCAATGCCCTGCAAAAGCGGACAGCCACCCAGTGCATAATGTTCACTTTGTTAATAAACTCCTAACAATGTCTCCTTACCTATGGCTCCTTGTTCTGATGAGCAGTGTTCGTGTCACTTGGATTTGAAACCTTGATCCCTGCACAAGATAAAGGCAGGTGTCTCAGTCCAGGGCCTCCTCCCTGTGCTTTGTGCAACCTTCCCAGCACACTGATGGTGCGCCTTCACTGTCACTGGACACATCAGTCATGCCTGCACCTCGGTGGGGCTTATCATTGCTGCCAGAATGTCCTGGGCTGGTGGCACGGAGTCCGTCATTCTCTCTGTGTGGCTCTCTGCACCTTTTGAGGTGGGGCTGGCCCCACATCTCACCAGCATCTGTGTCCAGTTGACAGTGTGGTCCTGAAGAGCTTAGCTCACAGAGGGTGGCATAGGATCAGGAGAAGTTAAAGTTTCCCTGCTGCATCTCCAGGATATGACCCTGTTCACAAGCGAGCTGCCATCAGCCAGAGAGTAGTCAGACACTCACATAAACTACGTGAAGATCTATGGAATGTCCCCACCGCACGTTGTCATCATCCTCCTGGAATGTACAGATGAATGAGCATCTGCTGCATCTCCATGACAGGAGCCTTATCACAGAGGCTATGTGCGCTGCCATTAGCCAGACAGACGTCAAACATTCGCAGATGCAACATGAAGATCAATGGTGTCATGACAGCCGGGGCGCAGCAGTCAGCAGGCTGCCTCCACCTCCTCTGTGGATGTTGGGGGAGCACCAAGACGTAGCGGCAGGGTTAGGAATGTGAAGGAGATGGCCAGTGTGATGGCTTCATCGCCATCATCCTCACATTCAAGGATCTCCTCACCCTCATCCTCGTCAACGTCCACCTCATAGGAAAAGACGAGCAGCTCCTCCATCTCCTCCTCAGCCAGCTCCTCCCCCCATTGCAGCGCCCGGTTGTGAAGGGTGCAGCAGGCGATGACGATACGTGACACCCTCTGTGGACTATGTTGCAGGGCTCTGACAGACCGGTCCAAGCACTGGAACCTCATTTTCAACATTCCAATGTTTAGCTCCACCAAGTTGCGAGCTGCAGCATGAGCCTCATTATACCATCGCTCTGCTGCAGTCTGAGGCTGCCACATGGGTGTCATCAGCCACGGCCTCTGTGGGTGGCCCTTGTCCCCAAGGAGCCATCAGCCTCCGTGGACCCTGGAAGACATCAGGGGTCTAAGACCTACCGAGAATGTGGGAGTTGCGGACAGTCCCTGGGGATTGTGCACAGACCTGCAGGATGCGTTTGCGATGGTCACACACCAGCTGCACGTTCAGCGAGTGGAAGCCCTTGTGGTTGATGTAGTTGACCGCTTGTTGTGACAGAGATCCGAGCGCCAGGTGAGTGCAGTCGATGGCACCCTGCACCTGTGGGAAACCTGAGATCCGGACAAATCCCAGCGCTCTTGCTTCCTGGCTTTCCTGATCCCGGGCGAAATGCTCAGAGCTGTGTGCCTTCCTGAAGATGGTGTCCGTGACCTCATGGATGCATTTGCTGGTGGAGGCTTGTGATATCCTACAGAGGTCACCTGTGGAGCCCTAAAAGGAGCCACTGATGTAGAACTTGAGCGCCGCAGTCACTTTCGTGGCCAGTGGCAACGGATGCCCTCCATGTCCCTGTGGCACCAAATCCTGCAGCAGCAGGTGGCGGATGTGACTGACCAGTTCCCTGGACACGCACAGTCTTCGGTGACACTAGTTCTCGGTCATCTGCAGGAGCGACAAGTGGCGTCCCTAGACCCTGGGTGTAGCGAGGTGCCAAACAGCGACGGCTCTTCAGTGACATGTACGGGAGCCCCAGTTGTCCCTTCTTCCTGAGGGTGCAGCTCCTCCCTCTGCACATCCATGCGCCTCCGTCACTCTCTTCTTTGTCTCCGCTCTCTGTAAGCCATGAGGCACACAGCTAGGTAACCAAGCTCCATGTTCCTGATGTACTCCTCCTGCAGGATGAAAGAGAGACAGACGGGTTAGCTTGGGTGTACTAAGAACCTCTCTTGGTTAAGTCTGAAGGCCGCTTAACGCATCCCGGAGAGTGCTGGCCGGCCTATGGATGGCCAGAGTTTTGTGCTGCCCAAAATCCCGCCCACATCCACCCCACTCCACCCAACCGGTTGGAGGCAGCTTCAGCCATTAGACTACATGCTGTGCTCTCAGCTCAGAGATAGGCATTCTCCTAATCTGCACTGCTAGCTTGAACCATGGGGGAGACTGGTCCAAACAGGGATAATGACATTGCCAAGGGCTGTGAGCACCTCCACCAGTGACTGCTCCATGGCCAACTCCCACAAGGAGATTGTACAATGCGCCCAGTCATCCAACTGTTCTGCAGTCCACTAAAATGCTCATTACTTTGCAGTCTGTGCCCGAGAGGTGAAAAGGTCTGGAGCATTTGGTGGAGGACTTCCAGTCCTCTGCAAATAAGCTGGAGGCCAGACTCACACATGTCAATGTGGCTGCACCTGAACTGTCTCAGCTGCGGAGGAATGGTCGCTTTGTGCAAGGTTTCCCCCCGTGTGTGTCCCCTCCCCTCCCACCGCTCCCCCACACATGCTCGTGCACTACAGTCAACCGCGGTGCAGCCCTTGCACCAACCCTGCTAACTCGCCTCAGCCCCGGGGCAGCATTTGCCCCGGCACCACACTGGCCAGCCGGGAAAAAGCGACTTGCCTGTGCCCTGGCCCGAAGGTGCAGCGCCTCAAGCCTGAGGTCCAACAGGCGACCCTCGTGAGGGCCGCGCAACGTTACCGTGCCCTCACCTCCGAGTTCCCCTCCAAGTGCAGCCCGCCGGGTGCACGCCTTATAAATGCCGTTGAGAAACACGTCAGCATGCTTGGATGATCCAACGTGGAGGGATGATTCCGGTGAGCAGGGCTTTATAATATACGGATGTATTAAAAATTAAGTCCCTGACATGCAGCGGCGCGAAACAGCTCACCATTGACAGGCGGAGTGGACGATTAAAAACTGATTTCACGATGCCGCGAAACCGATTTTTGACCTTCCCGCCATAAAGTCCGCTCACGCCCGCCACGCCAACAGGGACAGAAAATTCCACCCCGGGAGTTAGCTGATGAGATCTGGCGGTCTGACCAGCCTGAATCTTGGCTTTGGGACTGAGGAGCCACAAAAGAAGCAGCTGAATCACCAGCTGTACAACCAATGAAAGGGGGCAGTAGGATAAAGAATTTATTCTTTAATTTGCCAGGCAGCATAGCCATTGTGTTATGGGTGCCTGGTTTTTTACATTATAAAGCCACAAGAGGGCAGCAGTGCTCAAGGTATCTTTTTACATGGCTCGGTTTTTAGGGGCAGAATTTTCTCTTCAGCCTGTGGAGGTCAGGCCCTGCGTGCCGATGTGTAAAATGACACGTGGGTGATGTCGGGCGCATTCTGATCTGTCGCTCGGCAGCGCGCCCGCTGAATGGTCAAAGGCCTGTTAAGGCCATTAATAAACCAATTAACCAAACTGACTGTCCAACCTTAAGGTTGGCGGGGGGGGGGGGCAGACAAAGATCCCAAACGGCCCTCGCGTTTTTCACGAAACCTCATCCACGGGTGGGATGAAGTTTCACCAAGGGTTTATTAAATTAATAAATATTTTTTTTAAAACATATCTTAAAGATGTCCCGGCTCCTGTGAAGCTGTCACGTGAAGGGGACACGTGTATATGATTTTTAACTTTCTTTATTTTGAAGTTTCACGTTGAACTTAATCTCCCTGAGGCAGCTCCTTGCCTCAGGGAGATTTCTGCGCGAGTTCCCTCCTCCCCCGCCCGCACAGGGAGCGCTGACCGGCCGTGCGTCACGCTGGATGGGCCTTAATTGGCCCGCCCACGTAAAACGTCGGCAATCGGCTCAGCTCCTGACCAGCCCGCCCGACGGGCAGAAGATTCTGCCCTGTGTACGTGTGAGTGCAGTAGAGAGTCCTACCCATCATCAGATTCTAAAACCGGAAATGATAGTCCAGGTTAAGAATCCAAAGGTGCCTCAGTTCTATGTAACTAGGGAGCAGTCAGATCCTAGAATCACTCCTGTGATACCATTATAATGGCCAATTCTTTTTTTCTACTTTTCCATTAAGCGAATCTACTTTTGGAGCATTGACATCAATCCTCACGCTCCTTGAAAGTTCTTGACAACCCTCTTCTTTTGCACTCCTCAATTTGATCCTCAATATTAAAGCCAAGATTCAGGCTGACCAGATCGCCAGAATGCATCTGTCTCAGCTTCACACCGTTTTATGTGACACCACAGTGCAGGAATGATCGAGGACACAGACCTTGTACACATGGAAGCAATAATCAATGAAAAAATCCCGGTGAGGTGATAAGTGCATGGATTGGGATTTCAGAGACCTCAGTGGCACGTTTCCTTTCTTTAGGCCTCGGGGCATGCTTTTAAAATTTGTTTTTGGGACGTGGTAAGACTTGAAAGGCCGTTTATTGCCAGTCGCTAGTTGCCCGGTGAAGGTGGTGATGGGCGTCCGCCCTGAACTGCTTCAGTCCTTCTGTCGAGGATGGTCCAGGGATCAGGAGAACACTGTTCCCCCAAGTTTACAAAATGGACTCCATATAGGCTAGCTCTTGAAACAAAACCCCTACTGATCTGCGTGTGTAGGTTCTTTCTGCTGGTGCCATGAAGTTTTGAGCACCGCACAGGAAACGGATAAGCCTCCCTGTAACTCTTCTCACTACAAACTGGCACACTGAATTGGCACAGTACATTTATAATGCTGACAGATGAGGATATCTTCTAAAATTTGTCTGTCATGTTGATGCAGCCTGCTGTTTACTATTGGCAGTGCCCTGAATTGTGCTATTCCCTACATTAGAATTTGGCTGTATCTTAAACCTCTTCAAGGTTTTACACTTTTCTTGAGGTTATCCAGTCCATTACAATTATGTTGTGCAGAAAGTTGCAAGGAGTAATTGGCCAGAGCCGATCAGGGAATGTGTCCAAACAATATTTTAAAATTATTTCTCAGCAAGACAGAGAAGGAATTGTCAGCATGTAGCACTGGATATTCCAGTGTGTTGGAATATCCAAAAGCTACTTGGATAAGTTAAAACTAAGTTCTTTCCCCCAAAACGATGACATTTACCTGTAAAACAATGGTTTTAAGAAAGCTCAGGTTATAAAAGAATCTCAGGATACACTTGGAATAATTGAAATGCAGAGGAGGCATCTTAAAAATTCCAGCAGTTTAGTTTGTTTTCTCAACTAGGACTAATTAGATTGTATTGACTAATAGTTTATCCTCCTTGCACTAGTTCACATCTCTGCAGATTCCAAGAGGAAATTTGGTATCAAATATTCAAAAACTTGAGTTTGGTTTTCCACATACTTAATGAGGCAAATAGACTGCACATTTTGAATTGATGTGAAAGGTTTTTGGTATCACACTGTATGAGAAAACCAGCAGCATTGCATTGTCCAATTGAAGCCAGTTTGATGTTATTTGCAGGAGACCATCTAGGTGGTGTTGTATCACACCACTTTAATTTCGCACACAGCAGAAGTTGGGGGCGGAGGAGTTGGCAGGGGGGAACAAAGCTGAACTTGAAGCATCTAAATGAAGTTCAGCATAAGTTTATTTTAAAACTCTGCCCTAGCTCATCAACTTTCTTGATTACCCTCCTGCCAAAAGCCATGAGATATTCAGACCCTGCATCTGCCTAAGCCGGGTGGAGTTTCCAGACCAGAATCAGTCTATTATGAAGTGTTTTGATTAACTTCCAGAACATTGCTTGCTAATATCCACAGCTACGTCCCCATCACTGCTGAACCATTAATAAGTCATCATCAATTTGAGGATCAACTTTTTGAATACTTTCATTGCTAGACTCCTGAACTTCAACCTTCATAAACCAACGCATTGACCTCTCCTGAAATATCTGCCCCTTCTATCCTGGTTCTGAGTGATGAGCGGAAAGAACAAGACAGACCTAAAGAGACATATGAAACACATAAAAGCCTGCATATTGTGCCAGGCAACAAAGCAAAACCTTTTCCACTGTCCCAGAAAGGCTGGATTCCACTTTCCCAAATGTAGTTTGAATCTGCCAGCCATCAAGGGGATCTCCAAGCACCCACCCAGTCTTAGTATCAACATCAAGCAGCCAAACATGTTGAAGGACTCAACAGCAAAGTGGGAAGAAAAAGGCAGTGTCTTTCTCTTTAACAAAAAAAATGACAGAAAACAAACTAAATAATTGGGGCATACAAATTGGATTAAAGTAGAAGCTAAAATATCAACTTTTTAAAAAAGTATTTGGGTTTATTTCAGGGCTAATGAGACTGATCAGCAGTAATTATTACCTTAGTATGACCTTAAAAACTCAATCACTCAATAATTTAACAAGATGGAGCTTTGTGTTTTTTTTTTAATTTCACAATTTGATAACGAAAGAGTAAATTCCCATCAGTTCAGTGATTTCTAAATTGATCCCACTCTCGGGGTGATTTCAGTAGCACATCCTATGGGTAAGCATAAGATGATTGACGCTAGCTTCTAGATTTCCATGTTTAACTGCACGTGTGGATTCCAGAAGTTTTCTTTGGTTTCAGAGGAGTAATGGCTGAGCACGCTGACACAAAATCCAGAAAAGATAAGAGATTTAAGGAAAAGAGATGACACATACAAAGAAATGAGATTGGTTTGTGGGGGGGGGGGGGGGGGGGGGGGGGGGGGGGTAGAGAGAGAGAGGGGGGTGGGTGGGGGAAGAGGAGGAGGAAGAGGGCTAAGAGGAAGACAAGTGCATGAGAAAGTAAACATAGGGAAGAGATACCAGTTTTACTTCTGATCAGGAATTGACTCATAAGATCAAGTACTACATTGTGTATAATGCTTATAACCCTAATGACTTGGTGTTGTTAGATAAAAAATGGTTGAAATAAATGTTTAGGCAGGGAGATTTATACATATAGATCACATCCTCCTCACAACAGGAGTACAATAAGAATCATACACATTTATCAGTTCATTATAAAATTGTGACCTTTAGTGGACTAGAGAGCAGCACAAGAAACAAGGGCCCTGAATATGCAGTCAATGTTAAGGGATGGCTGATCTCAAAAACAGGTGGCCATAAAAGGTTTAACAGGCTTCAGAGCACAATTAGGTCAAGACTTTGAACCTGCACCATCTGTAGAGGATCCATGGTGTCCAGCAACAGGAAGGCTGGTAAGCCAATCAGATTGAGTAATTCTTACAGACAGCAAGCCAAATAAAAAGCATTATATTTCATTTTAATCATCTTTCAGGAAGCGAAATAAAGATCGGGGCATACGCATAGTATTATGGTAGAAGCTGAAAAATCATAAACAAATGTAAAATATCTAGTTATTTTAAAAATTGAATTCTCAAAATGTTTTAAGGGAATGATACTCCACACCTGTAAAATTAGATTTTCAGGGCCAGCAAGGTTGTTCAGTAGTAATTATGACTTATTTTACTATTTAAAATCTCAGTTACACCTCATTCACAAGGCTTAATATTTTCAATGGATTTTACAGTGAGAATCAGTCATTGGGTCACTGTCATTATGGCACAGAAGGATGTCATTCAGCCCATACCGCCTCTCTGTAGAGCAATTCATTAGTTCTATTCACCCAGCTCTATCTCCATAGCCCTGCAAGTTTATTTCCCTCATGTGCCCATCCTTCCTTTTGAAATCATTTGTCTCTGTTTCCACCAACCTTATAGGCAAAGTTCCAAGTCATTTTCACATGCTGTATAAAGTTCTTCTCGCATCACCCCAGCAATCCTTGCCAAAACCTTAAATCTGTGTCCCCTAGTCCTAGTACCATCAGCTCCAAGGAGAATGAACCCAGCTTTGCAACCTAACCTTGTAGTTAAAATCCCTTATTCCTGGAACTATTCCGGTAAATTTCCTCTACACCCCCCACTTCCCCCTGTGACTTTCACATCCTTCCTAAAGTGTGGTGGGCAGAAACAGACAATACTCTAGTTGTGGCCTAACCAAAGCTTTATATGGGTTCAGCATAAATGCCCTGGATTTGTATTCAATACGTCTTTTTATGAAGCACAAGATCCCATTTGCTTTGCCAACTACTCCTTAATAAATCCTATCACTTTCAAAGATCGATGTACATAATCTTCCAGACCCCTGTCCACTCTTTGGAAATATGCCATTAAGACTATGTCACCTCTCCCTACCCTTCAGCCAAAATGCATCACGTTACACTTCTCTGTACTAAATTCCATCTGCCACATCTGCCCATTCTACTAGCCCAGTCAATTGTTATCAGCCATACCTCAAGTTTGGTATCATGCTGGATCAGTGTCATAACAGGCACACAATTTCTAGGGATGCCAAAGCTGCATGCCATTTTTGCCACTCTGGATGTTAAATCCAAACATGTCCAGTTTAAATAGTTGTTTGGTTGCAGCATGTGTCCTAGAATTCTTGTAAAAAAATAGTAATATAAACACAAGTGTGGTTTAGCAATTTCTCAATAGACCTGTGTGTAAAAAAACAAGCTGAACTTCACATCAACTCATTGGTCGCAGATGTGATCCACACAAAGACTGCAAACATTGCACCCACAGAGCAGCATAATCACTGACAGAAACATCCTTTTCTCTATGTTTAACTATGTGATTTTTCAGAATCTTGAAAGTGTTGTCAATTTTACGCCTTAATAACACCAAGTGCCAACAGTTTTGCCATTATTAGAGTCACAAATTCTGGATCAATATGTTAGACTGGGGATTCATTATTTTCTCTTAAAGTGGTCCTGTGAAGCACCTTGGGATGTTTTAATATGTTAAAGGTGCTATATAAATAGAGCTTGTTACATTAGATAATTTCTAGTTTATGGAAATGGATGCATCAACAATTAATAAATACAAATAGGAGAAGAAATGTAACAAAGGACTAAACAGCACAAAAAGGTTTACTTGTATCTAAAATGAAACAGTACTCTGGTCCAAAAGGTAAAGAGACAAAAATTGGATACCAGAGAATGAAGATTACGTCCAACAGATGAATTAAATTTTCCTCTTCATTCACTTCACCTTGCACATCATTTGTAAAATAGACTGCTGCATTCTTAATGAGGTTCAGGCTTGTGATGAAAGAAGTAATGTTAAGTATAGTTCTGAGGAAATTTTCCATAGCTCGACAGATTAGTTGTCCACGTTATAAGTTGTTAACACACTCACACTCAGGTGTCAGTACTTTTGAAGATAACCTTTGAGATGCTGAGAAAGCAATGCTGCACTCAGTGAAGTGATTGTTTAGCACTGACCGTGGTTGCTAGTTTCAGACATGGGCTTCTCCCAGTCTTCAGAAACCAAAACTATGATCAAGTAGGCAGATCAGAAAATCTTAGCTGAGCTTCAGTTTCTTATGTGAGAATGGATTTTAAAAAAAAATATTTTTGGAGAATATTGTGGTATCCGGTGAAGAAGTCTGTGTGTAAATGATTTAATTAAGCTGGGGAAAGATTACTAGGTTGCCTGGGAGGTTTAAGACATGAAAGGATTGGGGCGTTAGGTTTGTGCATTTGTAATGAAATATTATAAGGGGTTTGAGATACAAGTAAATAGGTTGTATCTAACATTAGCATTTTTTAGATGAGTTGAGAGTTTGTTCAAATATCAAAAGGAAGCCAGAGGTACCAAGAAACATTTCTGCATTTTACAGTTCTATGGGTAACAGAAGGGGGTATATTACATTTTTTTGACCTGAAAGTAGAGACAAAATAGAAACATGGAAGATTTTATATTTGTAAGGATTTGAGTTTCAAGGAGGTGTGAGAACAATGGAACCTGAAATGAAAGGGGTAAAGGGTATTTGAGTTACTGTGGAGAGCTCAGGTGTTGGCTGTTTGAGGAAGATCCCTGGAAACAGCTCTAGGCTGAGAGAAGATGCGGTTTGAATCAGCCATCCAGTCGAACCAGAAAAGTCTTGGACTGCAAAAAGCAGTCTTGTTCTGAAGTCTTGGATTTCCACAGCAGAGTGGAAGAGAGTTTAAGAGGTCATGTGGTATGCCTTTATTAAGGCTACAGCAGTTTGCCTTGGATAATATTACTGGATTTTTATAGTTAAACATATGTAAGGGACTGTTGCCTGGTAAGTGTTTATTTGTGGATCTGACCAAGTAGGAAGTCTTTTTGGGGAATGTTTTATAAGACTGATTTTAACTAATCTTGTGTGCTTAAATTCTCTTTTCTTTTTATTAATAAAGCTTTTACTTTTGATTTTTAAAATCCCAAAAGTGTTACTGGGCTTCTTGCTGTTGAGCTCAGTACTTTTTCTTCTAATTTTCAGAGTACAAAAAAAAGGGTACGGCCCACAAGCCAAGTTTCCCTTTGGGACTTGGTTTGCTCAGCAGTTAACATCTGCTGTGGTCATAACATTGTACAGCTCTGAACACTGAACTCAGCTACTAATAACAAGCTGCATAATTTAGTAAATCAACCAATTAATCGACATAGCATTATGGCACATTGTTTATGCAGATAATGAAACAGAGGCTATTATTAACAGGAACATGTTAATAATGCAGGAGAGATTCAAATCCAAGTCCCAGAAATGGCATGGCAATGTGGCCAACCCAGAGTTATCCAGGTCACATATTTATGCATTTTTAATAAGATCTCAACTACCACGTTACTATTCGCTTCATCTGAATTGGGAAAAAGGGTGTTCTATGAAATTGAAAAAAAAATTACAGATTAAATTGATAAAATCAAAAGAATTTTTATTGATGTGAATTCTGACATCGGTATCGCATATTGGTGAGGCGGTGTGGCAACATGAAAAAGTTATCAAGTTTCATTGTAAAGAATTATTATACTTCAGCAGTACAGAGCACAAACAAGTTAGTGCATTACACTTAACACGACCAAACATTAGTACAGTGTGATGATTCAATGCTATAAACTAACCCCCATCTTTACAAAATGGTTCAATTCAAATCAAATCAGATAAATTTCTAAAGGTTTCTCACTCGAGGATTTCAATACAAGTATAACTGACAATGATCATATTGTGCCTATCAAATTTAAAGAAAATCAATTACGAAACACAAAATTAACAATGTCGCTAGAGCAAAATTATTTCAAACACCGATCAAAGTTGACCCTTCAGAGGAACACGTTTTGAAGGTTAAAAAGGTGGAAACCATAAGCAATAAAATGACCACCATATTAATTGGGCCTTTTCTTTCCTGGACAAAAGGACAACAAAAATATTGCCAATCCAAGCTCCATCAATATTACCACTAACAGAACGGTAGCAACACACTCTGCCATAAATATATTCAGCTGCAGTCTACTGGGGATTGCAGTTTATAAGACAATAAAATAGTTTACTCTTAAGATAACAGACTATACACAATCTTACCAGTAATACAAGGAGGGGCAGATGACAATAATTTTAAGCTCAAAGATGAAAAGCATTTGCAAATAACTCAAGTATGTTTAACATTTTAGAGCCTCCATTACTGAGTGATTTCTCAACAGGAAACCAGAGAGCTGCAAAGTGACCACAAAACAGGTGATCCAATATAGATTGCTAGATTCGGGCAAGGCACACCTGGAAGGCTGTGGTTCAAGTCCAAGGTGGCAGAAGTCCAGCTTATAATGGGGCCTGGAGGAACAATCTTGCATGTTCTGGTCCTAGAAAAGTACATTTTTCACCTTTGACAGCCTTAAGTTCTTGGCTGAGGGATTTTTCTGAGCAACCAATGTCAATGGCATTTGAGCTCTATTTACACAAAAGGGCCTTGTTTTATGCATATTCACAAGGCATCTGCCCAATTCAAGCAATCTCCTCAGCTGACCACAAAACCAGTGGCAGTGGGGCTTAAAACTTTAACTTCCATTCTGCCCAGTTTCCCGGCAGAGGGAAATAATACTCCTCATCTTGTTTCTCTATCAAATGTAAAGATAAAGTTGTGGACTAGAGTGTTACCCGGTCATTTTGAATGGTAATGGAAGACTCCTGCAATCACTGCATTTAAATACCAAAGTAACATTTTCTTAGTAATGTATCAGTATAATGGTGGGAACAACTTGAATACATTACAGCGATTCACCAGCATCATACTACGTACTGCAGAAGCCAATGCCACTCTAAACATGCAGAACTGAGACAGCACACCCATTGGTCTACATCTGAGAAATTGGAGGATGAAGCATTTGCATTCACAAATTCCAGCCGTGTGAAAATAATTATGATAATCTGTAGTTTATAACAGAATGACATATTAGCTATCATTTATACGTAATAGAACACAAATTGATTTCAGTCTAACTAAGAAAAAGAAAATCTTTACCAGGAGCATTTTAGTCCAGTTTATACAGGTGAGATAGGCCTAGAAAATATATATATACGGTCTCTTTAACCAATTGACTGCTAGTACCAATGGCATTATACAGTGGGTTGAAAGGCACCAGCAGTTAAATTATTAAGTTTTATCTTTTTCTGTAGAGATCTGAATGCTTTAGGATCTGAATAGATCAAATACTTTAATTGTGTTGAAGATGGCATTGTCCATACCAACTACAAAATCAGTCCATTCTTGCTTAAACTTGTATAGGCCTCCTCCTGGGGGAACAAAAGACGTTTCAGTTTTTTTAGTTATCTTGACTAAACTGCTTTCATCATTAACAAAATACTGCAGATGCCAGTATTAAAACAAAGTGCTAGAAATATCAGCAGGTCAGGTCACTGTTGCTCAGATTTTTGGGGCTACAGAAAACCAATTTCTGCTCTTTGGTTTCTGTATTAAACTGGAATTCACCTGAAGAAAAGTGGAATTAAAGGTGGATGATAACTTGTGATGGCATAACTTATCACGGAAACTGCAGGCCTATATATAATGTTCAACAGGATAAAATCTTGCTCTTACCTCATTTGAGATTCTCACTCGTGCTTTGAGCAACCAGCCCAAGTGGTTTATGTATTTTATTTACAAAAATGAACAAAATTTGATCTTGGCACCCAGCAGCTCAATATAAATATATAAATATAAATATAAATATAAATATAAATTTTTGGGTCAGCAAGCAGGGGTGGGGCTCGCTCACCGACGTTGGGGGGTGGGGCGTCCCGACATCACTGTGCGTCAGTTAGATTTTCAGTTCGGTTGCACGCCCGCCGAACTGTCAAGGGCCCATTAAAGCCATTAAGAAATTAATTAAAGTAGATAAGAATGCTGCCCGTCCTAACTTAAGGTTGGGGGGGGGGGGCAGGCGAAGAGCTCCGGCAGCCTTCTCATTTATCATGAAACCTTATCCAAGGGTGGGATGAGGTTTCATAAAGGGTGTAATAATTAAATTAAAAATTTTCAGACATTTGACAAGCGTGTCCCAGCTCATGTGATGCTGTCACGAGGGGACATGTCTAAATAATTTTTCTCTGTCTTTGATAAAAACTTTCATTCCGAACTTAATCTCCCTGAGGCAGCTTTGTCCCTTAGGCAGAATCCTGCGTCCTTTTGTGTGCATGTGAGGAAGTGCAGACCCCGACTCAGGGAATCCTCCCCCCTCACACAGGGAGCGCTCAGCGCTTTCGCACACGGGGCAGGCCTTAATTGGCCCGCCCATGTAAAATGGCACTGATCGGGTTTGTGCTCACCCCCGCACAACCCCCACCCCCCCAACGGGAGGAAATTTCTGCCCATTGTGTCATGGTTACTAAAAAAAAACACAATATGATAACTTTATAATATGCAGCATTGACTCAATGAAGTGCTATATCATGGAACTTTCATAACGTAGTGTTGAGTTAAAAAAGGTCTCTTTACATTTAAGTTTACAGACTCTTCAGCTCCAGCTACAGTCCATGGGAATTTTATCAACACAGCAAATGGAAAAAGCAATAAAAAGGTTACAAAAAAAGCCCTCCCGATGCCGGTCATGAAAGGCTTGCATTCATATAATACCTTACATGACCTTAGGATGTCCCAAGCTCTACACAGTCAATGATTATTTTTTGAAATGTAATCACTTGACTGTAAAAATGGCAGCAAGGCATATACGCAACAAATTGGGGCCAGATTCATGATTTTTAATTTGTATTACTGGTTTATTTAGCTGTCATTGTAAAGGGGTGATTTGTTAACTATGCATGTGAAGCGGTTGGCTAATGGAGCAAGGAGGTAAAATAGTCAACAAATTCCGACATGACACCATGCAGTTTTATTTTCGGGTGAGATATTAAACTGAGGCTCTGTCTGCTCTCAAATGGACACAAAATGTCCCATGACACTATTCTGAGGAGAAGGAGAGTTAACCCTGTCATCCTAGCCAATGTTTATTCCTCAATCAACATCACTAATATAGATTATCTGGTTATTATTACATTGCTGGCCATGTGCAAATTACTGCCACATTTCTTGAAAATGGTGACTACTCTTGGCTGTAAAATGCTTTCAGACTTCCTGCGTTCATGTAAGGCACTATATAAATGCCAAGTCTTCCCTTTTTCTATTTATATGGTGGTGTTCCCTTAAACGATTTCACCAAATACCAGTTTAGATCAGTAAGTGCTAATCTACATTTTTATGCCTGACATCCATGTAGCAAAAATGTTTAAGTATTGCTGAAAAAAGAGACATGTCAAAGATTTTCATCTTGCACTCATCAGAACACTTCACACGAATGCCAATATAAGGGGTAAACAACAATTTATACTATATGAGAAGGAAGTGCTAACTGGTTGGCAAGTGGACTCTGATTGGTAGAGGCCTTGCCATGGAGAATACTCCAATTGATGGTGATTGACAGTTAACTGCCAAACATTGTTTGAAATTTCAACCAGGCAGCTTGATCAAGGTATTGCCCTGAGGAATGAGTCACTTATTTTGTTTAGTTGAAAAAATGTTTAAAACAAAAAAAGGCGATAGCTTCAATTCTGCAATGGTATTTTATGATAGAATCAAGAGTTAACAATTACCATGCAAATTAAGGCAATGGTGAGAATGATTTAGCAACAGGAACTTTGTGAAACAGGAAATATTTCAAAACTCTTAAGCAAAAATTTAAGCATGTAATTAAAATATCTACTGACCTTTCCTGAAGGATAAAATTGAATCAGTTGGAGTTTCGCTGTCTGACATTTTTATCCTTATGATTCATGGATGCATTGCTTTTCCTATGGAGAAGGGATAAAATTGTTAAAATTCAGAAACTCAGGCTGCTTGCAATGGCTAATATACAAATTAATGTTTAAATATGAAATTGTTTGGGTAAACTTACAAGGGTGCAGATCCTTGTTCATCATCTGATTACCATGCAAACACAAAAAAGCAGACAATGTCAAGGTACATTAAAAATATTTCATGAATTTATAGGTGACATTTCATTTTGTCAACCTCTTAAAATAAAAGGCATAAACCTTTAGTTCACCTTTGTAACAAATGTTATTCTGTAATAAGTTATAGATTTTAGTGCCTCCATGAAAAGTTACAGATTTTAGTGCCAAGATAAAAGTACCTTAACACCACGAAGTGGCAGGTCATCACAACCAGTTTTCTGGTGTTACAACTACAGAATAATTTGCTAACCACGATCGCAATAAAAGCCCAATGTCATTACACTGTGGCATATCACATATTGAGATACACCACAACATTGAAACCTGATATGTAAACCATTTGTTTTGCCAGGTTTCCTAGGAATGACTGTGCAGAAGTTTTTTTTTTTAAAATTGTTTCAAGGGATCCACAGCAAACCAGAAGCAAAACTGCACCTTAATTTCAAAATGCACTGTTCGAGAAGTTACCTTCAGGCGTCAAACATGTTTACTGTGGTAACGGATGTATTCCCTAAAAACAGATGATTTCCCATAGGAGTTTGTTTTGCCACTTCGGCTATGATTTGTGGTTCTCAAACCTATTACCTTAAACCTGTAAGCAAAAAAGCAGCGATTTCTTACTCCTAAAATCAGCACTAAAGTAAGCAGAACTCTAAAAACGAGCACAAGAGTAGAGCTGCAGATCAGCAGCAACTTCGTTCTATCAGCAAACTGTTTAGCATTCCTCGTCCTAAATATGGGACAAGTTTAGGCTCAAGGCTTTGGAATTCTCCAAAAACCCTCAATCATGATATCCTGTAAAACAATATTTTTTGTTTCAACTACAATTTTAACACAGAAGGTTCTTTTTAAAACCAATTTCCAAATGAGATTTGGTTTGGAGACATTTTGAGAATGCCAAAACCTATTAAACATGAACTCGGATTAGGGGAGTGCACCTTGCGCCTAATCCCATTTGTTTCCATTTTAGCAGTACTGTAAATCGAAAACCGCTGTCACTGACCAAAATTGTTACACATAAAAGCTACGAAATAACTAAACATAAGGCTAGCAAAATATTGGTTCATAAAAGAATGTGGTTGGTCAAAATTGTTTTGAACCCATAGTAGCCAGAAATTATGTAAAATTATTTTATCAGACTCCTTTGACAAGGCACATAGAAATGGTTATCATTTGGGTGGGGGAATCAAAAACTACTACAAGTCAGGTCGTATTTACAGGGCTATGGGGAAAGAGCAGGGAAATGAGATTAATTGGATATCTTTACCAAAGAACAAGCACAGGCACAATGGGCTGAAGAACCTCCTTCTGTCCTGTACCATTCTATGATTCCATTATTACTTTTTCCTTCCAAAATTCCTGTGGAAATGGTAGCAGCAGCAATAGGTTATGCCAAACTTCCTCCCATCTCATCAAATTTTCCTGATCTTTCAGCAGCATTTTTATATTTATGATATGGTGCAATTATTTAGGTTATCAAGATTAGTAGTAATCACCTGAGTTAATATCATCTTGGTAGAATAACAAGTGATAAACATTATAAGAAGATCGAAGTCCTCCGAGGACATCCTAATTCAAAAAAAGGTAAATATTTGCTATCTGTAGGTCTTGGTACAATGTCCTGCATACTGAAAGATTAATGGGATGTGTTTAAATCACAAAACTTCTATAAAACACAGTATTATGTTCCATTTTGAACGTAGGTAAAAATAATGTAGGATGTAAAAGAATTTACAGGTATTCTTACGCTTGACATTGCAGCTTTGAATACTAATTTTATCTTCCATATTGTCCATTCAGGAATTGTTCTTCAATTTTAGAATGAAGTGTGCTGAGAAACAAACATGGCTAAACATACTAAATGGCTTTATGGCATTCTAGTGATAAAGGGTCTGTTGAACCAGCAACTTATTCGATTTACAGTAGCTTAATGCTAAACACATGAAAAGCACAGCTGTGCAGAGATGGCAGGAACCTGAATTCTGAGCGACTCAGGTAGTGAAGTATGTCGCTTCAGAACGACATGCATTTTATTCCACTTACCGCAGGATATGAACCAGCAGCAAATGAGAAAGAAAACATTTTTCATCAAGGAATAGCATTTTGCTTCAATTACGTAATGAGACACCTGAATGCAGCTGATCAGAAGCCTTAAAACATCAACGCTCCCAGATAGTTTTTAATGGTCACATCACCGCACACCATCTGTAACCAAATATCTTGGGGTGAAATTAGTCTTTGCCAGTAGCACAAAGATTCATCACCAACAACCAGCCCATTTTACACAGTGTCCAATTAACTTTTCTACTGAAGTTTGATGGAAATAAAGCAGAATGCTGTGGAAACAAAACAGCAGCCTAAGTAAAATGGGCTGTAGATGCACTGAGACTGTTTCACTCTTTTGGCTAAAGTCAATTTCACTACAGCCCCACATATCCTAAGTTGGCAGCGACTTACCGATTTGACTAAAGCAACGGTAGCAAGTCAAACTGAATGGCAATTATATTCTCATAACTCTTGTCGCATGCTGCTCAAGATTTAACTAAAACGGAGAAATATTGTTTGATGTTATAATATTACAAATGTTAAAAGGAACACATTCTCACTTGTCAGTTCTCTGTATTTTAGAACAACATGGAGCTTAGTCAAGACAGCCCATGCAGATAATTGTGCGTAAAATCCCCCCTTTAGTGGAATCATAAAGATGCAGATTATAGGCATCATATTTCAAGTGACTACATTTTAAAATTGGTAAAGCAGGTTAAGATTATTCTTCCTTATGGGAAATATTGATTTTTATTCAGCCTGAATGAACACTAATAACTGGGGGCAGTCAGGAGGTGGGGGGAATGGCATGGTAAATTTGGGGGAATTTTAAATCCCCATGATCCACAGGACTGTGATGGGGTGTTAAGGTTCTCAAGAGCGGGAAGCCCGAACCCATTCTGCTGCAACCATACCTATTTCCAGTTTAATCAGGTTGGGTGGGTGCGGGGGATGGGCTCAGGTGAGTAGTAAGTAACTCCAGAGTAAGGTCTGTAATTGGAAAATGATAATGAGGCTCCGTGCCTCAGTTTTTGACAGTTATTTTGATTTAATGGCCAAGGATAGCATTTCCCAAGGCTTACGAGATCCAGCAACTAAATGTGAGGACTGCTGCATGGAACAAGCAAGTGCTTTTCTAGCACATCTCGTGGGCCCGGAGGAGCAGGAGTGCTTCCCCCGGTCCCTACCCCCAAGTTAACCTGCCACGATTGGCTGACCCGCACCCTCACTCCTTGCTATCTCTCCTCCTCCATTCTCTCTCTTCCCGAGCTGCTGCCTTTCCCACCTGGCAGCCATCCAACCTCTCAATATGGTCAGTAGACAAGCATCAAATGGAGTACAACAGTACAAATGAGGTCTAGCTGTTAAATTCAGCAGCGACCCCTGTGTTTCCCCTATTCTGGGTTTCCTGGTAGCTGGCAGGAGCCCCCACATCCTCTCTGCAAATATTGGGACCATTTTATCCAGTTTCAGTAATTGAATACTCTGCAGATGGGCACCTGCAGTGACATGCCTTGTTTACAATTGCTAATCTAAACTTTCAGACAATAGAAATCCGACAACAGAAATAACACGCCATCCCACTGTAACTATGTACTAATTTGCAAAAAGTCTCTCTCTAAAACATATTACAATGCAACTATTTAACAATGAAAAATTTAATTGCCCATTTACAACGCATCAGAGGGTGCATTTACTATGAGGCTAGATATTGTGCAACTAGACAGGCAGGTGAAGTATGATCAGTCTATCCGCATCAAACTTTAACCAGCAACGGAAGACAAAAATAAAACTCTAACTCCCTATAAAAGATATAGTTACACCAGTTGAGTTTAAAATTAGGTTTCAAATTCAGTATTAGGAAAATACTTCATGGCATACACCTAAACACATACCTTTACTCTCACCTACTTAGTCAATAGAATACCAAACACAAGTCAGTCATTTGCATGTACAATAAATAGAATGGAGGATAAGAACTGATGATCCCTCTCAAGCAAACCAACTACACAATTAAAAAAAACAAATGCTGGAAATACACAATCCACCAGGCAGATTCTAAGAAAAGAAAATACAAATAAATGTTTAGTGTATCCTAGAGTCTGACAAAGGGTTATATCCAAATCATTAACTTTTCTTTTACCTTTAAGATTCTCACCAACTGGGTGCGCATGTCCAGCGCTTGCTTTTTATTTTAGTTTGGGTCACTGGTGAACAGACACATCCCATAGAACAGAATTTAACATTTTGATCCACTTAGTGACACAGCTCACATGCACATAATAAAAATGACAAACCCATTACTTAGTTCATTCAGGATTAAAATAGAGACAAAGAAGGCAACATTGAATTTGTTCATTACTGCTGAAGCTCATATGAAGCTTATTTTCATAGCAAATTCAAAACTTTGCGAGAAGAGTAATGCAAAAAATAACTACAGCCAGGATTTTCCGACCCCATTGTGGTGGGACCTGCCATGGGAAGTCCAATGACTTTTGGTGGGGCCGGACAATCCCGGCAGTGGGCAAGGACAGAAAATCCCACCCTATGATTTATAAACTGGCTTACAAGGGTAGCCTTATGACCACAATTTCATGACAATACGTACATTTCTTTTGAGAATAAATCAAGTTCTTCTGGAATTCCCTTCCTAAACTCTTCTGTCACCCCCCCTCAACCTTTAGGGAGCTCCTTAAAACCAACCTCTTTGATCAAGCTTATGGTCACCTACCCTTACACCTCATTCCTGGCTCATTTGTTTTTGCAATTACACATCCATGAAGAGTCTTGGACTGTTCTAAGACAGCTGTTGCTGTCTGCTCCATAGAAATACAAGGGCAATAACAATTTCTTCAGATTCTCCCAATCACCCACTGTAACTTCAGTGAAAGATCAAATCTTTGAGGTTGTTTCTTTCTAGGACTCTGATGAAGAAATAGAGTAGAGAGCTTGCTGCACTTCAGAGAGCCCCCAGGGAAATTTTACCCCAGAGTCCTCTTAATGTTCCACTTAACAGCTTTTTCATTTGCGTTAATAGAAACCTTTTCTTATTCATCTATTTATCATTTACAGTACTTTTTTGGTGACCTGTTTCTGCATTAACCTTTGCCCCTTCAGTTTCTGCAAAACCCTGTTTCAATTGTAGTGAGGTGACTTGTGATGATGCTGGGGAAAGTAACAAGTCTAGTTGGTCTGGTTCAGACCCCGGTCTCCTACAATGCCACAAATAATACAGGTACAGTGCCTCAAAACCGTGGGACTGAGTCCATGCCGGATTTAGGATCTTGCCAGCTTTTTTGAGAAAAAAATTGGAACCTTAACTCAATTAATAGGAGACACATGAAATCAAATCAATAAGTGGGGTTAAGGGTCACTCGAAGCACAGGAAAAGACCGGCGTGTGAAATCAATAATTAGTCCGGCATGTCGCCTTGCCAATACAGCAACTAGTTGAATTGTCCTGCCAAGGTATTTGACTCATTTAACAACAGTTAAAATTTCCGGTTTTTAGACAACTCTGGTTTTCGGATAGCTGGATTTGACACACAACCTGTGGGACATTTCATCTTTTTTGCTACTTTCCCCAGCATCATCACAAATCACCTCACTACAATTGAAACAGGGTATTGCAGAAACTGAAAGGGCAAAGGTTAATGCAGAAACAGGTCACCAAAAAAAGTACTATAAATGATAAATAGATGAATGAGGAAAGGTTTCTATTAACACAAATTTAAATGCAAGAAAACAAGTATAGAAATTTAAGAAAATATGTCTTATAAGATGATTTATTCATTCTAATCTATGATGCACATTTATTTGGTTGGCATTAGCAATTACTCTGCTGGGATTTGTTTTCCCAGGAATAAGAATATGTTTCATTTCATTTGATATTTTAATTTTAAGGTCAAAGGAAATGTGTCCAATTAAATGTAAATGACCTTTTTTTCTCCACACGTTTAAGCCCCAAAACAGAATTTATAAAACTGCATTGTTCACCTCCTTAATGGTCAAAGCATTGCAGGTTCATTCCCAGCATGTTCCATGCTTTACACAGATTACCAAATGGTGTTAAGAGATTATGACATTTGGGAAGAATGAGACAAGAGAAATTCAATGTAGGTTGAGGGACCTCTCCAAAAGCTTAACACAGTTACTCCAAGCATATCCTCAACATCAGCTCGTTTGGAAACTCAGTCCACAAAGGAGTTTGGGTACACTTCTCTTGGGTCAATTTTGGTTAAGATTAAGTTATTCTAATACTCTTGAACCTGCTAGTTAGCATTTGATCATACATACTGTAAGCGATTAAAAAGTCTGCCGTTAACTTACCATCTGAAATTTCATCAGGCTTTCTCCTTTTCTCATAAATGAAGATAATTGCAACGAGCACAATCACCTCTGCAACGATTCCCAAAAAGGGCCAGAGAGCAGCAAAACGGCCACGAACTCGAAGGTGAATAATCTCCGCTCTTGTACCAATCTCATTAGTTGCATTGCATGAGTAATCTCCTTGGTCGTCTTCAATATTCAGAGGATAGATGCGCAACTCTGTCTTATTTCCTGCAATCTTGATTTGAAATTTCTTTGTTCCATTGACAATTATCTAAATTGGAAACAAGTGTTCCCTTAAAATATTCATTTCAAATTCGCAAGCAGCAAAAGTACTCAAATATGCACAACTTTCTCAACTCTAATGAAGCATTTTCATGTGAATTAGGCATTCTTGATTCTCAAGTTTCCTTCATAAGTGGCTTTAATCTGCCATGTTCTCAACTGGTGGATACCCACTGCTCTTACATGTTAGTGCTCCAACATCTCCCTCATCTGGGTTTTGTTTGACGAGCAAACCAAAAATATTGATCAATTCAGACTGATGCTCAACAAAAAAATGATAATAGATGTAAAAAAACATATTTACACAAATTTCCCTTAATTATATGCTTAAAATGATATTTTACTCCCAGCTTTCACCCACTGGAAATCTCCATTATATTAAAAAAGTGCAATAGTGTGCTCATGAATCCAATTCTAACATTATAAACAAAGTTGTAAAGTGTGATCCCAAGACAAGAATCACAATAACAGAACGAATACTCAAACTTCTACGATGGCCGTACTTCAATCATGTTTGTCCCAACAGGAAGATAAAAGAGCTATCTTAATAGTTGATAAAAAAAACGTTCCATCCACTGGAAGGAAGTGCTGCGTTTCAAAGCAGAAAAAGCGATGGATAAAGGAGTAAATAACATTGGATGGGTGTGATCAAACTACAGGGATATCTTAGACATCCAGGAACAGTTATTTAATTAGGTCCTTGTTTACCTCATTACCGCCTTTAGTATTCCGGGACCACAACCAGCTCTCAACTGGTGGATACCCACTACTCTTGCATGTCAGGACTCCAACATCTCCTTCATTTCCATGTTCAGATTTCTTGTCGCTGCTCACACCAGGTGGAGCTAGGTTAAAAAAACAATTTACTTATTTTCAAATCAAGTCCAATTTTTCTTGATGGTACCAATAGTGACAGGTACTGTAACGCATTAAATTCCTAGATTCTTGAACTATTATTTCACAGTACTGTAATTCAAATTGCTTCAGTGCCAGAGAGAAATGTTAATTACTTGCTTTTCATTTCGGAATGTGTTTAGGTTCAATATATAAGAATAAAATAGAGAACACGTATCTACATGCTACTATGCAGCCATTGATCATGTGGACTTCCCCATTCTATTTTAAAAGTAAAATTCTATATCTTTGGTGCCTTCACCATCAGTTGCTTAAGAACTAGAGTTAGAATAGAAGAATGGGGGAAGATACTGAAGCCATCGGCTTGGCAGAAACTGCGTGATAGGGCAAGAACTTATCAGATCATTCCTCTATTATCATTTTGCCAGCTGAATAGGTGGCCAGAACAGCCATTAAAAATAGCATAGAGCTAATTTAGGTATTAGCTCCTATAACATCCAGTATACTCCCGATGCCATTTTGGGATGGATCTGTGCATGCCCCACCCAGCGTCAGCTGGCAGTCCAGCCAGAGAAGCCCAAAATTAAGTTTTTTAAAATTTATTTTTGTGAAGCCACATGTGCTTATTGGGCTCCACAAAACTAACCAGAGTCCTGCTACACTGCACTACCCAATGCCCCTGTAATTTACCATCTTTTGGGATGGAGAATGCCAGCCATTTCTGCTCATTTTCAACCCAAAGTCTACAGGACCTATTACGGAGGCCTAGCTGTTCAATATACTAGGGCCTGAAATTTTAGCTTGAGGGACGAACACGATCAGAGGGGCTGGAAGTGGATGAGAAATTTACTCCTCCTGCAATCGGCTCCCGATATCAACGTCACATAGGCTGGCCAATTAACTGCCAGCCAGCATGAAACACATGCTGAAAAAGGATCAGCCTGCCAGCAGGAAGGCAGCGGGAGTTGGGACCAGTAATGGTGTAGGCAGGAGTTTTAAGTGGAGCTCCCTGAAGGCTGGAAGTCTGTGTCCAAGAGCCTCAGGCAGCAGCTTTGAAAATCGAGCTGTTTGATTCATCACTTCAGTTATTGTGCTGTTTTTGTCTGCAGTATGTCAATCATACCCACAGCCCAAGCCAGGAGGAATGGGAATGCCCAGAGCCAATCTGCCACCCACGTTTCCAATGAGTGCCTGCGGGTTTTGCTGGTGGCAGTCAATGCCCAACAAGACATACTGCAGTTGTGAGACGGTAAGAGGAGGCCACTTCATGTGACAAAGGCAGCCTGGACAGAGATCGGGTCAGCGGGCATGATGTCATATGGTAGGACCTTGGGTAGGTGTCTTTGTGGGTGGCAGCAATTGTTGGTGGTCATGGGTGTGAAATACAGAGCATCAAGTGGCACATAATCCTGTGCCTTTGATAGACTATGGCTGGCATGTATGTCGGGGGGGGGGGGGCAGTGGTGGTGGTGGAAAGTAGGGATTTTCTGGCATCTAAAGAGGGTCTAATGAAAGCATTTTGTCCTTGTAAGAGAAAATGAGTCACAATGTGGAGTGAGGATGGACGAGTGGTGGGTCCCAAACTACCTTCTCTTGTCAGACGGAGGAGCAAGGAGATGGCCTGCAAACATGGAGCCAGATCCACTGGTCGCAGAGAGGCAGGGATCTTGAACAGTCTAGTGGACAGGGAAGAGATTGGTGGGGGGTATGAGAGATGTAGGCCAGTGGTTGTGAGACTGACATGTGAAATCTACTAATCCCCATTGCTCATCCATTCAGAAGTCTTTGCTTAGCCAGAAGTCCATTCTGAGAAGCAACCAGACTGCATGCGCTCTGACTTAGTAATACTGTTCAATACTGATATTTTTTTTCTTTCTCCCTCAGATGGAACATCATCACGACCCCAGAAGGACCCCAAGGAGCACCCCCCTTGACCTCAGAGCATGACCAGCTGTCAGATGCACCCGCATCATATCCTGCCTCTGTAACATGCACATCAGTGCAGATACAGACACATCACTGGGCATGTGTGTATCGGAGCAGATGGTTGTACACACTGGTGAAGACATGTCACAACCGCCTGAGGAGATGGCAGAGGCAGTGTGTCCCCAGGGCGCTAGCAGCTGGAGGATTGCTGGAGACAAGGACGATGCTAAGCCAGAGGCAGATGTGAGCCTCTGGAGTCATTCATCAAGCAGCAGATGCTGGATGTCCAGCGGGATGTGCGTGAAGACCTGGCAGAGATCCCTGAGGGTCTGTGCGCCATGGTCTCAGTGATGGAGGAGTCCATGTGGAGTGCGAACACTGCGTTGGCCCAGAGCTCAGAACCCACAGCTTCCTCCAGAAAGAGTTGTGACTCTCATGACAAGGCAGCTCCAGGAACTCGATCAGGATTTTCTGGGGTTGTTTTCAGACCTACAAGCCCACACATGGCAGTGACCTCAGCAGATCACTGCCAATGTGAGAGATGGGTGAGGCACTTAATAACTCGCTAGATCCCTGTCATTCTATGGTAAGCAGGGAGGTTCAAACCAACCTCACGCTGGCAGATGACCTGCAGCTCACATCGGGGGGCTCGTCTCAGGGCACTCTTGACGGCAGCAGCTCCTCCACTCCTCTGCTAATGACTGTCGAATCTTAGGAGACCACGATGACTGAGGAGTGCCCAGGCATGGCGCTGTATTCTCCCGCCCAGACGGGACATCCGAGTCAGCAGCCTGTCTCCAACCCAACTGCCAGTGAGGAGGCAGCACCAAGACATAGCACTCACAAGTGGAAATTTAAGTCACAATGATCACATAAGGACTCTCACAGGTGATTAATTTCTCCTGCATGTAAGGGTGCATGTATATCTTTGCCTTCAATATTAAAAAGTAAGATAATGTGCAATGGCCTTAGTGTGATTCATGCATTTGTTAGGGAAGAGAAGAGGCCTGGCAGTCATGTGTCATATATATGAAGGACTGAAAAGTCTATTTCAGAAGTTAAGACTTGAGTAAAGGGTAACAGGAGTGCCTCGTCAACACCGATCACTTAGGTGGCCTTTCCTTTGCCATCACCTTGACTCCTTGCTTTGGATTTTTAACAAAGTCCTCTGAATCAAAACCTCCCTGCCTCCTATAAGCATCCTCACATCGACATCTTCCCCCTCAGGCTCCTCCTCAGATTCAACACTTGAATCATCCTCTGCGGCCTCTGGAACAGCACTGCTGTCTTCTTTCTCCAATGTGTCCCCCCTTTTGAGAGCAAGATTGTTGTCTGCTACGCGCTGCACAACAATAAGGGCGACGCATTCAGGAGGATACTGCAGTCCAAGCAGGAAAACCTCATTTTGAGAAGGCCTGATGGTCTTCTCAATTATTGTCCCTGTGGAGACATGACTGTGGTTATAGCTCTCCTCAGCTACAGTCCTTGGGTGTCTTAGCGGCATCATCGGCCACCTTTTCTGCTACTCAAAATCAGAGTTAATTAGTCTTTAAATAGGTTTAGTTGGCTCTTCAATTGTCAGCGGGCACGGTTCAGATTTCCGCATGCACCTGCGACTGAAATATTGCGAGGTAATGCAACTGCGCTGGGACGCCCCCCCCCCCCCGACATCACTGTGCACCCACTCAGCCAGGGCAAAATTCTGGCCTAGGACACTGGCGGTAGAATTAGACGGGCTAACCATGAGGTGGTGAAATCTACTTCAATCTGTTACAAAGAGCAAACTCCATCAGGAATAGAATGAAGTCATAAACAAGCAGACTTCTCCTCTTACCATCACTTCCATTAAAATTATTTGCACACCTACTACAGCAGTTGGGTAGGTCTCAAACCTGTACTTTTATTTAGCCTATTCATACAACAATCAAGAATTGTATAAAAATTCTCTTACCTTTCACAAGGATGGAATTATTGACAGGAGGTGTAGTAAAATAACAGCAGCTGTACACCCCTGAATGTTTTGCATCAACAGCAGTCAGCCTGAAGAAAAAAAGTGCTACAGATGAAGGTATTGCATCTAAAGCACAAACAAATCTGGTATATACCAAGAACAATAATGAATTTTCTGGGTGAAATGCTTATGCAATTAAGGAGGCAACTCTATGTCAACATTTTCTAACAAAATCTAAAGCTGATTCTCTCGCCATCTGGGACAAGTTTCAACTAAAAACTTTCCTACATACCAGTTGTAACTAATGAAGCCTGTATGGCAAGTGACTACTCCATACACGAGATCTTATAACAGAAACAGAATTTCTAAGGCATCTTCTCGAGTGCAGTTTCATTGCATATTTCAAGAAATGTTGTTAAAGTAACGAAGATGTCAAGCAACACAATGAAGATATAAAAACAGAAAATGCTGGAAAAACTCAGCAGGTCTGACAGCATCTGTGGAGAGAGAAACAGAGTTAACCTAAGAGTCCTTATGACTCTTCTTCAGAACTAAAGAGAAGTAAGAAATGTGATGAAATTGATACTGTTTAAGGGGGGTGGAGCAGGTAAAGCAGGATAGAAGGTCAGCAATAGGTGGGGGCTAAGGAGAGACTGACAAAGATGCTATGGACACAAGACAAAGGGAGTGTTAATGGTAGCGGTATGAGCTAAAGAAGGTGCTAATAGTGGCATAAAGGTAAGAAAGCAGAATGTGTGAATAGCAGTACAAGGGTAAGCATTCTGTGAAATAACAACCTGGAAAAAGTAAAAGATTGCCCTTTCGGGTAGGTTGGGGGGAGGGGCAGTGGTTGGGGAAAAAGGTTAAAAAAGGGGATAAAACAATAAATAAATTATAAAGTAAATAAAAAATAAAAATAAATCTTAAAAAAGGGGTGAAGATAGAGGAGAGAGTTCATGGTCTGAAGTTATTGAACTGAATGTTAAGTCCTGAAGGCTGTAAAGTGCCTAATCGGAATATGAGTTGCTGTTCCTCCGGTTTACATTGGGCTTCACTGGAACATTGCAGCAGGCCAAGGACAGACATGTGGGCAAGACAGCAGGATGGTGTGTTGAAATGGCAAACGACAGGAAGGTCTGGCTCCTGCCTGCGGACAAACCGGAGGTGTTCCACAAATCAGTCACCCAGCATGCATTTGGTCTCCCTGTTATTGAGGATACTGCACTGGGAGCAGCGAATGCAGTAGACCAAATTGAAGGAGGTAGAAGTGAAGCAGAGCTGAAAGGAGTGTTTGGGCCCTTTGATGGTGAGGAGGGAGGAAGAAAAGGGGCGTGTTTTGCACCTTCTGTGATTGCACGGGAAGGGGATGAGGTGTGGGGCTGCTGGAGGACTGGGCCAGGGTGTCCCGGAGGGAACGGTCCCTATGGAATGCTGACAGGGGGGCGGTGAGGGGAAGATGTGTTTGGTGGTAGCATCATGCTGGAGTTGGCAGAAGTAGCAGAGGATGATCCTTTGAATGTGGAAGCTGGTGAGGTGAAAAGTGAGGACAAGGGGGACCCTATCATGGTTCCGGGAGGGAGGGGAAGGTGTGGGGGTAGAGTCACGGGAGATGGGTT
Source organism: Carcharodon carcharias (assembly GCF_017639515.1). NCBI lineage: Eukaryota > Metazoa > Chordata > Chondrichthyes > Lamniformes > Lamnidae > Carcharodon > Carcharodon carcharias. Next base: position 138,055,484 of record NC_054480.1, on the reverse strand, counting down.
GGAGGACCCTGTGAACCACAGTGGTTGGGAAGGAACTGAGAGAATGGGATAAGAGTTCTTACAGGAAGCACAGTCTCTCTCTCTCTCCACAGATGCTGTCAGACCTGCTAACTTTACCAGCACTTTCCGTATTTATTTCAGATTTCAAGCATCCACAGTATCTTGGTTTTACAATACAGATAAAACACTCATAATGCAACTCTTTCAGTAAGAAACAATGCAAGGGACAAAATCTATTTTGGAGATTTTAATCAACCTTTAAAATGTAAAATGTTCAGAAGAATCCATTTCTCATGGTTCCTGTGCATAAACAGCATTTGATTTTTTAATCCATTTATTCCTCAGCCTTTTGCTATTTCACCAAGATACATTAAGTAACATTTTTGTTTAAATACATTTGGCACCTCAAACTAATAAAGCATTAGAGGTTAAGGAACAGCTGGATTTACTGATAAACTCTTGCTGTCACTATTTAGCTCTGCCAACAGTGGTTCTATTAACAAAAGTATGTCCACCTCTAACAACAGACATTCCAAGTCGTCTAGCAGCATTTCAGGAACCAACTAGGGTTCTACTGCCCATGGCATCCCATAACAAGCCTTCAGCCATCCACTTCCAAGTGATGGCAGGCCCTGCTTTCCCATACTGACCATTTGCTGTCAGGTCTCATTGCTTCACCTGCTGTTCCCGTCCTTTAGCATTGGCCTGATTTCTAGTCCTAGCTACAGTGCTGTAAAGATCTACAGTTTATTTCTTTTTATTCAAAGTTTATCTACTGAAATTGCCCATTAATTCAATTTTTGAGTAATAAAACATTTTACATGGAGAAAATTGTAAATTGAAAAATTTAGAAATTGGGTTTTTCTGCAAAGCGGATATCTTATTTGAGCCTTTCTATTTTTAAAAAATCCAGCTCACTCCTCAAACATCGTTTTTCTCTTTTTTATTACTACAAATAATGTTTATAATCCATAATTGATAGGAATTAAACTTCCCATTATTTTAATCACAACACTGGTTTCTTAAGCAATTGTGATCAATTATCTTTTAGTCTTCAGATTCTCCATCTATCTCTACTCTGAGAACATGTTTAAATACTAATTTATAAAGATACACTTTTGTATACCTATGTACATATGCATGTATCAATTTAAAGTAACCCACTTGAGTGCTCAAAATAATTAACATTCTAGGGATGTCTTTCAGACTTTAAAAAAAATGAAGACATTGTTCAAATTTAAAAAAAAATTCATTCTTGGGGTTATGGGCATTGCTAACAAGGACATTGAGAAGGTGATACTGATCCTTCTTCTGCAGCCCATGTGGTGAAGGCCCTCTCACTGTATGGTAGGAAACTCCAGGGGAAGAATTTTCCCGTCAGGGAGCGGAGGCGGGGCCCGCTTGCCGACACGTAAAATGATGCGTGGTGATGTCAGGCAGACATCCTGACGTCACTGCACATCATTTAGATTGTCAGTTCGGCTGGCGCACAGCCATCTTCAGCTGCACACCCGCCGAACTGTCAAAGGCCATTAAGAAAGTAATTAAAGCTGTGAAGACTGCTGAAAGAGCCCAGGCAGCCTTTGTATTTCTCATGAAACCTCATCCATGGGTGGGATGAGGTTTCATGAAGGGTTCATTAATTAAATAAAATTTTTTGAAAAAATTATTGGACATGACCCAGCTCATGTGACAGTTTCACATGAGGGGATATGTCCTTAAATTTTTTTTTCTTAACCTTTATTACATTTTACAAAACTTAAGCTAACCTCACGGCATTTCTGCGCTCTAGGGCCCGACTCAGGGAATTCCCCACGCACCCCCCCCACCCGGCACAGCTCTTCCGGGGGTGTTAATTGGCCCGCCCACGTAAAATGGCAGCGCGCACCTGATCGGGGTGCCGATCGGGTTCCCGCTCACTCCTGCCCACCCCGCACAACCCCTCTGATGGTGGGAAGATTCAGCCCCAGGATTTTGATGCACAAGAGTCAAGGTATTGTGGAACTTGGAGAGGAACCTGAAGGTGGTGTCTTCCAGTCCTTATTCATATAGGTAGAAGAGGTCACAGGTTTGGGAGATGGTATAAAGTTGTTATCCATATTAATAATGTTTATCCACATGCATACATTTGATTAGTTATATTACATAATGTTGTCACTAAAGCCAATTTAGAAATAAGCGGCCTGTTTCACACCCCATCCCAAAAATTTATATTTTGTGGCAATGCACAGGCTTGCTGAAGAAGCCAGAGTCTGAACCCAAGTCTTCATGCAACAATGAAACAGAGGAGTTTAAACAGTGGGAAAATTGGTGTTAGGTTTATAGAATGGAGTATGGAAAATAATTAAATAACCAGGTAGAGGAGGTACAGAGACAATACATAGAAAATAGGAGCAGTAGGTCATTCAGCCCTTCGAGCCTGCTCCACCATTTAATATGATCATGGCAGATCCTCCATCTAAATGCTGTACTCCCACACTCTCCCCATACCCCTCGTGAAGGCATGCAAAAAAAAATGTGAAAAAAAAAGTGTAAGGCAAAAAGCAGGAGACATAGAAACAAATGATCAAGTTCGGGAAAAAATATATATACAGAAATATTAACTAGTATGAGAATGGATGTTATTTTTAATAATGTGTTATTCTGAAAAAAAGGCTGGGTGTCTGGGGAGGGGTTTGGAAACATGAAACGGATAGAGGTGTTAAGTTTGAGGTACAAGTAAATAGGTCACATCTAACATTTGTGTTTTTAGATAAGTTGAGAGTTTATTTGAATATCAAAGGGGAGTCAGAGGTATCAAGGAAAATGTTTGCATAATGCAGGAGTTCCATAAGTAAACAGTAGTGGGAATATTATATTTTATTGACCCAAAAGCAAAGACAAGATGAAAACATGAAAGATCTTATATTTGGAAGGTTTCGAGTTCCAAAGAGGTATGAGAGTAATGGAATGGAGATGAAAGGGAAAAGGTATATTAGAGTTACTGTGGACAGCTGGATATAGCTGTTGAGCTAGAGATGGCTAGAGATAGCTGGAGCTGCTGAGATAGCTGAAGCTTTGGGGCTGAGAGAGGATGCAGTTTGAATCACCCATCTAGTCAAGCCAGAAAAGTCTTGGGCTGTAGCAAGCAGTTTTATTCTGAAATAGATTCTACTGCAGATTAGAAGAGGGTAAAGGTCATGTGGTACACCTTTATTGAAGCTGCAGCAGTTTGCCTTGTGTAATATTACTGGATAAGGAAATCTTGCCTGGAAGGTGTTTATTTGTGGATTTGATCAAGTAGAGTGTTTTTGGGGCAATGTTTTGTATGACTAAGCTTAATTGTATATATGTAACCTTGTGTGCTTAAGTTCTCTTTTATTTTGTGAATAAAGCTTAGGATTTTAAAAATTAAAAGTAAAAAAGCGTTACTGGACCTCTTACTGCTGAGACTGGTACATCATCATCTTCTCGGTTTCAGAATACAAAAAAAGGTTGTGGCCCATAGGCCATGTTTCCCTCTGAGATTTGGTTTGCGCAGCAATTAACATCGGCTGTGGTTGTAACACTAGACTGGACCAAATGCACACCATGTACCAATGGACAATTTCAAATGATTGTTAAATAAAACAAGAATCAGTACAATGTTAGATCAAAACCCAGAATATTTATAAATGCTGTGAAAATATCTTTTTGGTTAAGTGGCACAAAGGAATTGAAATATGGGGGGTGGGGGGGGGGGGTGGAGAAAAGAGAGAAATTCAGGAAACTCTTCTCTCTGTCCCCAAAACGTAAGTACATTTTACATTTCTGCGGTTCAATTTTGAAGCAGTTGTGGCAGTAAATGTAAGAGCAATTATACTGAACGTCCTGGTACAGATTATGCTGCATATTAATTTTAATATTTGATAAAGTGGGACTTTGCTCATGGACAAAAATCCTTAAGACACTTTTGTCTAAACTACTAGCAGGCCCAAGTCTTACTTTCACTGCACCAGTTGAACTAATGCTACTATCTGAAAATTATTACTTCAAGGAAAAAAAGTAGCAAACACTGAAAGAACTGCTAAGCAGAAAAAAGGTTGAACTAATGGCACGACTCAATCCACCATCACCATGGTACCACTTCTCAAAATTAACCAAGTACAGGGCAGAAGGTTACAAACAAGACCCTTTGTACAGAATTCACAGGGCAGAAACAGGACATTAAACTCAATCATTCTCTGCCTTTGTTTATGTTCCACATGAGTCTCCTCCCACCTTACTTCATCTAACCCTATTAACATATCCTTTTATTCCTTTACCCCTCATGTACTTATCTAGCTTCCCGATAAATGCATTTTGGCTATTCGCTTCAACTACTGCACATAATAGCAATATTCCCACTGGAGTAAACAAGTCTCTCTTGCATTCCTTATTGGATTTGTCAATGGGTATCTACTAGTGGTCCCTAGTTTTATACTTTTCACATTCTACTCTTCAATTAATAATTCTGGAGGGTTGATAAACTCAGGGCACCTATGGCAGAAAGAGGGGGAGGAGGGAGGATAATTTGAGAACAATAATGGGGGGGGGGGGGGGGGGGGGGGGGGGGGGGGGGGGGGGGGGGTGTGGAAAACACTGCAATAGTGAACTATTTGAAGAAAATACCCTAATTGGTGAATCTGTATGATAGGGGAAAAGAAACAAAATGTTACTGATTCTTCATTTTAAATCATGGAATTATTCAACAGCTGGGTGAGCTGTGCCAGCAATGGAAGCATTGATACATACTTATATTCCATAATTGTTGAAGCCTCTTCATCACGGGTGGATGAGATATTCTCGCCATCCTTTTTCCACACATGCCCCGCAATTGAAGACGGTGGATTTGTCAGGTTGCAGCGAAGTGTTGTTTCTGTTGAAATTTCCCCTGCCTCCAAGATGGAAGGATCCGTAACTATTATAGGGTCTGGTTGCAAAGATAGAACAAGCTTCAGGCTTGAATGAAAACTTTATGAATGCAGAGACTGGGTAACCACAAAAACATTAGAGTAATCAAGCTACCATACTTCACCCAATGTATGCTTCCACATTTAAACACTTCATAGTAAGAACGTATTTACACAAAGCACAGATAACAATAAAACTCAAAGTAATGTGAACTATGTTACAATTTAAAAACATGAACTATAAAGAAACAGTCTTCAACTCAGTACATGACTTAAAATTCAAAACAATAGTCAAGTGAAAGCTTGCTCTAATAACTAAATAGATAAGTGTTTTTTAGCATTACAAACATGATTGCTTTGTTGAGACATCTTTTGCACTAATCAGTTCAAGGGTGGAAAGTACACTACTAAAGCTCATCACAGCAGCAAAATGCAAACCTCTTCCTTCTACTACCTATTCAATGGATATCTAATTTCTCAGTTTTAGGAAACATTGTAGTCACTCCCAATCAACTTTGTTCATATAATGGCATATAATTATATTTTATCACTAACATGATTAGAAATAAGCATCTCTCTTTCTTCGAGATCTATCACGTTATCTTATATAATGATCAAAAGTTGTTTTTCCACTGACCACAAAGTATGAGATAGATCCAGAATGTTAACCAACTAATTTAATAATTCATACCATATATAAATAAATCTCATTAGGGTCTGGGCATTTTCACTTTATATTTAAAACCAATAGAAAATAATTGCAGCATCACAGCAATCAAACTATTGTAGCTATGTGCCAATGAAACTCGAGATAAAAAACCATTTTCCCCACTGCCATGAAGACCAGCCTGCACAAATTAAATAGGACATTTAGGTATCTGTTAAAGTAGTCTGGTTACACTTTATTCACTCTTTATGCAAAGTTTATTAAAAATGTACTTAAAAACTATTCTGTAAAACTTAGAAGTTATGTATCTTCAGCACTGTTTAAGCACCCTTGGTAATATGTCAACAATATCTCCATCTTAAGGAAAGTTTTGTTTGCTGCTCTTAAGTCTTAAAGAAAATGTTATAACCAAGATGTCCAATCACTGAGAAGTTGAGGGTCCTGTTTATTCTGTTTCCCCCCCCCACTAAAAAGGTTTGCACTATAATATTTTAGCCACTATAACATAATCAGCAAAATGCAAGGGCACTACAGCATTGGCCAAGACAAGGAGAGGATAAAGGAGTCTTTGAAGCTCACAAAGTGGGAGCATGGAGGATAGGGAGAACATAGCAGCCATTACACACATCAAAATGTCACAATCACAAAGCAGTGATTGAGAAAGTACATGGCTTTATAAGAACCACAGGTTATGTATGCAATGCCTTCCTAAAGTACCAGAAAGTTGTTCAGTTGCCAACTTCTGGTTGTAAAGGTAAAATGCAAGACCAGTAAGAGTGTGAGATTGCAACATTACAAAAAAGTTTTTTTTTTCCATGCTGAAAAGTAAGTGGTAAGCCAGACATTTAACATCTCTTATCACAGAATTTGGTCCAGGATTATTTGGAGAGGCCTGAACAAGTCTTTTAACACATGGGTAAAATAAAACAAATATAAAGCATGTAGTTATCCATCAGTTCTCCAAAATATTGTGCTTCATCAGTTTAATTAGACAGCTGGGCCACCGTCAATTCAGAGTTTTTGTAGTGGGAGTCATGATATGTTAATTGCAATTATTTTTGTTTTGACATCCAAAAGTTGGGAAAACAATCTCACAACCTTGCGCCAAGTCGCAGGATAAAAACAGGTAACTGCCAGGGTAGAAAAGGGTTGGATGTGGCTTTGATCACAGGGCAGCAATGCAGGTGCCAGGAGATTTTCTTGGAAGGATGATGAAAAGGGCACCAAATGCATACCAGGCACTTGGACTAAGCTACTGGTAAACATCTCTGCCTCAACTTGGCAACCACCACTCACGTTCAATGACTATTAATGTCGCCTGGGACCGTATCCACTTGATTTTTGGGCTCTTTTGTAAATCATTGCGGTAGGGATCATTACTGGCTCTGCATTCATAAGTGCCACTGTCCTCGATACTTAGATTCACGATCCTGATAGAACTCTTGGCATCAATGTTATAGCTGGAGTTGATTTTGACTCGCCGTTGTCGCGCACCATCATAGAGCTGCGACATGACCTCTGAATCGTTGTCTCCTACGCCCCACCACTGAATTTCAGGGGTGGGTTTTCCAATTACCTCACAGCTCAATTCTACATTGTCTTCCATTAGCTTCACTTCAGACAGCGGTGACTTTATAAAGCCAGCTGCAACAAAAAGATCATTTGCAATAGAACAGAAAATTGAATAAAAACTTAAGCCACAAGTTTCAGTGGATGAACATACAACATATAAAAAGGAATGCTACAAAATGAGGTACTCACATAAACCACACTCCACTCCCTCAAACACACAAGCATATAAGGAGTCTGGCCTTTAAATTTCCTAATAAAAAAGATGTCGTCAGCTTGTAATTTGTTTTCCTTCAGCAGCTCTCATATATTGAGTTCTGTTGATCGTCAGCACTTGCAGCACTCAAGTGTTCACTGTTGTCACTGGACTTATTTGCCATGTGTATCCATATTGTACATGATTTAAAAAAAACATTTTCAGCAAACACTTCTTGTGCAACACTCAACTAATCTAAACTAAGTTCGGAAGGATTTCAGTGCACAAATAATGAAAATTTCACAAAGACCATTACCACATGCTAAGACTGAAGTATAACTATTGAAGCAGTGAACAACCACCACAGTATTGTGCACAGGCTAAAAGATTTTACTGTATCAGAGAACTGGAGATAGAAATGTTGTTTTAGGTTTCATATAGTTTAACACCAAGGAGATTATTTTGTCCTTTCTCAAGTCCATAAAGCTAAAAAAAAGTGGCATGGGTGGGGTGGGGTGGGGGTGGTGGTGGTGGTGAAGCAAAAGACAGAGTAGAATTTTACACTCCCATTGGCAGCAGGCGTGTTTGGCACCATGAGCGGACAATATGGTGATAAGGCCAAGTATTGGTTTTACGCCATTGTGAAACCAGTTTGTGATCGTCCACTCTGCCTGTCAATGGTGGACTGCGTTTCCCACTGTCCAACATCAGGAACTTAATTTTAATACATTTGCATCTCATTATTGTGCCGGCATGCTAGAATCATCCCGCCACGTCAAACTTACCTCCCACATCGGCGTGATTTCAGAGTGGTGCGATTTAAGACTGCCTTTAAAAGGTGTGCACCTGGCGAGCTGAACTTTGAGCGGGACTCAGAGGCTCAGAGGTGAGTGTACACAACCTTTTGCCCATAGTACATCAGGGAAGAGGCATACGCGAAGGGGTCTTGAGATGCAGCCGGTACCTTAACCAAGAGAGGTCCTTAGGAGACATATGCTGACCCATGTGTCTCTCTCTTTGATCCTGTAGGAGGACGACATCAATATCATGGAGCCTGGTGATTTAGCCTCATTGCTAACAGGGAGCAGGGAAGAAGTGTGGCAGAGGCACCTGGCTCGCCAACGAAAGAGCACCACCCTCAAAATTAAGATGCGGCAGGGTATCCCGCGGATGAAGTTGAAGATCCACAGCGAACCATCACTCAGACGCCTCGCTAGACCCAGGGTCTATAGACGGTGTTCGTCATTCCTGTCGATGATCGAGAACCGGTGTCATCGAAGAATGAGCATGTCCAGGGAACTGGTCGGTCGCACATGCCACCTGCTGCAGGATTTAGCGCCACGGGGACATGGAGGCATCTGCTGCCAGGGGCCGTGAAAGTGACTGCAGCACTCAATTTTTACACCAGTGGTTCCTTCCAGGGGTACACAGGAGACCTCTGCAGGAGCTTGCACGCCTCCAACCACAGGTGCATCCATGAAGGCACAGAACTTTGTGCAATTCGACCACGATCAGGCAAGCCAGGAAGCAAAAGCACTGGGATTTGTGGTTTTCCACAGGTGCAGGGTGCCATCGACTGCACTCATGTGGCACTTAGATCTTCGTAACAACAAGCAGTATGTGAATCGCAAGGGCTTCCACTTGCTGAATGCTCACCTGGTTTGCAACCACCACAAATCCATCCTGCAGATATGTGCACGATTCCCAGGGAACATCCACGACTCCTATATCCTTAGCAGGTCTCAGATCCCTGACATCTTCCAGGGTCCAGAGAGGCTGCAGGGTTGGCTCCTCAGGCACAAGGGCTACCCGCAGAGGATGTGACTGATGACGCCTGTGCGGGGGCCTCCGACTGCAGCAGAGTGACGGTATAATGAGACTCATGCCACGATCCGGATTTTGATGGAAGCAAAAGGCACGCATATTGAAAATGAAGTTCCGGTGCCTCAACAGGTCTGGTGAAGCACTGCAATACTGTCCCCAGTGGGTGTCGCATATCACTGCATCATCTTACGCGCCACACAACCTGGTGCTGCGACATGGGGACGACCTAGCTGGGGAGATGGTATAGCTGCACATCTCCTCCAATGATGGAGAACGTTGAACGGTGATGAGGTCCTTGAAGGCGGGAATGCCGGCAATGAGGCCATCGCACTGGTCTGGTGAGCTGAGGCCCTAATGGCAGCAAGATTCGTGGAGGATGATGACAAGATGCAGCGAGGAAAGTTCTGACATCCTTACCTTGCATCTGTGAATGTTTGACTTCTGTGTGGCTGATGGCAGCGCACATACCCTCAGTGCTCAGGCTTATGTTATGGAGATGCAGCGGAAGCCCTGGTAGTCGCAAGGTTCCAGGAGGACGATGACAACATGCAGAGTGGACACTCCATAGATCTTCACATTATCTGTGGATGTCTGACTCCTGTCTGGCTGATGGCAGCTTGCTTGCACCCTGTAATCAGGGTCACATCATGGAGATGCAGCTGTGAAACTTAAGTAAACCTGAACCTTTGGCAGCCTTCATCACCTGTACCCTTCAGGGCCACACCGTCACCCGACACAGATGCTGAAGAGATGGGGGACCAGCCCCACCTCAAAAAGGTGCTGAGAGCACACAGAGAATGACTGAACTCTGTGACGCCTACCCACAACATTCTGGTAGCAATGACAAGCACCATCGAGGTGCAGGCATCACTGATGTGTCCAGCGGGCATGAAACCAGGCCATCACTTTGCTCTGCAGGTTACACACTGCACAGGTAATAGGCCTTGGACTGAGACACTTGCTTTTATCTAGTGTGGGGACCAAGGTTTCACACCTGAGCTACACAAACACTGCTCATCACAATAAGTGCAGACAGACGGAGACATTCTTGGGAGTTTATTTATAACAGTGAACATTGTGTACAAGTGATTAACACCTGTGCCACGCAGCACAACTACTACTTCTTAACCTTCCTAACCCTGCCGCTACATCTCAGTGTGCCCCCCCCCCCCTCCAACAAAACATCCAGTGGAGTGGAGACAGCCTGCTGACAACTTTAGCTGGCGTCCTCTGGAGGGCCCTGGCCCGCTTTGGGAATCCTGCTGTGGGCCAGATGCACCCTCCTCGGCCTGTGGAGCTGGAGATGCTGGAGTCACAGGAGGGGGAGGGATTTCAATCAGCCGGACCTTCCCGTAGTCACCTGTGTGGATGGCTCCAGGTGTCAAACTGCTGGTCCTCCTCCCTATTGGTGCCCAGCAGCCTCTGACTGACTTCTTGAGAAGGTGAAGCCGGAGCAAGGTCGAGCTTCCCCTCACTCCTCGTGCGTTGACCCTGTTGGAGGCCATATATGGCATCAGCGATGGAGTTCAGCCCATGGAGCTGTGCAGGACTGATGTCCTGGACCAAGATGTCCATGGCAGCTGCCAGCCTGTCAGTGTTGACCTCGGTGCATCGACATGACCTGAACACCCTGGACCCAAGACGGACAGACTTACCCCATCGTCCCGGGCAATCTGGGAAGTGCATCAGACATCCCTTTCTGATGTTCCCTTGATTGTCTTTGCAGCTCCAACAACTGATTGAAGAAAAAAAGCAGAAAATGTTAGAGAAATTCAGCAGGCCTAACAGCATCTGTGGAGAGAAAAAGAGTTAATGTTTCAAGACCGTATGACTTCTTCAGAGCCATACAGAATTGAAACGTTAACTCCGTTTCTCTCTCCACAGATGCTGTTAGATCTGCTGAGTTTTTCCAGCATTTTCTGTTTTTGTTTCAGATTTCCAGTATCCGCAACATTTTGCTTTTAACTGATTGAGAACAGTGTCCAGAGGCTCATTCATCTGACTCAGCAGTCCTCCGAGTGCCTCAGATGCCCCTGCCTCTGACTGCTGTGGAACAGACTGTGTGCTGTGTTCACCAGGCTGTGATCCCGAGACTGCTCTAGGGGCGCACCGAGGTGCGTGTTGCTGCATTGATAGAGGGTGTGGATGAGCGCCATGACGGGTCTTCAATGGTGCTGCCCTCAGGTTCCTCATCCGAGATGCTCTCAGCGCTGGAGCTGGGGTCAAGGTTGCCTGAGGGCGACATGTCAGATGTACCTAGGAGAGAAGTGGAAGTTATTAGTGCTTGGCAGCCATTTTACACAGAACAGTGGACTCAAGAGTAGCTTTGACAGAGGGATGATTTGGTGCAGGATCTTCTCGTAGATGCTTGCCGCTGATCTCACCATCGCCACAGGAATGGTCCACGTCCTCTCCAGCCAGTTCCAACATATGACTCGAACAGGGTGAGGACCTTGCTGATCGGCACTCCACCCGCTGGTCTGGGACCTCTCCTGTTGATTACGCAGGTCAAAATCTCGCACAAGACAGATGGAGAGGGTATGAGCAAGGTATATGCCAGGTCAAACGAGAAGGATGCCAGGCATGCGCATGTGCGGAGTGCACACCATGGACACAATGAGGTGGAGATCTCCAGATGGTGATGTGAGGGCATGTGTGTGAGAGAGTGGTGATCTCCCTTGAGCTGGCAGTGAGTGAGATGCCAGTGAATGTGTGATAGGTTTGTGAGTAAGTGAGTTGACTGACGAGATGGTTGACTTACCCTGGCAGCATGGATGATATCATTCATCCATTTTTTGCACTGGATGGCACTGACCACCGCCTCCCAAACCAGAGTGGTGAGACTGATGGGCCTCCTGTGACCAGAGCGGGGGTAGAGGACATTACAGCAGGCCTCCATGGCATCCAAAAGGCATTCCAGGGATGCGTCACTGTATTAGGGGGCTGCACTCTTCTTGGCTTTTGGGGCCACGTCTTCACTGGAGCAGCCCTGGGCTTCAAGCTTTGAGAACAGAGTGCCTGGCTGCAGTTTAAATACAGCGCCCAGAGTGAGGAAGCAGAGAGGTAATGGCGTGGCAGGCAAATTGGAGGCCACCCACCAGCAAGATGGCGTGTTTTCCTTGACTGCATATTTTATGAGGTGAGAATGGGACAATACGGCGCGAAAACCCGCTATTGTGGCCAGCAGGTAAAACATCATTTTTCATGCTCTTGGACTCAGTGTAATTCTGGGACAATTCCGCCCATAGTAAATTATAAAATGGATGTTAATACACAAATATTAAGAAGATAAAGAATAATTGCAGTGCAACGTATCTTGTATAACAATAATTTTAATGCTGCACAGAATAAATCTGATTTTTCATTCCATAAATTTCCTGAATGCTTTCTACCTATTTACAGCAGAAAAGAAGGAAATTGCATTCATATAGCACCTTTCATGTCCTTGGGACGTTCCAATGCACAATAAGACAGAGGCCCACTCATTTATTCAAAAATACCCCATAAATTAGAAAGCATATATGTGAAGTAGAAACAGATTTAAAAAGAAAATCATCTAAGTAATCATGTGGGAGAAAAATACAGAATATGCTATGAATTTTACCTACTTGTCTACAGGTCATTATTTTGCAAGATTGAAGTTTAAGCTTTATATTGCCCTTATTTTACAGTCACTGATAAAATTCTTGTTTGAATTAAAGGAATTTCTTGGAAAGAGATTTCTCTGATGGTCTTATCCTGTAATCTATAGTTTAAAAGTCAAATAATCTCTATTCTTGCACATGTACTAACCTAATCTGAACAGAATCTACAACACCTTAAAAAAACACCTGTAGATCTAGAAACTGTTCAGATAATGCAGGGAGTGCGGCAATGTTTAATCCTGATGTGGTAGGGTTGGATGAATGGGTGGTTATGATCTCAAAAGTGGGGGTGCTGTATGCTATGAACTGGTAAGCATGAACTGAGGAGATGGAATAAATTAGCTGAATTCTGTGCTGTCACCTGATATTTAGTTGTTGGAAAAAAGAATGTGTGTAGTAATATTGATCATTTACAAATTAAGGATGATTGGTTTATGAATAGAAAGAGAGTTGAAATTCATAAGATTATAAGAAATAGGAGGAGGTCATTCAGCCCCTCAAGCCTGCATGGTCATTCAATAAGATAAATTCAATTAATAACCATACAGACCGTGAAATATAAAATATATATATTAAAACATAACTGAGTATATAGATTTGGAAGGTGGCTCATTTTGATCAATAATTGTATGAGATTCAAGAACTTGGAGTTTGATTTTCTTTCCTTTTTTATTTGCATAGGGGTAAATGTGTTGGATGGTAATCTTTGAAAATTTCCCATGAACTTCAGTGTCATTAGGAAGTCAAAGGCTAAAGAGTTTATATCACAAGATTAAGAGTGCAGAGTTGAGATCAGATAACAAGTTGTGTTGAAAAAGCACACAAGCAAAAGTGGGCACTGGCAGGCTGCTGGTAGTGTGGGAAAGTAATTTAGTAAGAGAAAAAGTCCTAAGTGAAAACCTGGAAGCATTAGTGCACACCAGAGGAAAAAAAATGACAGGAATTAATAGATACCATTGGCTCCAGTAACTTGCCTCACATTGTGTCATTCAGAGGAAAATATTCTCATGGGAACCTTCAGGCTAAGCAACTTTCTGTACTATTGGAGGAAAAACAACCAAAGAGATCACAAAGAAAATTGATCCTTGTAAGGGTGAAGGCGTTTAGGAGTGAGCAACAAATGCTGGTCTTGTCTGTGGTGCCTATATCCTATGAACAAATACAAAGAAAGCCTGTGAGCAAGAAAAGCTTTTATAAAGCCAGTAACAAGGATGGTAAAACCAGTAGAACCAAGATCATTCATGTGGGGTTAGCCAACTCAAGCAAGGGAAAACTGGCTAAATATTTTGGCCTTAATGAGTGATTGAAAAGTGTCAAGTGTTCTACTTATATGAAAGCGCCAAAATTCTAACTATTTAATCCTCCAGCCAAAAAGTGCTGACTCAAAGCCCAAATTTGCTGTAATAAGTTTCAGTATTTTTTTCCAAATATTGACCAATGGCCTGTTCAAGAGAAGCCATCTAAAATATTAGAAATAAATACATGCTCTTTGCTCTTAGTCTAACCTCAACTCTCACTGTTCACAAATTAGAGCTGCTTGTTGGCCCACCAGCTTGTTCTGTTGCTGTGAAAGTCACCTTGTGCCCTTAACAAAACTCAAGGGTACCCAAGGAAACCAAGTCATAATAATCTTCCCATAACTTTGCTATTACCTCCACAGACTATAAAATTTATCATTTTTGGCAAAGCCAAATATTAAGCAACAATTTCCTCATAGGGACGTAGTTGAAGAATTCCAGCAATCCAGATATTGTTAATGATCCTAAAAAAAACTCCTACAATCTTTGAATCGCAACTTTAATAACTACAATACCCATAAAGATTGTATATTCCATTCCAATCTTTTCATACAGTCATGTGCAAAGACAATGAACACAGCAACGAGAAACACGGAATTCTTGTGATACTGACGTGGCAGGAGCAAGATCACAACAATTTATTAACCTCTATGAAATGCAGACCTTTAAATTTATTTTATGTAATTCAGAAACTATCCAGAATAAAGAGTTATTGGAATTTACTTCCAGTTTCAAGTCAGGCTTAGATGTACATAACAGTCTAAAAGTCACAATTCTTTGAGCATTGTTTGGTAAAGATGTTAGGGATATGGACCAATGACAGGCCAATGGAGCTGAAGTACAATCATTATTTAATTGAATCCAAAACAGCCTGATGGGGCTGAAAGGCCTATTCTTATGTTCCACTGGAGGTTTTAGTCCATCAAAAATACAGGATTTAAGTTACCAAGTGTAAAACACAAAAACAGGTTTCAATTTAATACTGAGTCTGACAGATATGATTAATGTGATAATTCACAGATTGCAAAGACATCTCATTCAACATTTTACATGTGTGTGCATATTTTATAGCCAGTTTGTATTAGCCTGGCACCATTAGGGTCTTAGCAAAAAGAGATATCAGGATTTGGCTTGTTTTACCAAGTTTATGGTTTTAAACATTTAACAAAAGACAAGGTATTATTAAAGCATATAATTCAGCTAAGCAGGAAGACATTTTAAAAATCCACTCTGTTGCACTGCAGACTCCATTGCTGACAAAAAAGCCATAAGCAAAGTTTTGTTTTGATTCTGGGCTATTGATCTATATAACGTAATACTCTATGCATCAAAAGTGTTACGATCCTAAGTGAAGCAAGAATAAAATCCAATTGAATTATTGTGATGCAAAAATGGATCTTAAAACTATTAGAAGTTGAGAAGTTTAAATGTGACTAAAAAGCACCAGTTAGATTAGGTTACTACTATACTAAAACAAATCCCAAAAGAAAGCTAACAAAATGATTGCCACCCAGAGAGAAATTAAAGAGACTTCTAAAAGGATGAGGAGGAAGCAGATTAAGTGAGTGATTAGCATATTTCGAAAACTGCAATATGCTGACTTCTCGCCACCAGGTGGTAGCAGCAGTCCTTTAGTCATTGGTGCCACTAATTTGTGGCCTTCCTCGTGGTCTCTGCCTTCTCAGTGTCTTTGTGTGGCAAATCCATTTTTGTCAATTTCCATTCTGCGTGTCTCCAAATAGTTATATTCCAGATCCTCTGATCATGATGACTGATTGGTAGTTCTTCTGATCTCTGAATTCACACTTCATTTCCACTGTGTCTCAGTGCTCCATTTTTCCCTATTCATAACATTTAGGGTCCAGGTGGATACTGTATTCCACAGATCAGGATTAGAGGAACACCTTTTTTGAGGGTTTTCATTTTTACTTTTAATAAGCATGAAACAGCACCAACATAAAAATATTACACAGCATGCATAAACTCTGTGGCATAATTTTCTCAACTACTTTCTCCATTATATTCTGATAAATGGCTATAATCAATGCTTAATAAAATCTCTGGGTGCTTTAATTTGCCTATTAGTTATATTTTGGTTAGTACCACCACATCCATCCACACTTATAGCAGTAGAACATTGAATTTCTACCACAAGATTTCTAAAATTTGGGACTTTTAAATGTCTGACTATTTCTCGCCATAGATTTCTTTAAACTGCAACTTAACATTAGCTCAAGTAGCGCTCCTCAGGAATCCACTCATACTGACACACAGTGAGCAGCCAGAGGCAGTGCATGGACAAAATATGCAAATAGCCGTACTGTATCACCAGACCAAGTCATCCAATGGGAAAAAGTAATTCAATTTGTTCAGTTATTTGAATTTGCATACACTAATCTTAATAGCACCACTGTACAGAAGCTAAGGCAGAGGATTTCACACCCCAAAGTTCAGAAATTCAGAAGCAATTCAGAGAAGATTCACTTGACTTATTTCTGGGATGAAGGGCTTCTCTTATGATGAAAGGTTGACCCATTGGAGTTTAGAAGAATGAGAGGTGATCTTATTGAAATATATAAGATCCTAAGAGGATTTGATAGCATAGGAGGGTGTTTCCAATTGTGTGGGAGACGAGAGCAAGGGGACACAGCTTAAGAATAAGAGGCCTCCCTTTTAAGATGGAGAAAAGGAGAACTTGTTTTCTCTCAGAACTGTTAGAATGTAGAATTCTCTTCCCCGGAAGAGCTGGATCATTGAATTTATTGGGCGTTTAATAACCAAGAGAGTCGGGGTTTATGGGGAGGCAGACAGGAAAATGGAGTTGAGACTACAACCAGATCAGCCATGATCTTATTGAATGGTGGAGCAGGTTCAAGGACCAAATGGCCAAATCCTGCAAATCTGTTGTTCCTATGCTGTGTGGAAGGCTTCTTGAAGCACCAGGTTTAATTATAGTTTAATTATACAGCATACCCTTCAGACCCTTTGTTTATTAATCTTTCAGTTTACTAACTTTATCAATCTTTCCTGATCTTGAGGGCTCTTGACAGAGTGGACATGGAGAGGATGTTTCCTCTTGTGGGAGAATCTAGAACTAGGGATCACTGTTTAAAAATAAGGGGTCGCTTATTTAAGACTGAGATGAGGAGAAATTTTCTCTCTCAGAGGGTAGAGTGTGTTCGGAACTCTTTTCCTCAAAAGGCGGTGGAAGCAGAGTCTTTGAATATTTTTAAGGCAAAGCCTGATAGATTATTGATTAACAAGAGGGTGAAAAGTTATTGGGGGTAGGCAAGAACATGGGGTTGAGGTTACAATCAGATCAGCCATGATCTTATTGAATGGCGGAGCAGGCTTGATGGGCCAAGTGGCCTACTCCTGCTCCTAATTCACTTGTTTGTATGTGTTTCACTCCTAAGAACATTGGTTGTTACAATCTGATACAGCCATGGAAAAGAAATCAGGGCGAGAATTCAGAAGTTCCAAATTGGATACATCATGCGGAACCTGTAGTGAACCATTTATGTTGCCAAGAACATGGACATCAATAAGCTTGGTTACGATAGGTCCACAGCTGAAGACACCATCAGCCAATGTTTGCTGTTGAGGCTCACACAAAGGAATGGTCACTTAAGTGCAGTTCCTGGCAGAAAGCTGCCAGCACATATGGGGCATGAGCCCATCGTTTGAAAGAATTTTGACTGAAAATATGTACAAAGAACTAAAGGTAAAAATATGAATGACAGGATAGAATTTGATACAAATGAAGTTTATTATAAATATAGTTTCAAATATACCAAATCACAAAGCAAAAATCTGTTGGACAGATATGGCTTGGAATTCACCAAGACACCGATGGCAGATACTTAAAACACGTGACATAAATTACACAATACAATTATTTTGCAACATTTTATCTAGTGTAGCTTGACACATTAAGATGGGTTATCTTACTTTCCACCAACTGTTGCTTCATGACGTCAAAGGAACTTCTGACTAATGACAATCAAGATTTACGCTATAGAATCGTACAGCACAGAAGGAGACTAGTGGACCCAGGCCAGCTCTTTAAGAGAACTAGTCAGTTAGTCCCATTTCCCTCATCTGTCCCCATATCCCTGCAATTTTCTCCACTTCAAATTTATATCCAACTGCCTTTTGTAGGTTACTCTGAATCTGTTTCTACTATGCTTTCAGACAGTGCATTATCAAATATAACACTGCCTAAGTTCTTGCATAGAGTATTAGCTTAAATGCAATTTCAGACTGGGTGATGTAGGAATAAGATACAGAAAACCATATTTTAAAATAAAACCTTTCTATACCTTCACATTTACACAATTCAATGGCTCAAGATCTGCACTGTGGCTTTAACCTATGATTATCTGACGCAGATACAACAGCATTACAACTGGCAACACAACTTAAATGGCAAAAATTATATTTCAAAATAGATACAATTTCGAGGTTATTAACTCTAAACTGTAAGAATCATAATGTAAAGAATATCATATTTTTCAATCTCTTCACAACAGCCTTGACTCAAACATGGAGGAAAGCGCTGAATTATAGGGACGAGGTGAAAGTAACTGTCCTCGACATCAAGGCAGCATTTAAATGAGTGGGGCGTCAAGGAGTCCTAACAAAATTGAAGCCAATGGGAATCAGGGGAAAATTCTTCATTGGTTGGACACAAAGGAAGCTTGTTGCAGCTGTTACAGGCCAATCATCTCACCCCCAGGGTGCAGTGTTGGAGTTCCTCAGAGTACTGTCCTTGGCCCAACCATCTTTCGCTGCTGCATTAACGGCCTTCCCTCTAAAATAAGGCCAGAGGTGGATCTTTGCTGATGATTGCAGTGTTTAATGCCATTTGTAAATGCTTAGATGCTGAAACAGTGTGTTCCCATGCAAGACCTGGACAATGTTTAGGCTTGAGCTGACAGGTGGCAAGTAACGTTCACATCAAGTAAATGCCTAGCAATGATAATCTCCAACAAGGGAGAATCTAACCATCTCCCTTGTCATTCAATGGCATTACTTTCACTGAATGGCCACAACTATCAACATCCTGGGGGGATATCACTGGCCAACCATACAAATATTGTGGTTCCAAGAGCAGGTCAGAGGCTGAGGATTTTTCAGTGAGTAACTCATCTCCTGCCTCCCCAAAGCCCATCCACCATCTACAAGGCACAAGTAAGGAGCGTGATGGAATACCGGATGCCTTGGTGGATACAACTTCAAAAATTCTCTAAGCTTAACAGCATCCAAGACAACACGGCTGCTTGATCAGCACCCCACCATCACCTTCAATATCCACTCCTTCCAGTGACAGCAGCATGTACCATCTACAAGATGCAGAGCAGAAACTCGCCAAGGCTCCTCCGACAGCACCATCCAAACTCACGACCTTTAATACCAAGAAGGACAAGGGCAGGAGCTGCACGGGAACACCACCACCTGCAAGTTTCCCTCCAAGCCACACACATGCTGGCTTGGAACAATATAGTCATTCCTTCACTGCTGCTGCATCAAAATCCTGGAATCCTTCCCTAACATTATGGATGTACCAACACTGCATATACTGCAGCAGTTCAAAAAGGCAGCTCACCACCACCTTCTCTTGGGCAATTCGGGATGAGCAATAACCATAAAACAATAAAAAAGAAAAATAATCCAGTTAACTTCTGGAACTTGGTCCTGGGTTTACAAATATGTAAACCATTGAGTAGGCCACATATGATTATATAGAAATAAAAGCCCCAATAAATAAAATTAAATAACAGCATACACAAAAATTACAAATTCCAACCTTCCTACCCCCCAACTTCAAGACTTCGAAGCTTCTGATCTTTGAAGCTGCTGGACTGGTAAAGACCGACGCCTAACAATGAGAAAGAATGTTCCTGATTGCTAAAAGTCTACCG
The DNA here is from genome assembly GCF_017639515.1 of Carcharodon carcharias. Taxonomy (NCBI): domain Eukaryota; kingdom Metazoa; phylum Chordata; class Chondrichthyes; order Lamniformes; family Lamnidae; genus Carcharodon; species Carcharodon carcharias. The sequence continues at coordinate 138,035,452 of NC_054480.1, read as the reverse complement.
TTTAGGAACAATTCTGACTTAGATTCATACCCTAGATCAAAGGAGACTTTGATCCGTATGTTGAATCTTGAACACCTAACAGCACTCAACAGTCAAACATACGGCAGTTAATATTCTCACAGGCAATTACAGTGTACATGAATCATCCAGTGGGAGTAGAGGAAGTCACAGAAAGGAATGTTGCATCACTTCATGATACAACACATTGCACTGCAGTTGTAACAGAGCTTGGAATAATTTTCACTATGCTGCAACTTCAATGACTAAGCTGCCAGTGTACAAATCTATTTAGTTATTTGAGAAATAAACGTGTTTCGGTGAAGTGCCAACAGAGTCGTATTTGCTCTGAGCCGAGAATGAAGGCTCAGTGCTCTTGACAAGCCTTTCTTCCTCCCTAGTGCACAACTAAATGTACTATTGACAATGGTACAGCTTCATATGTGGGCAACTCTCCTGATCTTGATGGTGGGACATTGGAGATGCACCAAAAGGCAAGTTTCCTGGGATATTTTGCAAGCCTGAGGTGGCACAAAACCCTAATTGTTGAAACTCTCCTATTGGATGAATGTCTTTATGTGTTCATCTGAAGCCTACCCTGCAGCAGTTAGAACCAGTGGCAGTTGTTACTGTGACATATCCAGTTAGACATGTATACAAACAACGAGCAGGAGTAGGCCATTCAACCCCTCGAGCCTGCTCTGCCATTTAATAAGATCATGGCTCATCTGATAGTAACCTGAAACCTCCCACTACCCCTGATAACCTATTACCCACTTGCTTACCAGGAATCTATCCACTTCTGCCTTAAAAAATATTCAAAGGCTCTACTTCCACCACCTTTTCAGGAAGAGAGTCCCAAAGGCTCATGACACCAAGCGAAAACATTTTGCCTCTTTTTTGTTTTAAATAGGCAACTCCTTATTTTTAAAGCGACCCCTAGTTCTAGATTCTTCCACAAGAGGGAACCATCCTCTCCACATCCACCCTGTCAACACCCCTCAGGATCTTATATATTTCAATCAAGTCACCTCTTACTCTTCTAAACTCCAGTATCTCAGATGTCATTACACTATTAAGCTTGCCACGGTCCTAAAAATCCATGCATCCAGTTCATATATGGATACTGCGCACACTATAGGTGAGGCAACATGCAGTCAGAAAATTGAACATCAGATGTGTTTTAAATCATTAAAATGAGGCCCATAAACCCTAGCAACATGTCCTCATTTCCAACCTAAAATTGCACACCAGAAAATTGGGCACAAACTTTCTGACCCAAACGCTCTGCTAACGAGGGTCAAAGCCTCAAATAATTGGAGCCTAATGCAAAAATATCCCGATGTGATTTGTTCTTGGGCTACTAATTAAAGCATTCCCTCAGCTGACAAGTTCAACAAGCAGAGCTAAGCACCATTACAGTTTCCAACACTGTTCCATTGTTCAATATGTTTTTATAGATATTATCAGCTTTATTTCTCAAACACGTCAGCTGGCAAAAAGATAAAACACTCCACAAATACTAGCTAACTCATGTAATGTGCGAAGTCAGCAGGATACATCCACAGAAAGATAAATTATAGAATTTTTCATGGTTATTCACAAAATTTTCATGTCTGTACAGTTAATTCAAGCAAATGTTTTTCACAACAGGATCAGTACAGCTCATCCAGTAAGTTTTATATGGACTGACCTTATCCAGTACAACACAACACAAAAATAGAACACTTCTTTCTCTGAGGTCCATTAGATTGTGAGTGTACATTTGTTTCCAATGCCCCTTTCACTACTAATAAAGCATTTTACCAACCAAATTATTATTTACCAGTTCTTGGAGCATTCTAAATTAATTGCTAATTAGAAAAACCAGGGTAAGTAGTTGCTTGTATAGACTGTACTGTACTAAAACCTTTGCTACTTTTACTGTAGATACTCTAGGGACAGAGATTCAAATACTAGTTTGTCATCTGTGGACCTTCGCACTAAAGGATTACTAAATAAAGCTGCGTTGAAGCTATTATTGACCTAGTTTCGATTTATAACTCAGAACAGTCGAAGCTAAACTTTCCCTACACAGTACAGTAATTATGCTGAATTAAAAGAAAATCATCACCATGGAAAATCAAATTGCATCAGCCCACTGAAACGTCGGCTGAACATCCCTGAAGCAAGCAAACTAGAACAATTTCCTGTGTGTTCACATGCAAAGTCTCAAGTCATGGAATCACCCAATTCCTGTTTGAGATCATTTTAAGACAAGTTTTCCAGCCAAGTGATCACACACACATTGATTCAACGACGATTGAGGAAGAAACTGCTGAACTCTGTAGTGATGATTACATTATTAAAATATATCAATATATCTGAAATTAGCTATTACACTTGTTTCAGACCGTCACAATTTAGCAAGAAAACATCTGATTCTGATTGATATTAAATACTTAACTTTATACAGAAACCTTTAAATCTACCATTAAATAATAGTCCACAGAAATAGCACGTTGGCTTTGCTATAAGCACAAAATAGGAACCTACAAAATGAAAATCTAAAACGAAGGTGTCGAAGCTTGCTCGGAAGAAGGAAACTGAGTGCGAATGTGAGTGAACAAGGGAGTCAAAGGGTTGTGGTTGTGGCGGTGGCCGGGTGGTGGGGGAGAGGAGGGGAGGGGAGGGGAGGGGGTGGGGGGTGGTTAGGCAGGAAAAAGTCGAGTTGAGGCCACGATCTCATCAAACGGCGGAGCAGGCTCTCGAGGGGCCGAATGGCCTACTCGCGCTCCAAATTTCGGTCGGTACGGCTGGTCCCTTCGAACCCGGCCAGGAAACGATCAGCAGGTGGTGCTGCTGCCCCCACCCCCCCCCCGGGTCCACGTGTCGATGCCCCGCCGGGTAATTCGCGCCCTGTGATGGGGGGGTGGGGGATGTGGGGGGGGCGGTGAGGGGGATGTGGGGTTGGGGTGTGAGTGAGGGGGGGGAGGGGGTGTGAGTGAGGGGGGGGGAGGGGGTGTGAGTGAGGGGGGGGGAGGGGGTGTGAGTGAGGGGGGGGGGAGGGGGTGTGAGTGAGGGGGGGGGAGGGGGTGTGAGTGAGGGGGGGGGAGGGGGTGTGAGTGAGGGGGGGGAAGGGGGTGTGAGTGAGGGGGGGGAAGGGGGTGTGAGTGAGGGGGGGGAAGGGGGTGTGAGTGAGGGGGGGAAGGGGGTGTGAGTGAGGGGGGGAGGGGGTGTGAGTGAGGGGGGGAGGGGGTGTGAGTGGGGGGGGGAGGGGGTGTGAGTGGGGGGGGGAGGGGGTGTGAGTGGGGGGGGAGGGGGTGTGAGTGAGGGGGGGGAGGGGGTGTGAGTGAGGGGGGGGGAGGGGGTGTGAGTGAGGGGGGGAGGGGGTGTGAGTGAGGGGGGGAGGGGGTGTGAGTGAGGGGGGGAGGGGGTGTGAGTGAGGGGGGGAGGGGGTGTGAGTGAGGGGGGGAGGGGGTGTGAGTGAGGGGGGGAGGGGGTGTGAGTGAGGGGGGGAGGGGGTGTGAGTGAGGGGGGGAGGGGGTGTGAGTGAGGGGGGGAGGGGGTGTGAGTGAGGGGGGGAGGGGGTGTGAGTGAGGGGGGGAGGGGGTGTGAGTGAGGGGGGGGAGGGGGTGTGAGTGAGGGGGGGAGGGGGTGTGAGTGAGGGGGGGGAGGGGGTGTGAGTGAGGGGGGGAGGGGGTGTGAGTGAAGGGGGGGAGGGGGATGAGTGAAGGGGGGGAGGGGGATGAGTGAAGGGGGGAGGGGGATGAGTGAAGGGGGGAGGGGGATGAGTGAAGGGGGGGAGGGGGATGAGTGAAGGGGGGGGAGGGGGATGAGTGAAGGGGGGGAGGGGGATGAGTGAAGGGGGGGAGGGGGATGAGTGAAGGGGGGGAGGGGATGAGTGAAGGGGGGGGAGGGGGATGAGTGAAGGGGGGAAGGGGGATGAGTGAAGGGGGGGTGGAGGGGGATGAGTGAAGGGGGGGGGTGGAGGGGGATGAGTGAAGGGGTGGGGGGGGAGGGGGTGATGGGGGCCCAACCATTTCGAAAGGCGGCCGGGAATGGAGAGGGCGGGTTTGGCGGCGCCCGGTTTCCGTCCGTCCGTCCGTCCCCCCCCCACAGAAACCGGTTCAGACCAGTTAGACCAACGGCGGCGGCGGCGGCGGCCGCTCGGTGAAATACTCCGTCCGTCCGGTACAAAGCGACCCAAACGGCGACGGCACCGCGGCCACCAAAAAGCGGCGTGTGAATATGAGAAATGGGTTAAAATCCCTTTCGTGACTGAAAAGGAGAGAGAGAGAGAGAGAGACTGGAGACTGGAGACTGGCGCCCCCTCCCCCCCCCCAATTTGACGATGGCGGTCCGGCCAACGGCTGAAGAGAAGGTCGGAGGAAAATCGCAGTTTCTTTTTGTCAATTTATTTTAACTAAATTTGAATTATATTTGGAGGGGGGAGGGGGGAGGGGGGAGTATAACTCTCGGCGGGGAATTCGGAGCCTTTTACCTGTGTAGGCGCCCGCGCTGTAAACCAGCAGCATCAGGATGCCCAGGCTGGTCGTCGTCGTCGTCGTCGTCGTCCTGGTTCCCATTCTTCCTGTCCGCGCCTTCCCGCTGCTTCTCTCCGTGCGTCTTTTTCTCTCTCACTCCGAGCCGGCGGCTCCCCTCACTCTGCTCCTTCCTTTCCCCGCTGTGTCCTCTGGCCGCTCCAGGAGCTGAGCCCGCACGTCACCAGCAAGCAGGACGTGAGAGACGTGAGGGAGGCGGGGGGGGGGGAGGAGAGATAGACAGGAGGTGGGGGGGGGGGGGGGGGGGGCGGGGGAGGAGAGGAGAGATAGGAGGAGATATAGACAGGAGGGGGGAGGAGAGATAGGCAGGAGGAGATATAGACAGGAGGGGGGAGGAGAGATAGGCAGGAGGAGAGATAGACTGGAGGGGGGAGGAGAGATAGACAGGAGGGGGGAGGAGAGATAGACAGGAGGGGGGAGGAGAGATAGACAGGAGGGGATATAGACAGGAGGGGGGAGGAGAGATAGACAGGAGGAGGGGTTGACAGGAGGGGGGAGGAGATATAGACAGGAGGGGGGAGGAGAGATAGACAGGAGGAGGGGTTGACAGGATGGGGGAGGAGAGATAGACAGGAGGAGATATAGACAGGAGGGGGGAGGAGAGATAGACAGGAGGAGGGGTTGACAGGAGGCGGGGAGGAGAGATAGACAGGAGGAGATATAGACAGGAGGGGGGAGGAGAGATAGACAGGAGGAGGGGTTGACAGGAGGGGGGGAGGAGAGATAGACAGGAGGAAGGGTTGACAGGAGGGGGGGAGGAGAGATAGACAGGAGGAGGGGTTGACAGGATGGGGGAGGAGAGATAGACAGGAGGAGATATAGACAGGAGGGGGGAGGAGAGATAGACAGGAGGAGGGGTTGACAGGAGGGGGGGAGGAGAGATAGACAGGAGGAAGGGTTGACAGGAGGGGGGGAGGAGAGATAGACAGGAGGAAGGGTTGACAGGAGGGGGGGAGGAGAGATAGACAGGAGGAAGGGTTGACAGGAGGGGGGGAGGAGAGATAGACAGGAGGAAGGGTTGACAGGAGGGGGGAGGAGATATAGACTGGAGGGGGGAGGAGAGATAGACTGGAGGGGGGAAGGAGAGATAGACAGGAGGAGGGGTTGACAGGAGGGGGGAGGAGATATAGACAGGAGGGGGGAGGAGAGATAGACAGGAGGAGGGGTTGACAGGATGGGGGAGGAGAGATAGACAGGAGGAGATATAGACAGGAGGGGGGAGGAGAGATAGACAGGAGGAGGGGTTGACAGGATGGGGGAGGAGAGATAGACAGGAGGAGATATAGACAGGAGGGGGGAGGAGAGATAGACAGGAGGAAGGGTTGACAGGAGGGGGGGAGGAGAGATAGACAGGAGGAAGGGTTGACAGGAGGGGGGAGGAGAGATAGACAGGAGGGGGGGGATAGACAGTGGGGGGGAGGAGAGATAGACAGGAGGAGGAGGAGAAATAGACAGGGGAGGACAGATAGAGGAGAGAGGTGGAGAGATTGACAGGAGGGGGAGGAGAGAGAGAGACAGGAGGGGGGGACTGACTGCAGGTGGAGGAGAGACAGACAGGAGAGGGAGATTGACAGGAGGGGGAGGAGAGATAGACAGGGGAGGACAGATAGAGGAGAGAGGTGGAGAGATTGACAGGAGGGGGAGGAGAGAGAGAGACAGGAAGGGGGGACTGACTGCAGGTGGAGGAGAGACAGACAGGAGAGGGAGATTGACAGGAGGGGGAGGAGAGATGGGACAGGGGGATTGACAGGAGGGGGAGGAGAGATAGACGGGAGAGTGGGATTAATAGGAGGTGGAGGAGAGATGGAAGGGAGGGGTGTATTGACAGGAGGGGGAGGAGAGATAGATGGAAGGGGGGATGATTGACGGGTGGGGAGGGGTGGGGTTTTTCAGGCGGGAGGGTGGAGGACTGACAGGAGGGCAAGGGGTGGGGATTTGAATGGAAAGGGATGTGTGTGATTGCCATATGCGGGAGGGATGTGGGATTGACAGGTAGGGGAGGGTTGACAGGGAGGGGGAGGGGTGGGGGATTGGCAGGAGGGGGTGGGGTGGGAGCATGCCTGGAGGATGACAGGAGGGAGAGGGACGGGGGAATGACAGGACGTGGAGGGGTAGGGGGTGACAGGAGAGGGAGGACGGGTTTAACCGGATAGAGTGGGGAGGGGATATTGACAGGAGGGAGCTTGACAGGATAGGGAGGCGTGGAAGGGGGATTGACAGAACAGGGAGGAAAGGAGATTGACAGGACAGGGAGGAGGGGGTTTGTCAGGAGGCAGAGGAGGGGAATTCACAGAAGGTGGGAAGGAGCAGGGATTGAGAGGAAGGGGAGTTGAGGAACAGGGATTGACTTGAAGGGGGAGGAACGGGGATTGATAGGTGGGGGAGGGGAGGAGGGATCGATAGGGGGCAGGGAGGAGGAGTGATTGCCAAGAGAGGGAGGGATTGGGGGGAGGGGAGGGAGGTGGTGTGATTAACAGAAGAGGGAGGGGCCTGAGTGATTGACAGGGATCGAGATAGTCACTGATGCAATATAGGAAACATAGAACAGTGATAGTGCAGAAGGAGGCCATTCAGCATGTATTGTCTATGTCCGTTCTCTGCGAAAGTGACTCAGCTTGTCCCACTGCCCTGTCCTATCCCTGCCGCAATGCAATTTCTTTTTTTCTTCAGATGTTTTTCCAGTTCCCTGTTCAAAGCTAGATACCTGGGCAGCAATACTGGGACCCATTGAAGGAATCTTCCAAACCTGTGAGCTCTACCGCTTAGAACAACTGCAGATGCATGGGAACATCACCATATACAAGTTCCCCTGAAAATCACACACTCCGTCCTGACTTGGGAATATATTGCAGTTTTTCATTTCTCAGTCAAAATCCTGCCAACATATATTCAGGTTTTTTGTAGGGCACGCCCAACTCGTTTAACTGCATGGACCCTTTTTTTTGTGCTGCCTCACATGTGCGATAACTTGAAGGGACTGACTTGTGTATGGCCTGCACAGAAACCTTTGGAATACCATATGGCTGTGCAGCTTAGGGAAAGTGTTGCTCTGTGGGTGTCCCTACAACACACGACTGCTGTGGTTCAAGAAGCAGGGATGCAATAATGCATTGTCAGCAATCCCCACATCCTATGAATGAATTTTTTAAAAAACTCTTTTTGTGTGAAACGTGTGCTCATTTAAGAATAAATTATTTTGATCCACCCCACTTCTAAAACAAGCATAGTGTTGTAACCTGTTAACACTTTATGGTTATAAATCTCATTCCCACTATTTCTTCAGTATTCACTGCTCCATTAAACTTTCCTTTCAAGCTCTAAATATGGTATCCTCTACATTTGTCATACTCTGCATCATCACTGTATTAAAATCAACACCCACTGCACAATCTGCTACCATAACACACTTTCCAGGATCTCCAAACAGTTGAAGTGCTTAACTCCATCCCTCAGTTTTCTTCCTCCTTACAATTTGCAATGTAAAATTAGCATGAACTAAGCACTACTTCTTGATTCACTTAATCTTTCCTCCGATTATATGCCTTCATTTCAGCTTCTCAATGTTGGAGGAAAAAAACGAATTGCCTGTAATCAGAAAATTTGTCGTTGTGATGACAGATAAATGCAGATGTGTCAATTACAGAGAACGGAACCAACATAATCGCATACTATTTTGAAACAAAATGGGATTTAAACCTGACAGTAAAATACTTCCAGATTAATTCAACACACAATCCCAGATTTTAATTCTGAATATATTTTTTAAGTATTTTAATTAAATAAAAGCATACTTTTTTCAGCTAAATATATTTGGTCAACTTAATAGCATCAGCTTAACTGCATCTCCCAATTTTCTATTTTCTTGAACATGGTGACTCAGGCTGGAGCAGTTTGACCAGGTGCCATTTGTTGACATTCTTAGTCTGTGTGTATTCGCCTATTATTCTTGTACATTTCTAACAGAAGTCAACAAATATTATTTTTATTAGTTATATTTGCAAGTTATTCATTTTGGACTTTTGATTTTGACCACCTTGGATTGGACATGTATAGCTAAATTGGTTGGTTAAATGTCCTGAGGCTCCCATCTTTTCCAAACAACACATGAACTTGGAATGCCTCATATAAGAAAAGGGACATAACATGAAAGAAACATCTTAAAAGGAAAAGTACCAAACAATGTGTTGTTTTTATAGCTTTTGCTGCAAATAATTAAGCAACTTGATGATACAGTTATTCCAAATGTAGCATGTAGCCTTGTTATGCAATAGTCCTACACATGTTTGCGCTGTTGCCTAGAATCAAAAATAAAGGGAATTATGCTTAACAAAGTATACTATTATCCAATTATACTAAAAGCAATGCAGAGATTTTTAATTATTATATTAGTGATTTGAACATTAGAAAAAAATCATAGTAATGACACAGAATGTGTAGGCAGCACTGGTTTAATTTGAAAATAAAAAGAGTTTGTTCATCTGATAAGAACCCCTCTGATCAACAAGGGTAGAGATGTTAACATCTTAACACAACTTTTCAAGGAGTCCCAGTAATTTCACAGAATGTCTTATTGCTTGGCCTTTGGATGATAACATAAAGTGATATGACTCTAGTGCATCTAAGTAGGTGAGCTGAAGCCTGGTATTAAATCAGTCATGCCAGAATTGGGCTGCTGTAAAAGTCTTGTTTCACTAAGTTTAGTAAGGGAGAAAGATGGCCCTTGAATGTAATGCAATTAACAGCACCACTCAGCAAGATACAGTTGGTTCATTTCTCCTCGTGTATTGAAGAAATATGCATGTTCTGGAGCCTGGAACCAATTTAAGATTCTGGGGAAAGGGGAGGAATTATTGAAGACATCGTAGAATCATTGAATACTACAGCACAGAAGGAGGGCATTTGGCTGATCAAGTCAGAAATGGCTCTTCAAAAAGCAATATCAACCTAATTTTGCAACTATTGTGCACTCAACGATGATTTGATCCCAGGATTGGAATAGTGGACTGTGGGATTGTGTGATTCCCATGCCTACAATACAAATATTCAAAGAAATATGTGGTGCACAACTGATAACAAAAATGTCAATCTAATGCTTTTCTATACTTGCAGGTATCAATTTGACAATAATACCTTCTTTATGAAGTTGTGAGCTGGCCGCATATGATGCTATGAAGTGCAGTTGAGAAAAGTGGAGCTATGGATATGTGTACTTAGCGAGGATCAAATATACAAAGCTCCACTTGTGAAATGGAAACTCAGTAACAGAGACAGGAGGTTGTGATTGAATCCACAGGCCCAATGAACAGCATGCAGTGTTTTGCGATGTCGAAATTTGTACACTTTCTTGAGGCCACTCTACCAGCAAGGGCAAGCTTCATAAGAGCTTGAAAATGGACCAAGATTTGATGTCTTTTTTTTTGCAATCTTGTGGCCATTGCGATTTGTCCAACCAATCCTATATTATTACAGTAATTACAGTTTCAAGGGTGCATCTCTTACTGTAACATTAATGCAACAAATATACAGCTTCAAAAAAAAAACTCAAAAATTTCTTTCTTCCCTGTTATTTGTTTTGTTTCCTTTCATATTCTCTAACTTGTATATCTCCCAAACAGGAAGTTTCCAAATTGTTCTGGCAGCCAGCAGTAGATTTTCTATAATTGATTACGATGTAACTGAGTTATGGGAAAAGTAGCCAAGCATCTTCTTCTGATCCCTTTCTAGTTAACCACTGCTGGAAATGCATGCATGAATATTGGGTCAGAACAGGATTAGACTCAGCTATAACACCTCCCATCGTCTAATAGGCTTTGGCTGTCCCTTCCAGATGGATACGTGAAGAATCGTCACTTGAATGAGGACCAATGCCTGTCGATTTCTATCCCAGCAAAGAGTCAATTAGGCTGATTTCTCTCTCCCTGCCATACCTTAAAAGTCTCTGCTTTTATGTGAAATCACATACATTTCTGGATTCAGGTCATTATGCCACAGCCATACTCACAGCTGGACTTTATACCTTTAAACAGGTGGAAATACAGATGCTGCTAATTTTAAATGTGGCTGTGGTCTAAAAATAGCAGCTTGAGTGCCTCCAGGACATAAATCAGGCCTTTGCCAAACTATCAATGTCAAACGAACATATGAACTAAGAGCAGGAGTTGGCCACTCGGCTCCACAAGCCTGACCCGCCATTCAAGAAGATCATGACTGATCTGATTGTAACCTCAACTCCACATTCCCACCTACAGCCAATAACCTTTCACCCCCTTGCTCATCAAGAATCTATCCACCTATGCCTTAAAAATATTCAAAGACTCTGCTTCCACCCCTTTTCAGGAAGAGAGTTCCAAAGACCCAACACCCTCTGGGAGGAAAAGTTTCTCCTCATCTCTTATCTTAAGTGGGAAAGCTCTTATTTTTAAACAGTGACTCTGAGTTCTAGATTCTCTCACAAGAGAAAACATCCTTTTCACATCCACCCTGTCAAGACCTCTCAGGAGCTTATATGTTTCAATCACGTCGTCTTTTATTCTTTTATACTCCAGTGGATACAAGCGAAGCCTGTCTAACCTTTCCTCATAAGACAACCTGCCCTTTCATGGTATTAATCTAGTAAGCCTTCTCTGAATTGCTTCCAACGCATTTACATCCTTCCTTAAATAAAGAGACGAATACTGTACACAGTACTCCAGATGTGATCTCACCAACGCCCTGCACAACTGAAGCATAACCTCCCTACTTCTGTATTCATTTCCCCTCCGAATAAACAATAATATCCTATTAGCTTTCCTAATTAATTGCTGTACCTGTATATTAACCTTTTGCGATTCATGCCCCACGACACCCAGGTCTCTCTGCATCTCAGAGCTCTGCAATCTCTCACCATTTAGATAATATGCTTCTTTTTTTATTCTTCCTGCCAAAATGGACAATTTCACATTTGCCCATGTTATATGTCATTTCCCAGATCTTTGCCCACTCACTTAACCTATCTAATTCCCTTTGTAGCCTCCTTATGTCCTCTTCACAATTTATTTTCCTACCTATCTTTGTGTCGTCAGCAAATTTAGCAACCATGCCTTCGGTCCCTTCATCCAAGTCATTTATGTAAATTGTAAAATGTTGTGGCCCCAGCAATGATCCCTGTGGCACACCAATATTTTTTCAATCCATTAGTGACAACAGCATAAATATTAGTGCAAATTAAGGAAAACAGTGATCATCATTGACTTTATTAGGATTGGAATTATATTACTTGCCTTAAAGAATCAGCTAGGATAGCAGTGGAGCAGTGCAAAAGTCCCAAGAAATTTTAGTGCAGAGCAAATAATGGTGTAAGTCACTCCAAGTTACCCTAGAATATTTTGCTCTGTAAAACTGGTTGCATGACATATATGGGTGAGTCTCAAGGCAGTTTTACTTATTTGGTACTTATATCCATGACAGTGGATACATTCAACCTTCAAAGGAGCAGATTTCACAGGACAAATGCTTTTCTTTTTCCATGTCTGCATTATTCTTGTATTGCTTAATTAATAAATTCTCTCAATACCAAGCAACAAAGCTTACAGCCAATTCGCAAAAGGGCAAAAGAAAAGGAAAATTACAATAAAAGAGGAAAAGCATATGAAGTAGAGGTACAAACCTAACAAATTTATAGGGTGACCAGGAAGAGGATGGTAGACAAAGTTATTAAGAAAGCAGCAATGATTTACTTAGAAGGCTAGGAAATCCTGTCACATTGCACAAAAAAGATTGTCTATCCTGTCAATGTCTTATGCATTTCTGAAAATTAATCATCTTATTTAGTAGATGAATCATTTGTTTAGCTTTGTAATTTCATGATCGCCTTCACTATCAAAGCAATCATTAGTAACACCATCCCGTGAAAAAGACATAGACCTGGATATGGCCACAGAATCACAGCACCCACCAAGGCTTCTGCAGAACATCATTAAACTCCCAAGGTTGTACCAGCATTACAGTGAATAGTGGTTTACCAAGCATTAATGAAAAAATAAGGTTGTACCCAGCATCATAGTGAACAGGAAGGTTATAAACATACAACTTGTATTTAACTCGCCCCTCCAGGAAAGTGAAAATGTGCAAAGGCCCTTCATACAAGTGTTATTTGACATAGAGCCACCTAAGATATTAAGACAAGTGACCAAAAACATTGTCAAACAGTTCTAAGCAGCCAAAGGCACATCTGCCAATCGTGGCGAGATGAAAATTGGGTAAACACAAGAGACCAGAATTGAAAGAGATATTGGAGGATTGCAGGACTGGTGAAGGTTGTAGAGATAGGGGTGAGACCATGGTGGGATATGAAGATAAGAATGGAAATTTTAAAATCAAGGTATTGCCAGACTAGGAGCCAGTGTAGGTTAGCAAGCACAGGAATGATGGGTGTACAGGACTTGGTGCTAGTTACAATATGGGCTCAAGTTTATTGAGAATGGAAAATTGGAGGCTGGCCAAGAAATAGTCAAATCTGGATGCAACAATGGCATGAATGAGGGTTTCAGCAGCCGATAATCAAAGGCAGGGGCGGAATTGAGCAATCTTAAGGAGGAATTGGGTATTCTTGGTGATGTAGAGGATATGTGATTGAAAGCTTAACTCAAGGTCAAATAGGATGGTGAATGCAAAGGACTGAATTTTAATTCCAGTGTCTCAATCCCAACGCCAAGCTGAATTCCAGGTCGTGAACCCAGAAGTGCCTCTGACAGAATGATGAAGGAGATTTTCAAGAAGGTGCCATCTCTTCAGGTTGGTGGGCAAATTCTGCAGCTGAAAGGACCAATGGTAGAACCTGAGGCTTTGGGCGACTGGCAGCCTCACTGGGAGAGATGGATACTGCCACTGTGGGTAGGCGACCGCGAGGATGCCTCAAGATGGACATGGAACAAGATATACCGTGGCCACAGCTGCCACACTATCGTTGTGGATGTGGCCCAATGCGTTTACACTGGGCTGCTTTGCAGGATGCGCCTCTGGCCTCTCCAGGCCTGCAACCAAGAGGTTGCCATTCTTCAATCTACAGGCTCTAGCTGCATCAGAGGGTTCAACAAGCAGTGTATGGAGTGCCCTCAACTGGCACTTTAATTGGCCTAATAGGCCACCTGCCACTGGTAGTAATCACTCCTAGAAACTGTCTCCCTGGAAGTAATCCAAAGGTGGAAACATACCAGCAGACTGGCACATTGGCCAGCAGCAAGAAATTGCCAGCACGCCTGCCTCTAAACCTGCCTCTGCTTGGGATGAAGATTCAGCTCAAAGGTTGTATCGAGTGTTTACACAAAGTTTGTGTGAAGCAACACAATGCACCCTGAATCTGACCTAATATATACCCTATATCACTCCCTGCTATCATGGCATTGATGTCTGGAATTCTTGTCCTAAATCCTCTATCTCATTCCATCTTTCTTCACCTTCAAAATACTCTTTAAAAACCTGCCTCATCTATCACAGCTTAGATCAAGTCTCCTAATTATTCTCTTCATTCCTGCTGAAATCTGCCCTACCCACCCCTCCAACCCCAGCTTGTGAAGTGTTTTGGGAAATTTTGCTATGCTAAAGGCAAGATATAAAGATAATTTATTCTGGTCATAAACTTGGCCCTGGCATTATTCTGTAGCATATTTGAGTACAATGCTTAATGTGTTTTATCTGAAGTTAATTTACCTCTTATTTTAGCTGACATTAATCTGCTTAAAACAAATGTGCTAACCCCTCATACACTGGATCCCACAGTGTAATTTCAGGGCCATTGTTTGTTTCTGTTCTACTTTATATAGCCTTTGTGATTTTGTTCAAAACATTTGAACCTGAATTATAATAAGCAACAAGAACCTGAAAGTGACAATTACAATTTGGTTTGGCACTTTGAACACAGCTTACCCTGTAACAACTTTGAACGGCTTCCTATGGTACATTCTTAGAGCTGGCAGGGCTCTTAGGAAACAACTCCCACCACCCAAGCCTCTGTTTCCTTCAAAACTATTTATATACATTGAGGAGATTCTCTGAAGTGCACAGTAGGGATAATGCCAAGCACTGTTTTAAAAGTATATATGCAATACAAAACACTACTTCATTTGCATGTGCTATTTTTGTTTGGGTATTTTCAATTACTACCTTCATGGATTTTTTGAATCCAAAATAGATTTCTTTAGTACTGCTGCCTGATTTCCTTTTAGCTTTTAAACCTTCATGAAATTGTTTTAATCTTGTTTCCGTTCTCATTCAAATTAGTTCAATTTAAATACCTTATCTGTGACATTTTATGCTTGAACAAGAACTGTTATTGCCATCCTAATATAGAGTATTCAGGTCAGCAGCACTGAGAATGAGCTCTGGAATGATAAACACATTACAAGGTCCCTCATGCAACAGATGATTGATGGTACTCTCAAACTAGATAACATGAAATGGAAAATCCTCTACAAATTTCAACTTCATGATAGAATTACTAAAATGACAACTGACTATATTCCTGAGCCTCTGAAAGAGTTCAGCATTTGGACCAAATAGAGTTGTGCCCTACAACAGAAGAGACAAATATTTCTCTTCACCTTTATGGATGTGTTGGGGTTGATTGGAAATGTAGATGTAGGAATAACTACCAAATGAAACCATTTTTTAATATTTAAAGTCCCAACATAGCTCTGCTCCATCCTACCCTCTAGAACTGTATCACAGGCCTACCCTCCAGTTTTCTGGCCTCCTGAACATCCTGCCTTTGGAGTCTTATGGGATCTGACTCTCTGGCTGTTAATAATCATGTGAAAGGGAAATTACAAAAATTGCAATATATCTACACCTTTAATTTCTTGATTGAAGCATTCAAATTGGACTCTGTACCATCTCCACAGTACTGAATATCTATTTATATTGACACATGTTGATTCTGAGACCTGAATTTTCATTCTCAAGTTGGATGTGCAGAGGTGGGAGATTTTCTGGCTCCTCAGAATGGGAAGTTTTGCACCGAGGGTGGGGAGAGGGGGTGCACAGGAGTGGACAATATTTGGAGTCAGGCCTGCTGCCCCTGGAGACAGTGGTAATGAGGAGACGGGTCCAGTGTGATTTAGTCAGGCTTTAAAAGAAGACCTGGCAAGGAGTTCCTGCTCTGAGGTTTGCAGTTGCTAGAAGGTGACGTCACACAACAGTGAGGTGAGTCATAACTGTAATAGTTGTCCAAATGCTTGCTGACATTGCAAGAGATGGCCCATTATGGCCTTCCCTAGGAAAATATAAGCCTGAATTTTCGTCCACAGGCTGGGTGCACAGAATTAGGAGAATTCCCAGCTCTGCAAACCCAACTTTTAAAAATGGCTGCTGGACATCAGATTTTCGATCTGGGGGTGCAGGCTATATTAGAAGTTGGGCCAGGTGACCCCAGAAATAGTGAGGAGGATGCCGGGTGTGGAAGCAGGCTGGGTGGAAGGCCTGCCTTGGGAGTCTAGCACTGTGTCCAAAATTTTTTATAAAGTAATAAAACATGGAACACCCCTCCAGCCCTCATCCCTCACACCTCCCACATACTACCCATGCCCAATCCATATCAACCCATTGCCACCTCATGCCCTGTACCCGCTCCCCCATATCCCCTGATACCCTTCATGCCAGCCTATGCTCCTCTCCCATCCCCTAACCCCTCATGTGCTCCATGGAAGCCCATGTTCTTGTTTCCATCCCCCAGACCCTCAGACTCTCTGTGTCAACCTATGGCCCTGTACCCACCCATAACCCCTAATGCCATCCATGCTAGCCCAACCCATCTGCCAGAGCCCTCATCTGCTCCACTTGTCTCAGTGACAAAGTCTGCCTGCAGAAATGCAGAAGCCGCATCTGAACTAGGTCCCCACATGGCAAGCCGGCCATCATACTCTCAATGCTGTACTGCACAAGAGCTGATCAACATGGAGAGCACTGCATTGGAGCGTTCATGGGCTCAGGGCACCATGTTGCCTCAAATGCTAATGAATTCACCGTGTTTTCATTTAACATCACTTTGTGTGTATATCGCAATTAGGCATATTATAAATACACACCACTATATCTAAAAATGTCTGGGTCCACTTTTGTAACATTAAACACTCACAATGAGAATGTTTTCAGAATGGAGAAGGTTCTTACCATTGGCAATGAAGACTGCATGTCCATCTCTCATTGACACCATTAGGAGCAAAGGTGTGCCCATGCATATCTGGCAGTGGAAGGCTGTCTCTTTCTCCTGACCTTCAAATAAGAGAGCAGTACATCAAGGGTTGCAGATTGAGATGTTTCTTGCAGTGTTTCCTGTCTAACAATGATTATCTTTAAGGGAGGATCAATTATCAGACTCAATGGTCGAATCCACCTTAACTGGTCCACTGCTTGGCCTAAATAGCCAAGTGGTTATGGTACTGGGTTTGTAACCCCCAGATCAAGAGTTCAAATCTCACAGAGGCAAACTATGAAACAATGTAACTTCATCTGAAACAGATGGAAAACAGGTTTACTCAAAAGAGTATCAAGAGTTCAAATCTCACAATGGCAAACTATGAAACAATGTAACTTCATCTGAAACAGATGGAAACGGGTTTGTACTCACTATGAAGCAATGTAACTTCATCTGAAACAGATGGAAATGGGTTTGTACTCGAAAGAGTTAACAGGTCCACTTCAAGGATGATTGCACTGTTAAAGGCAGTCATTAGCACATGATTGCTACCTAGTGATGAGTGTTTTTCCTGCATGTCAAGATGACAGGAATGCTCCAAGGAAGCATGCTTATCTGGTTTCTCCACCACATTTGAAGCCTTTGTTTTCCATGTGATAGGGAACGTGGGATCATAGGGAGCCAAGGGTTTTAGCTGCATTGCGTGTTACAGATGTCACACATTCCTGACATTGGATGTTAGTGGTGGATGGATAATGTGGAAGGTAGTAGATGGAGTTGTTCTAACACACATGTGGCATCGCCCTCATCTCAAGGGCAATTAAATACTGGCCTCGCCAGCGATACCCCCATCCCCTGAACAAATATTTTAAAAACCTGCAAAATGTGCATTCCCTGCAGTACTGTCAGCATATACATTCATACTGAAGGTCATGGATGAGAAGTCATGCTTCCCACTGGCACTCTTGGCTTAGTGGGCATGGTTTGACTAGGCACAAGGTGGTGCTTTCTCTGCCTCACTGACATCCTTTGACATACATGTGGTTCTGTTTGTGTAGTATGTTGAGGCCAAGGGTATCATGGTCATGGTTTCAGCCATGTTGATAACAATGACTTTCAGTATGTGTCGTCGTTTTTCTTTTTTGTTGGGGATGAGCATTTCCTTGAAGAAGTGTGCCTTTCATGTTAAAGGTTTACTTGTGGAAGATAATGACTTGGGACTGACTGAGGTAATTGGCGACATTATGAAGAGCCTAGGAGAATTGACTCTGAGTTAGGAGGCTTCTGGTGATGACCTCCTCCTGCAAAGAACCTGCCATGGTTAGATGGGCCTTCCCCTCATGTGGACTCCCATTGCTGCCCTCTTCCTCCACCTCCACCTCCACCATCATGTCAGATCTTTCATCCTGGACAGGGGCCTCTTCCTCCTGCTCATCTTCCTCATCATCCTCCTTCAATGTACAAACTATAGGGCAGGCTTCTGCCCCCTCTAGCTGTGGACTCCTCTGCTGAACCATATTGTGGACATTGCAGCACACAGCTGCTATACTGGAGACCCTAGTAGGGGAATACTGTTGAGCTCTTCCAGAACATCCAAGGCACCTAAACCACATCTTTAAGATGCTAATAGCCTGCTCTGTAGTATTACAGGTCAGCACGTGCCTTTGGGGCTCTGTTTGCAGGCGCCTAAAGGGTGTCATCAGCTACCACTTTAAGGGGTACCCCTTGTCCCTCAGAAACCAACCACGGACCTGTGTTAGTATTTGGAAAAGCTGAAACAGTTGCAAGTTCCTCAGAATAAAAGAGCTATGGCAGCTTCCTGGGTAATGTGCACATACATGCAGGAACACATTGCTGTGGTCATACACCACCGCAGATTCAGGGAGTGGAAGGATTTTTTGTTGTCAGGTTGATGAGTGGGGGCCCTTATGGCAATGTGTGTGTAATCGATAGCCCCCTATATTTGAGGGAAACTTGCTATCTTCCCAAACCCACTGGCCCTCTGCATCTGCACCGCCACATCCATCGGGAAGCGAATGTGCTTCCCTTATCCATGCAAAGAAGGTATCTGTGACTGCCTTGATGCACCTGTGTGCAGCTGATTAGAAAATGCCACAGAAGTCTCTAGCTGACCCATGGAAAGACCTGGCAGCATAAAAATTCAGAACAGTGTGACCATCAGAGCCACAGGCAGTGCATGCAGATCAACAGCCTGAGGTACCAACTCATCTTGCACTGTGGCACCTGTAGTGGTGTGTGTCAGCTTCACCTCTGACTTCTGAGCAGACCGAATCGCTCCCACTCCCTGGGTTCTAGACCTTGGACTTATTTGGGGGTTGTGACAAAGTGCAGCAGACAACTAGTTTTGGTGCAAGAAAAAAAAACTGGGTTTATTGAAGTCACAAATGAACTTATAACATTAGGATTACACTGAGATTATACAGACCTACAAAGTACACTTAGTTAAGAATGGGGAACACACGGCGTAACGAGGGAAAATCACGCTACTAATCCTCTTACCCTTGTCCTACCCCCAAAACCTAACTAAATTGAACTTGGAGAGGTCAGGGATCATGCTCACCGACCAGGGTTCCTTGACAGTTCGAAATTCAGCCAGGTAAGCTGGTTGCAGCTTTGGGGTACACCCTCTGTATCCTCTGGGGCCTGCCATCCCCACATGGTCCTGGTCTGTGGAATCTGCGAAGGTTCTTCAGTTGGGTGGAGGGCATGGTTGTGGGTGGTCGATCTTCGTGGAGGGCTGCGGTTGTGGCCTTGTTGTCTTCGGTTGAGCCTGCCACCCGTGCCCCTCGCCGTGATGTTGCCTGTGGGCCTGCAAACCTCCAGATCTCCTCCCTCCGCTTGGCTCAGCTACCCCCTGCTTAAACTCTGCTTCAACCACTGAATAGAATCTATTTAGTTTCAGCCTTCCATGTACAGTTCAGCCAGTTTGCATGTCCTGCTCACTGCTAGGCCATTTACCGCATGCAGTCAAAATCACCTCTGGTGTTAAAAATTACTAGTGACCCAATCAAACAGTCTTTTTAATAGCATAAGGAAGTTTAGAAGAGTCTGGAAATTCATTACACAACTAAAAGTAGGACAAACATTCTAAAGAGTTTACTAAAGGAGCTGGAAATTTAGAACCCCCAAATTTTGGAACTTAGACTTGAACAAGGTTTTCTATGCCATTCCACATCTTCAGTTGCAACCTATGTTTGAAGCTTCATTCTCAAGAATTAATAACAGTGAAGTAAGAGATGGCAAATCAAAACCAAATTATAGGGAAACAAGACTCCTCATCTACCCCTCACCTCCCCTTCCCTGCCCCTGTACCTTTCCTATCACCTCCTCCCTTTCATGTCCTCCAATTCCCTCAGCTCATCTGTCCCACTTTCTCTCTTTCCTGACACTTTTCTGTCCCATCAACTCTCATCCCCCACTCTTTCATATTTCCCTTCCATCTTTCTATCCACTCCTCCCCAACCCATCTTCGCCCTAACTACCCCTCCTATCCTCTCCTTGTCCATTTCCTCCTCTCCCATAATTTCTCATCCCATTTCATCATAACTCCCCCCCCCGCACCTTCTCACCATCTCCCACTTTGCCCTCTCCTTTGTTTCCCTCCCCATCTTCCCCCAATCCTTTCCCCTGACTTGATTCATTTCTCTTCCATCTTTCTTCTGAAAAGTATCCCTGGCCACAACGCCATTGTGTGCAACAGAGATCAACTATTATTTAATAAAAACACACAAAAGGGACAGGTTCTATTTTTGGTGAAAGCAGATAGTGCACAGGAGTACAATAGTCACTTCTGATTATTATGCCCTACAAATACAGTGACTGAACCATTTATCAAAGCCCTATTGAGAACATTTTACAAAAATTATAATGCAGGCTTGCCAAGCTCTGAAGTATGTAGGTCAACCCGTATTTTCAACCAAGCAACACAAGCAGAATTCTACCAAATAACTACTCAGAACAAAAAAAAAGACCGTTGTACATAAGGAGCTCCAATTCTCAGATGCTCCATTTCCAAGATATTCTTCTTTTCCTGACAAAAATCATGTACAGTTACAAATATAATGTTTAAATTAAACTTTTGACAAAATCTCTGAAAAGTCACTAGTTTTAAAGCGATTGAAAATAAATATGGCCTTTTAGTGCTAAGTTCATATAATATTCATGAAAACAATTTTAAAGAAAATAACGTTTAATGTCGCACTTATTAATTTCTTTAATGTACAACATATATACCTCCTACATACAGGTTAAACCCACAGATGTAAAATTGGTAAAGTCTACAGGGGGTGGTGTGACATGTGCTGAAGGACTTTGTCCTGACTTCAAGGATTGTGCCCAAACCACTTGCTACCAAACGCGGGTGCAATAGTATGAGAAGTGGCCAAGGACACTTTTCAGAATAAAGGTGGGAGAGAACTGAATCAAGTCAGGGGAGAGGATTGGAGGGAAACAGCTTTGCAGGAGAATGAGCAGAGGTGACACAGATCAGGAGAAGCTGCTGGAAGAGGGAAGAGGAGAAGGGATTTCAGCAGGAGAGCTTAATCTGGCCAGGGTATGCAAGGAACAATTCACCTACCGAAACCTCAGTGAGGAATAGTGTGCCAGAGTCTATGCCTCAGTAGTGAGGATGGCATTGGCAGTGGCTGTGGACATGATGATGTCCATGAACCTTTATGTGTTGGGCTCTTTTCAGGCCAGTTTGCTGTCCACTGTTGCATTAGGGAAGTCGCTGCAGTTCTGTATTCCAAGAGAGCTCAAATACATTTCAGAGTTAGCAGGTGCAGTGAGCATGCAGCTTTGCAAGGATTGTAGGCTTCCCCAGGATGCAGGGCACCATTGACTGCATACATTGACTGCATACATGTCACCTTACGGGTGTTGCATGCCAGTTCCGAGATGTACCCCTACCAAAAGGGTTCCCACTCACTCAACATATAATGGACGTGCAACTATACACAGAGTATCTTGCAGGTCAGTGTCTGATATCCTGACAGCAGTTATGCTGCCTTCATTCTGTGGTGATCTACTATGTCATCTGCATTTGAGCCAACACGACAAGAAAGAGGGTGGCTGCTGGGCGACACCCTTTAATGATATGGCTCACGATCTGGGTGTGTAACCCTTTACAGATGGGCAGCATGCATACAATGGAAAGTTGGCCCAATGGCATACTGAAACAATGCTTCCACTGCCTGGACCACTCTGAAAGTGCCTGCGGTACTCAGCAGAGCGCATGCCAAGGTTCATGGTCATCTGCTGCATGTTGCACAACCTCGCCATCACAAGGGTGGAGTCTTTGCTACCAACTATATGGCAACCAGTTAAGGAGCTGAAGGAGGAAGAGGGAGGCAACCAAGATGGTCCCTTTTAGCTGGGCTGACCATGGACATCTCACCTGACTGTGATTCCAATAAAGGTAAACCCATTTCCCTGTTCACCAACAATCTCACACCTTACTTTCCCTCTGTTACTGACCATCACAGTGTCCTTTTGGCTACAAAAAAACATTCCAATCCAAAGTTATAAATCAAACCATGCCATATTGCAAACAAATGTCAATTAATCATCCTTGTGCATTCCCTTGGTGCCAGTTTTCTGTATGCCTTTGCCTGTCCTAATGCTCCTTCTCACTTACTACCCCAGTCGCTGGTGGAAGGCTGCTAATGACCTCAGAGGATAACTTTGAGCAGCTCTGACCCCACAAGGCCTTGCTTTAGACTCAACATCTTGGCATGGGTAGCAGCAATCTGAGCTGGCTGATTGACAGGCAATGGCATGGGCACTGACAGAGTGGTAGTGGTGCAAGGATAAATGCTGTAATCTTGAGAGAGGACAGCAGGTTCATGCTCCATGCAGCCTCTGCCGCTCCCCAGATAGTAATCCTAGTAAGGATTGTTTGAGGATAGGGATTCCTGGACAGCTGTGACAACCTTCAAGCCTCTTGGCCTGTTTCAACAACTGATATTTGCAGCCATGTTGGCTACAAAGCTGACTTTAAAAGAACAGTATGAGCTGCCATTGCAGCACCCAGATGTTGAGTGGCTTCTGCTTGTGCTGCAATAGAAGCTGAGGCATCAACCACCAGACATTGCATCATAGTTGTGCATATACAGTAAGCTCATAGAATTGGCTATTTCCACACTAGAAAGGATGGGCTCCAAGCTCTGCATAATCCCTGTGCTAAATTGGTGCTCCATGCCCTCAATGTTGCACATAGGCTTTTTGTTAGGCCTTCCAATGCATCAAGCATTTCATTGTGCCTACTGTTATGACCAGGTGAGGAGGAATGAGCTGCCTTCCCTCTATTCAGCCTCCTTGGTTGGTCACAACAAAGGTTTTTACATTTCTTTTCTCCATGGATGCTTTTTTCAAATACAATTTTGTCTTTTACTAAATATACCGTGAATGATAAGGCGCCAGTCATGAGGTTTGCTTGAGTCAAAAAGTAGCAAGTCTATTAGCCACTGAACCTGAGAAAAAAATAATAAAAGATGTGATGTTGCAGACACACACATCAAAGGCCAATTAAAAGTTAAAAGGCTATGCAGGTAAGTCAAAACAAAAACAGAATTACCTGGAAAAACTCAGCAGGTCTGGCAGCATCAGCGGAGAAGAAAAGAGTTGACGTTTCGAGTCCTCATGACCCTTCGACAGAACTTGAGTTTGAGTCCAAGAAAGAGCTGAAATATAAACTGGTTTAAGGTGTGTGTGTGGGGGGCGGAGAGATAGAGAGACAGAGAGGTGGAGGAGGGGGGGTGTGGTTGTAGGAACAAACAAGCAGTGATAGAAGCAGATCATCAAAAGATGTCAAAGACAATAGTACAATAGAACACATAGGTGTTAAAGTTAAAGTTGGTGATATTATCTAAACGAATGTGCTAATTAAGAATGGATGGTAGGGCACTCAAGGTATAGCTCTAGTGGGGTTTTTTTTAATAATGGAAATAGGTGGGAAAAGGAAAATCTTTATAATTTATTGGAAAAAAAAAGGAAGGGGGAAACAGAAAGGGGGTGGGGATGGGGGAGGGAGCTCACGACCTAAAGTTGTTGAATTCAATATTCAGTCCGGAAGGCTGTAAAGTCCCTAGTCGGAAGATGAGGTGTTGTTCCTCCAGTTTGTGTTGGCCTTCACTGGAACAATGCAGCAAGCCAAGGACAGACATGTGGGCAAGAGAGCAGGGTGGAGTGTTAAAATGGCAAGCGACAGGGAGGTTTGGGTCATTCTTGCGGACAGACCGCAGGTGTTCTGCAAAGCAGTCGCCCAGTTTACGTTTGGTTTCTCCAATGTAGAGGAGACCACATTGGGAGCAACGAATGCAGTAGACTAAGTTGGGGGAAATGCAAGTGGAATGCTGCTTCACTTGAAAGGAGTGTTTGGGTCCTTGGACGGTGAGGAGAGAGGAAGTGAAGGGGCAGGTGTTGCATCTTTTGCGTGGGCATGGGGTTGTGCCATAGGAGGGGGTTGAGGAGTAGGGGGTGATGGAGGAGTGGACCAGGGTGTCCCGGAGGGAGCGATCCCTACGGAATGCCGATAAGGGGGGTGAAGGGAAGATGTGTTTGGTGGTGGCATCATGCTGGAGTTGGCGGAAATGGTGGAGGATGATCCTTTGAATGCGGAGGCTGGTGGGGCGATAAGTGAGGACAAGGGGGACCCTATCATGTTTCTGGGAGGGAGGAGAAGGCGTGAGGGCGGATGCGCGGGAGATGGGCCGGACACGGTTGAGGGCCCTGTCAACGACCGTGGGTGGAAAACCCCGGTTAAGGAAGAAGGAGGACATGTCAGAGGAACTGTTTTTGAATGTAGCATCATCGGAACAGATGCGACGGAGGCGAAGGAACTGAGAGAATGGGATGGAGTCCTTATAGGAAGCGGGGTGTGAGGAGCTGTAGTCGAGATAGCTGTGGGAGTCGGTGGGTTTGTAATGGATATTGGTGGACAGTTTATCACCAGGGATTGAGACAGAGAGGTCAAGGAAGGGAAGGGAAGTGTCAGAGATGGACCACGTGAAAATGATGGAGGGGTGGAGATTGGAAGCAAAATTAATAAATTTTTCCAAGTCCTGACGAGAGCATGAAGCGGCACAGAAGTAATCATCGATGTACCGGAGAAAGAGTTGTGGAAGGGGGCCGGAGTAGGACTGCAACAAGGAATGTTCCACATACCCCATAAAGAGACAGGCATAGCTGGGGCCCATGCGGGTACCCATAGCCACACCTTTTATTTGGAGGAAGTGAGAGGAGTTGAAGGAGAAATTGTTCAGCGCGAGAACAAGTTCAGCCAGACGGAGGAGAGTAGTGGTGGATGGGGATTGTTCGGGCCTCTGTTCGAGGAAGAAGCTAAGGGCCCTCAGACCATCCTGGTGGGGGATGGAGGTGTAGAGGGATTGGACGTCCATGGTGAAGAGGAAGCGGTAGGGGCCAGGGAACTGGAAATTGTTGATGTGACGTAAGGTGTCAGAGGAATCACGGATGTAGGTGGGAAGGGACTGGACAAGGGGAGAGAGAAGGGAGTCAAGATAACGAGAAATGAGTTCTGTGGGGCAGGAGCAAGCTGAGACGATCGGTCTACCGGGGCAGTTCTGTTTGTGGATTTTGGGCAGGAGATAGAAGCGGGCTGTCCGAGGTTGGGCGACTATCAGGTTGGAAGCTGTGCGAGGGAGATCCCCAGAGGAGATGAGGTCAGTGACAGTCCTGGAAACAGTGGCTTGATGTTCAGTGGTGGGGTCATGGTCCAGGGAGAGGTAGGAGGAAGTGTCTGCGAGTTGACGCTCAGCCTCCGCGAGGTAGAGGTCAGTGCGCCAGACAACAACAGCACCACCCTTGTCAGCAGGTTTGATGACAATGTCAGGGTTGGACCTGAGAGAATGGAGTGCAGTAAGTTCAGAGAGAGACAGGTTAGAATGGGTGGGAGGAGCAGAGAAATTGAGACGACTAATGTCGCGCCGACAGTTCTCAATGAAAAGATCGAGAGAAGGTAAGAATCCAGAGGGAGGGGTCCAGGTGGAGGGAGAATATTGGAGATGGGTAAAAGGATCCGTTGAACTGGGAGAGGACTCCTGCCCAAAGAAGTGAGCCCGGAGACATAGACGGCGGAAGAAGAGTTCAGTATCATGCCGAGCCCGAAATTCATTGAGGTGAGGGCGTAAGGGTATGAAACTAAGTCCTTTGCTGAGCACTGAATGTTCAGCATCGGAGAGGGGAATGTCAGGGGGTATAGTGAATACACGGCTGGGGTTGGGATTGGAAGAAAGGGTGGGGACGGAGGGACAGGCAGGGTTGGAGAGTCCTAGATGGGTGTTGGTGTCGATGAGTTGTTGGAGCTTGCGTTCCTTAGCACTTGAGAGAAAGAGAAAAAGTTTCTTGTTGAGGCGTCGGATGAGCAGAAGGATAAAATGAAACTGGGGGCACGCGCAGCTTTGAAAAAGGGTACGGCGGTGCTGCTGGAGGGAGAGGTCGAGTGTGTTCATATGGCGGCGCATGGCACTGAGTGTGGATTTCAGAATGTGACGGGAACAGCAGTCCGAGAAACGTTTTATGTCCCGGAGATACCTGTAATCCTGGGTGGGTTCGAAACATGAGGGGTGGAATTTCAGTTGAAATCCACGTGGGGTAAGTCGGAGACGGAGACAGTCACTGAGAAAGGAGATATGGCTGTGAAAGCGGGTTTTAGTAAACACCTTGTCAAACACTAGGAGGGAAATGGAAAGCAATGAAGGTGAACAAGGCAACAGAGAGATACGGAAATCTTGTTGCAGAGAGGAACAGAACTTCTTCAAGGAGGTAGGCATTTCTTGAAGAGCAGTGGCAGTCAATTAAACACAGAGATAAAAACAAAAAAACTGCGGATGCTGGAAATCCAAAACAAAAACAGAATTACCTGGAAAAACTCAGCAGGTCTGGCAGCATCGGCGGAGAAGAAAAGAGTTGACGTTTCGAGTCCTCATGACCCTTCGACAGAACTTGAGTTTGAGTCCAAGAAAGAGCTGAAATATAAGCTGGTTTAAGGTGTGTGTGTGGGGGGCGGAGAGATAGAGAGACAGAGAGGTGGGGGGGGGGGTGTGGTTGTAGGGACAAACAAGCAGTGATAGAAGCAAACAAAAACAGAATTACCTGGAAAAACTCAGCAGGTCTGGCAGCATCGGCGGAGAAGAAAAGAGTTGACGTTTCGAGTCCTCATGACCCTTCGACAGAACTTGAGTTCGAGTCCAGGAAAGAGCTGAAATATAAGCTGGTTTAAGGTGTGTGTGTGGGGGGCGGAGAGATAGAGAGACAGAGAGGTGGAGGGGGTTGGTGTGGTTGTAGCGACAAACAAGCAGTGATAGAAGCAGATCATCAAAAGATGTCAACAACAATAGTACAATAGAACACATAGGTGTTAAAGTTAAAGTTGGTGATATTATCTAAACGAATGTGCTAATTAAGAATGGATGGTAGGGCACTCAAGGTGCCCTCCATCACCCCCTACTCCTCAACCCCCTCCTATGGCACAACCCCTTGCCCACGCAAAAGATGCAACACCTGCCCCTTCACTTCCTCTCTCCTCACCGTCCAAGGACCCAAACACTCCTTTCAAGTGAAGCAGCATTTCACTTGCATTTCCCCCAACTTAGTCTACTGCATTCGTTGCTCCCAATGTGGTCTCCTCTACATTGGAGAGACCAAACGTAAACTGGGCGACCGCTTTGCAGAACACCTGCGGTCTGTCCGCAAGAATGACCCAAACCTCCCTGTCGCTTGCCATTTTAACACTCCACCCTGCTCTCTGGCCCACATGTCTGTCCTTGGCTTGCTGCATTGTTCCAGTGAAGCCCAACGCAAACTGGAGGAACAACACCTCATCTTCCGACTAGGGACTTTACAGCCTTCCGGACTGAATATTGAATTCAACAACTTTAGGTCGTGAGCTCCCTCCCCCATCCCCACCCCCTTTCTGTTTCCCCCTTTTTTTTTTCCCAATAAATTATAAAGATTTTCCTTTTCCCACCTATTTCCATGATATAACTTTCTCAGTGATAGAAGCAGATCATCAAAAGATGTCAACGACAATAGTACAATAGAACACATAGGTGTTAAAGTTAAAGTTGGTGATATTATCTAAACGAATGTGCTAATTAAGAATGGATGGTAGGGCACTCAAGGTATAGCTCTAGTGGGGTTTTTTTAATAATGGAAATTGTTAGTTACAACCAAATCTGTTGGTTGTATGTCCTGGCTGGCTAGAAGTTCCCGATTGTCTTGATGGACTCTCAGTCTCCGCTGGAGAGGTAAACTCATTAAGATGCAAATGACATGTACATTCCTTTCAATAGTCATTTTTGAAGTGGCCGTGTCAGGGCATGACTGCTATGCAATCCATGTAGTAATTATTCAGAAGTGGTCAACTTCCAATTCCAGACATCAGGTGACTCCACTACTGCCTTCTTTGGACAGTGTCTTTTCTTGTCTTTAAAAAAAAAGGTCCTCTTTAAACAGTTCAGTATGTTTTTGGTTAGTTGGTGAAGTTATAGGTAGATACCACTCAGTCACAATTTCCTGTCATCGTGACACTACCCATCAGCTGCCATCTGTAGCCTGCCCCATTAAAGTACTAATTTTAATTCTCTGTGGAAGAACTCGTGTGCTATTTCACCATCAGGCAAGCTGGCACCTGCGCTGCTCTTTTCCCCTGCCCTGGCTGCAGGACATTTGTGCCTGGTGTCTCACCATGCCTCTAAGCTACCGCTAAATTATGTGCAGTGTCAGTATCTGCATGCATGAGATCGACTGGCGGTGTGTCTTCTCCTTCACAGTCTCCCTGCTCTTCTACCTCTTGCTGTTGCACTACTGCCTGGCCTCGTTGCATTTCTGAAAGGAGAAAGACACTAGGATTGGGTTGTGGTGAGGGGAGATGGGGTAGGAAAGGAACAGGTTCATGCTGACGTCTTCTGCAGCTTGTAAACCAGAAGAGGTTATGAGATGAGGGGCAAACAGGATGTAAGAAGGATGATTAGATATGAGCATACTGCCACCTTCAATGTTTTCAGTCCTGACACTGGCCACGACGTTAGTGATGGCCACTTCAATGATGGTTTTGATAGAGTAGCTAGGGAGAACCTGGTTGCATTGATAGGAGGGTCACTAGATTTAACAGAATTAACAAACGAACTGAGAGGAGATAAAGAAAATATTTTTGAGCGACAAATTATTTTGAGCTGAAATACACTATTTGAAAGGTTGGTGGAAGCAGATTCAATGGTAGCTTTTAAAAAGAAAAAAATATATATATTTGAACAGGAAAAAAATTGCAGAGCTGTGAGGAAAGAGCAGTACAGTAGGAGACTAGGCTGAGTTGGATATCTCTA
This sequence comes from Carcharodon carcharias, assembly GCF_017639515.1. NCBI lineage: Eukaryota > Metazoa > Chordata > Chondrichthyes > Lamniformes > Lamnidae > Carcharodon > Carcharodon carcharias. The sequence continues at coordinate 138,006,380 of NC_054480.1, read as the reverse complement.
AAAAAGCTGGCATGGGCATGAATGGACTGAATGGCTTCCTACTGTGTTGTATAATTCTATGGGCAGGATTTTCCCCTCATCTGGCAGGCATGGCGGGCAGGCCCAGGAGCGGCCACGAAACGGTCCACCGCCTGCGATCGGGCCCCAACCGCAATTTCAAGCTGGTTGGCCAATTAACGACCAGCCAGCGTGAAGTGCGTGCTGAGAACCTCAGCACTGCCGGAGTGGGGGCGGGAGGAGGGTGAGCGCTGAAGTTTGCACATGCACTGGGAGCTGAAGACTTTTCAAATGAAAAAGGAAGATTTCACAAATAATATAAACATGTCCCCACATGTGACTCAGTCACATGAAGAGGGACATGTTAAAATGAGTTCTAAAAAAAAGTTATTTTTTTTAAGTTCGTTTTTGGAAACCTCATCCTACCTGTGGATGAGGTTTTGCACAAAATGCAAAGGCTGCCTGGCCTATTCGCCCGCCCACCAAACGTAAGGCCTCTTAATTGTTGGCGGGCACACTTCCAACTCTCGCGTGCGCCCAATGACTGAAATATTGCGCACTATTTCACGCTTGGGGGTGTCGGACGCGCACCCGCCTGCCGAGCTGAAAATCCTGGCCTTTGTGCATTGATCTTAAACTTCCACCTACCGGTGCTCTGGCTGTTACTAACAGCACATGTATACACACACACACACACACACACGCACGCACGCTTGTTTGGTACAGCTTGATTTAGAATTCATGCAGCTCGACACCCATTCTCAAATGTGCATATGTGTCCCTGGCAAATACCTGTGGCATATTTAACATTAGTTCAGTTTGGCAGCAGATCTACACCTCCCTGCCCATTATTTTATTGGCAAGTTAAGAGTTAATATATGATCCAGTACATGTGACAGAGCAAAGGTCGTCAAACGGCATTCCAAGCTACTGATCTCCCTTGTCATTACTGGCATGCTATTTTCTCTAGGTGACCTCCAGCAGAGGGCTTTGTTGCAATAACATTTCTTTTCATCATCTTTTTGCACATTTACAAAGTATTTAATCAAGTATAAGTATTTACTTTTGCATGCTGTGCCAAGCATTCCGTGTTACATTATAAGTCTTTCTTCTTTGCTTCCATTATTCCACAGATTCTTATTCATCACAGCACAAGTAATCTAAATTTATAAAGTAGGTCATTGATGCTGAGAGGTTAACTTAAAAATGACTACAGGAATAGTGATGCATACCTGGTTTGTGGAATTTTATCTTAGGAAATTAAAAGAAAGGGAGAAAGTCACAGGATTGCCTGTGCTCATGGTTTGATACAAAATCTATCTAGTTCAATTTAGGGAATGTTGAGGATTTGAATAACAATTATATCCCCAACACTGCAAAATGGATTGTGAGTTTTCAAACTTTTTGCCCCTAAATTACTTGAATTAGAAATTAAAGGCCTGCTGTAGTTTACAATGTAGCTAGTCAACGTGTAGGTCAGCTCAGAAAGTCAAAGATTATTTATGTTTCACATATGAATGTGAACCAAAATTAGGAATTGGGTTGCCAATCCCCTGGGATTGGCCTGGAGCCTGAAGGAATTGAAGATGAATCTCCAGTGGAATTTTACAGCCCCTCCCACTGGCAGGTTTTTCCAGTCCCGCCAAAGTCAATGGCCCTGCTGTGACGGGGCCATAAAATTCCGCCCCAAGACACTGCTGTCTGCAATCCTGGAGAAATATCATGGGGACATTAAAAAGATAGTTTTTTAAAAAATTCTTTGAACATTTCTCTTTACCAGATATAAGAATATTAAAAATGGGGGATAAAATGCTGATTGGCTGACAGTCAAGCATCATCCCATTGGATAATGAGTCTTTTTGCTTTCCAATTGGCGTAGGAAAATAGTGCATCACAAGGATGGATGTGTTAACCAATGAATGGCTGAAATGTGGGAGCAGGTCATGTGATGAAACCTCCAGGAACACATTTAATCACAGTTGGCAAACCTAAATAAGAATGTTCAATTAAAAAAAAGACAAAATATGCTGGAAATACAAAGCAGGCCAGGCAGCCCCTCTGGAGAGCAAAACAGTTAATGTTTCAGGTCAAGATGATTTTTCAACATGTTAAGATAAAAGCAAAATACTGCAGATGCTGGAAAGCTGAAATAAAGACAGAAAATGCTGGAAAATCTCAGTAGGTCTGGCAGCAACTGTGAAGAGAGAACGTCAACTCTGTTTCTTTCTCCACAGATGCTGCCAGACCCGCTGAGTTTTTCCAGCATTTTCTGTTGTTATTTCATACTTCCAGCATTCACAGTATTTTGCTTTTGTATTGTTAAGAAGGTGGAGGGAGGGTGGTTGGGGGTGTCTGCGGGGGTTGGGAGTTTGGAGGGAGGTCGGGGCTGGGTGGGTGAGGTGGGGAGGTGGTTGGGAGGATGGTGGGGTGGGATGGTCAGGAGAAGGGGGGGTCAAGAGATCGGTGGGGGGGGGGCGGTGGGGGATATAGAGGTTGTGGGTTGGGGCGTTGTCCAAGGTCAGGTGGGTGGGGTCCGAGGTCAGGGGCGGGGATCCGATGTCGGTGATGGAGGCGATAGGCGGGGTTGTCGGATGTTGAGGGGGCATGGGGTGAAGTTCTGTGGGGTTGGTATGGGTCTTTACAATAGTTACCCAGAGGTTAGAAGAGGTTTTGATTCTTCTAAGATAAAAGCAAAATACTGCGGATGCTGAAAATCTGAAAAAGAAACAAAAATAACTGGAAAAACTCAGAGGCCTGACAGCATCTGTGGAGAGGAAGACAGAGTTAATGCTTCAAGTCCGTATGACTCTTCATCAGAACTGAAGATAAATAGAAATGGGGTGAAATATAAGCTGTTTAAGGGGAGGGTGGGACAGGTGGAGCTGGATAGAGAGCCAGTGATAGGTGGAGGCAAAGGAGAGGTTGCCAAAGATGTCATAGACAAAAGGACAAAGGGGTGTTGACGGTGGTGGTATTAGCTAAAGGATGTGCTAATGGTGACATTAAGGGTAGAAAGCAGGATGAGCAAGTGACAGATGGCCCTAGTGGGTGTGGGGGGAAGGGATTGAAAGAGGCTAAAAGGTGGAGATAAAACAATGGTTGGAAATAAATTTTAAAATAATAATAGAAATAGATGGGAAAAGAGGAGGGAAGTAAAGGGGCAGATGTTGTACCTTCTGCGATTGCATGGGAAGGTGCCGTGGGAGGGGGTTGAGCTGTAGGGGGTGATGGAGGAGTGGTACAGGGTGTCCCAGAGGGAACGGTCCCTATGGAATGCTGACAGGGGAGTGAAGGGAAGATGTGTTTGATGGTGGCATCATGCTGGAGTTGGCAGAAATGGTGGAGGATGATCCTTTGAATGCGGAGGCTGGTGGGGTGATAAGTGAGGACAAGTGGGACCCTATCATGGTTCTGGGAGGGAGAGGAAGGTGTGAGGGCGGATGCATGGGAGATGGGCCAGAAACGGTTGAGGGCCCTGTCAACTACCGTGGGTGGAAAACCTTGGTTAAGGAAGAAGGAACGTATGTCAGAAGAACTGTTTTGGAAAGTGGCATCATCGGAACAGATGCAACGGAGGTGAAGGAACTGAGAGAATGGGATGGAGTCCTTACAGGAAGCAGAACCAAAACAGTTCTTCTGATGTGCAACCACAGAAGGTGCAACACCTGCCCCTTTACTTCCCCCCTATTCACCAGCCATATAGGGTGTTTTAAGATCCAACAAGTGTGAGACCCCTCCAGCCTGTAATTCTCAAGTCTGTCTGCAAGGATCCAGAGCTGGAAGAAACTCATTTTGAATGCAACTGTTCAGGGTATACTTTGACGGAGGTCTATTAAATCTATGAGTTTTACTGTTGCCCTACCGGGATTGAGAGTCAGATTAATTAAGGGATTTTTTTAGTTATTATAGTTGTAATTTCATAGACATATGTATGTATTTACAATTTTTCTTGCATTAATAAGTGTTTCATTTGGTTTTATAAAAAACCCCTTGAGACTCAGTGTTTTATATGGCTGAGAGGGTGTGAAGGGTGAGGACTGGCATGAGTTGGCATGGAGGCTATAAAGGGCCATGAGAGCAGGTAAAAGGCATGAAGTGGCATGGAGAATATGAGGGGCCATGGGGGAGTGGTACAGGGCATGAGGTGACATGGAGGGCAGGAGGGGCCATAGAAGGTGGGTAGGGGGCATTAGTTGGCAAGGATGGGGCATTGGGAGAGTTTTGGGGTGAGGGGGGCTGAGGGCTGGATAGATGTTTCATATTTTATTTCTTTTTATATTTTAGACACAGTGCCTGAGCCCCAAAGTACGCCTCCCGCCCAGCCTGCCTCTACACCCGGCAACCTCCTCAGTTCTTCTGGAGTCGCTGGTCCCAACTTCTAATCTAGCACCAACAACCCCCCACCCCCAACCCCCGACCCCACTAAATCCGGTGTCTAGGCAACCAATTTTAAAAGTCAGGTTAGCGAAGCGGGGAATTCTCCCAACTCCGCGCATCTGACACACAGATGAAAATCCGGGCCCATGTCTACGTCAACCATTACCAGGTCAAGGATACTACAGGCAAATGTAAAGTGTCCTGCCTTTTGACCCAGCTGTATCCTTCACCTTCTTCTGTGCCAGTGTATATTGTCTAAATTAGTGCCAACCCATGCTGACCAATTGGCAATTTTGTGCCATCGATTCATGCTAGCTAACAATGAGGCTGTGACTGCTTCAATCTTCTTACCTCTTACTTGCTTTCATCCCAGACCTTAGAGAATGAAAAGAATTTTCTAACACAGTCACAAAACAAGCATCCTAAAAGTCTTCTGTGGTGCTTGTATGCAATTTTATTTGGAGGATTGCATTTACAGTGCATTCAAACTGCAAGTTTAGTATTGGAATGAAACAATTACAGCTTCACACCCACCTGCAGTGAACTAGTGAACCTTAATTTCTCTCATCAACAAGATTTCCAGTTCTCAAGCAAAGCTGCTGTGATCCTATCCTATTTTGTAGGGTTTCAGTTAACCATATATTAGTATGGACTGCTACCACAACCTTCATCCTCTAGTGGAGATCCACCCCGTCATGGAAGCTTGGTGGTGGGGTGAGCATTTAATCAGGTTGGTGGGTGCCCGAATTAAGTTTGTGGCAGGAAGGTCCATGGACAGCCTTCCTGCTGACACCAATTGAGGTCCTTAAATAGGCAATTAATTCAGTTGCCATGCAGGAAGCCCGAAAAGTAAACTCTATCAGTGCTGATCAAGGGACCCAGCATTGGAGAGGGGCTGCTGGGAGCCGTTCCCCTACTCTTTCTTCCAATCCCTTTGCATCCCTCCTAGCCAAAGGCCCCCCCCTACAACCCCCACCCCACCCTCAATCACCTGTGGCCTGGACCCCTCGCTGATCCTGGGCCTGTGGTGGGTGCTTGCCAGCAGCCGCACCGCCAGAGAGGGGGCTCACTGTTCCTGAAGCTGGAGAGCTAATCAGAGGCCTTCCAGCTTGAAAGGAGCAGTAGCTGCAATGAAAGGTAGGTAAGCAATAGGGTGCTTCAAAACACTCTCCAACTTGTTCAAATTTAAATTTAAAAAATGGATTTTGCAGTCAGCCTGCTGCTGGGAGGGGACCTCCCCTACATGGTGGCCTGAGGCTGCTGCAGCATCCAGGCAGGCAGAGGATTCTCTAGGCCTGTCTGGAGGACCGTTTTCCTGGGCTTCCGCCAGGAAGCTGCCTCCAAGCAGTTAAAGTGGCCCCCCATCACCTGTGGGGACCTGGAGGCTAACTGGAAATCCCAGTCGGCCTTTAATTGGCCGTAGTAGGCAGTTAATGACCTTATGCTACCGGCTGTGAGCGGATTGAAAGCCCTGCTGCCCCCTACCCACACCCACCACCCCCCCCCACCCCAAGCCCCCATCTTGTCTATGCAAAAATGGCCCAAGGTGGAATGGAGCAGGAACTGGGCATCCAGGCCGACCATGCTATTTTTAACTACAATTTTTTAAAAAATATCTGTAACACAGCACTCCATCTGTTGCACAATTGCATAGGTAAGATTGGAATCATTCATTTCCAGATAAATATATTTCAAGCATGACTACCTATTTTGAAAGATGGAAGACACAATTTACATTGATGCATCTCCTTTTCCTATTTGACTGTGACAAACTTTTATTGCCTTTTTAGCATTTTTATTGCTTTTCTAATAACCTGCACTATCCACAACCCTGAATATACTTTTGTTAATCCTGTCAGGCTCAATAACTGCTATGTGCCAACATCTCCTGGTTGAAGACATTAGCAATCTTTAACCTGTAAGATTCAAAAAGATATTAAAACAACCAGAAAAAAGAATAATTGTCTAAAATCAGTCTCAAGTACTTTTTCTTTGAATTTGCCATCTTTAAAGTTAAAAGTGTCAAAAGAAACTAGGAACATTAGGCAATTATTTTAGTAAAACCATGATTGAACTGTAGAAAACATTACCAGTGGATCAGAAAAGCATGGCAGGTTTTTGAACAATGGACTTGAATTCCTGTTCGGAAAGGGTGGTATTTAGGACAAGGAAACATAGAAAATAGGAGCAGAAGTAGGCTATTCGGCCCTTCAAGCCTGCTCTGCCATTCAATATGATCATGGCTGACCCTCTATTTCAACCATATTTCTGCTTTCTCTCCATACCCCTTGATGCCCCTAATATCCAAAAATGTATCAATTTCTTTCGTGAATATACTCAGTGACCCAGCTTCCACAGCCTTCTGTGGTAGAGAATTCCACAGGTTGACCACTCCCTGAGTGAAGAAATTTTTCCTCATCTCAGTCCTAAATGGCTTGCCCCGTATCCTGAGACTGTGGCCCCTGGTTCTAGACTTCCCAACCAGGGGAAACATCCCCCCTGCACCCAGTCAGTCTAGCCCTGTTAGAATTTTATTTTTCAATCAGATCCCGTCTCATTTTTCTAAACTGTAGTGAATACAGGCCCAGTTGAACCAATCTCTCCTCATACAACAGGCCTGACATCCCTGGTATCAGCCTAGTGAACCTTTGCTGCACTCCCTCTATGACAATTATATCCTTTCTTAGGTAAAGAGACCAAAACTGCACACAATACTCCAGGCATGGTCTCACCAAGGCCCTGTTTAACTGCCACAAGACATCCCTACTTCTGAACTCAAATCCTCACAATTGGATCATAGTGAGGAAATCGAAGAAGGTCTGTAAGGATTAGATAAGATCATGGTCTTACCATGCTTAGAATAATACTATGTTACAAACATCCAAATTTTGGCTACAGATGCTCTTTTTAAAAGATAAAGAAATCTAGGTGAAGGCCCACAGAATAAGATAGCACCGAGTTTGAAAAGCACCAAGTTGTCAAAAAGTAGTAATAAGGTGATACCAAGCATAGGTTTTTGGAATAATGACAGACTGGGAAAGTAATGAGTCCCACACTTTTCAGGTTACAGGAAATAATTGAAATTGAAGATGGTGAAATGCGTCCTGATCTCAGCACTGTGAAGTGGGGAAGAATATGTTATAACATTCTTGAGCTTATAAAAGAATAAGAGAGAAAAGTTCAGGCAAATTTAGATCACAGTGATAAAATAGAGAAAGATGTGAAAGGTTGCGATAGAGAGAGAGGCTGGAGACCAGAAGCAAGAGCTGGACCTACTACCAGAAAATGAGTTTCCTCATGGGCGCAAACCCACGGGACAACACTGCTCACAATTTGACATCGGTTGGTAATCTCAAAGACGTACAGGTAGACGAACGCTGAAAATGGTGGCTTCACACTGATACAGTAGAGGATCATGGTACAGAGTGTGCTACCCCCTACATTGGAAAATACCATTCCCAATCTTAGAATGTTTGGTGATCATACTTTCTCCATTGCGAAAAATGTTCCATAGCTCAGTACTGACCTTAAGGAACCCAAGGATTTATAAAATAAAAAGCCTATGAAAAAGATATAAGCATTAATATTAATTTAGATTGCATTTAAATTTAATTCCTGCTTCTCCCCAAAAAAAAGGAAAGAGAGAAAATCCAATGATGCAAAAATAAACAGCCCTGGTGTTCGATGTATTAGCAGAGGGAACATTCCTGCACTGATAAACAATCAAATTCTTCAGTGAAATAACTTGACTGTCAAGAAATTAGAGATTTGTTTTTCCTGCGCCCACCACCAGAGTGCCAGTATTTCCTATCCAGAGCCATTAATTTAGCCAGAGGTAAGCCAGTGTCCTCTGGAAGAGCCACACACCTACAAAAGGAGCAGGAAATTAAGATGCAGCCTTAGACTGCTTTGGCCTTGAGGATGGAGTCTTTTGGTTGCTGATCTCCATTAGAGTTATGTATAGATGTCACAATTACATAATTTAATACAATTGTACCAAGTATAATATTTTCTAGTGCAAAAATTATCCAATAAAATGAAAAGCAATGTATATATGGCAGTTAAAAGCTGAGCTAAAATTACATCAAAGAAAGACTAAAATTCACTGTGGGATATTACAGTGACTCATAGGCCTAAATTTTGCTGAAATAGGGGACCCAAGTGCAGCTTGCGCTGTTAGTTACATTTTTTCCTGACCTTTCAGCCTAAAAATGTTTTGCTCTGTAAGTTGCTGGTTGTGTGAGCAAGTAAGCAGAAGAGCAATGGGATATCTAGGGCCTTAGTGCATGATGGAGTCAACAGTCTGTTTCCTTAACCAATGTAATTTGAGGATTAGGAAAGCAACAGCAACAGAGATGAAAGGTGAGTTAGAGTCACATCAGGCACAGAGAGAGAGAGAGAGAAAGAAAGATTGGATTAAGAGAGAAAGAAAAAAGAGGAGACTGTTTACAGCCTGTAGGAATGAGACTCAATGGGTGGAATCGTCCCAGGTTTGCACTAAGTGTGATAGTGGGCAGGAAAAAAAGATGTTTTACCCGCCAGTTGCGATGGCATTTTTTCACGCCGTATCATCCCACTCCCGCCTCATTAATTATGCATTCCCGGGAAACCTGCTGCTTCGTTGGCGGGCAGGCTCTCATTTGCCCCCAACACCATCACCTTGCCGCTTCATCACATCGGGCTCCATAGCTAAAGTGCAGCCATGTCCACACCTCTCTGTGTTCTGAGACCACAACTGCTGCCAAGAAGACGTGGCCTGGAAAGACAAGAAGACTGCAACCTCCCCCAGTTTAATGATGCATCCCATGAGTGCCTTTTGGATGCAGTGGAGGCTTGCCATGATGTCCTCTACCCCTGCTGAAGACCAACAAGCAAGGTCACCAATCCAGCATGGGGGATGCGGTGGAAATGGTGGTCAGCACCAAAGCCCTGCAAAAGAGGACAGCCACCCAGTGCCGCAAGAGGGTTTAAAAAAAATTATTATTCTTTCAGGGAATGTGGGCTTCTCCGGCTGGGTCAGCATTTGTTGCCCATCCCTAGTCGCCCTTGAGAAGGTGATGGTGAGCTGCCTCCTTGAAACGTTGCAGTCCATGTGATGAGTGGTCTCATCCATTCCACCAGAGTAAGTCACTCTTCTCATCACCCTCAACTCACACACACACAAACACATCAGTCATCTACAGGATCTCACACCTCAAGGGACGATGCCAATAACTCTTGCACACACCCTCACATCTCCATCAGGCTCATATCCTCTGGAGCTCGTGCCCTCATCCCGTCCATGTCTCCACTCACCACACAAACGTTCCATGCACTGCCATGTGTCTTGCTCACACTCTCTCCATCTGTTTTCATGCAGGAGAAGCTGGTCTGGGGGTGGAGTGGCCCACACTAGGCCCCTCAATCACTTTAAGGAGCATGCCAGCATACTAACTGGTGAGGATGTGGACTGTGTCTGCTGCGATAGGTTGGCAGCGAACACCCTCGTGAGGATACTACACCACACCATCCCTCCCTCAACGCAAATGTGTGCTCTCTCTCCTGCTTTTGACTCTGCTGAAATGCACTCATTATCTCTACTTTGGTTCATAGGGAGCTCTGCCAAACGACTGACACCCTCAGGCAGCCGGTCTCTCAGCTCCAACCAAGGCCTCACCTCCAGCTGAGAGGACGCCACCTCCATTGAAGAGCTGGAAATAAGCAGCCTGGAAGACCCATCACAGCGCTTACCCACACCCTGCACCAGCACAGACACACACACACATTGGTGGGACCTAGATCTAGAGCAGGCTCAAGTTCAGAATTTGGTGGTCACTGCATGGACACATGTCTGCAGCAGGAGGAGGCAGGTTCAGCCGAGCACCCTGGCACTCAGTGGACTGCTGGGGAAGAGGCATCTGTGAGGTCCAAGTTGGATGATAAGCCTCTGGATTTGGCCTTCCAACACATCCTGAAGAGTCAGCAGAAGGCAGGGGAACATCATGCAGAGTTGTTGAAAGCCCTCAACAGAGTGGCACATGAATTGGAGGAGTGAGTCCACTTGCTCTCTGATGTGCGCATACAGAGGCCTCCATGGGGAGAATGGCGGACACCATGGAGACCCTGATCCAGCAGAACACAGAGATCCATGCAGAGCTACACTTCATTGCAGTAGCTATGGGTGAGTTGATGCAATGGCAACACAAAAGGGAAACGGGTCCCCCCAGGTGCTCCTCCTGCTCAAGGAACCAGGTTGGGCCCCTTGGGCACCTGGAGGGAGGAGGAGCGGCAGCTGGACATCCCTGGGTTATCCACTCAGAAATCTCAGAGGCTGTCCTCTCCTCCAAGTCCCCTTTGCCTGTGACCCCCCTCAACCTCACTGAGGGAGCAGCTGGCCCACAGCCTAAGCAAGCCGGGGCCCCCCAAGGCCTCAGTGCTCCAGAGGATCCGTGCCAAAGTCATCAGAGGCAACAGGGCTAACCATTGCACAGGCTCTCAGAGAAACACCTAGAAGTCTAATGCGTTCAAAAGGTAAGAAATTCTGATCACAATTGGTTGAACAGGTGAACACATTTTGTCACTTTACAATCTGAAAATATATTCACTTTCACTGAATAAAGTGTAATGGTGTCTTTCAGATACATTGACAGGCTTTGTAAGTCCTCCCATTGCATTCCCCCCCCCCCCCCCCCCCCCCCCCCCCCCCCCCCCCCCCCCCCCCCCCACCCCCACTAGCAGTTCAGCTGCACGCAGCCAGGCTACAAGTGATTCTGGAGGGAGAAGTGTGTGTGTGTGGCAGGGCCTTTCAGAGCCTCGTGCAAGCACTCTCCCACACACGCAGATCCTTCCCGCATCACACTCATCTCAATGTCCTGACCATTTTCAATGCTGTCTGCTGGTGTTTGCTTTCAGTTGACCAGCTGAGCTGACCTGCATCTCCAACACCCCATTGATCACACTGCCATGCAGCGCCTGTTCTCGCACACCACAGCTCTCATTTCACTTTTGGTTTAGCAAGCATTGTAGTACTACAGTTTTTCTTGCACTCTCCTATCCTTTCTCTTCCCCCAGTCACCCATTTCCTTTCCCCCATCACTGGAGACCCCCAGTGCATCACTTTCCACCTCCCTACCATGACCCACCAGCCACAACCCTTTTCTTTCAGAGTTATCCAGATGAATGTGCACATTCCCTTCCTTCTCGAAAATCCCGCCACCATCCACATTAACCTCCCTGACCTCCTCCTTCCCACCCCCAGGGTCCATGTCTGCCTCCGAGTCCCCACCAACCACCCTCGCCGTCCCTTCTACCGACGCCATCACACCCTAACTCTGCCACTCTACCACCTCACTTTGCCCACGGTCATTCTCACCATTGCCTCTGACCACGCCCTCCCACATTTTGCTGCCCTAGGAGGCAATCATGGACTCAACAGAACCCTCCCTTGCGCGTTCACCTGTACATCCCTCCCTCCAAATTCCTTCCCCTCTTGGAACTCATTACCCCCTTTGGAACTCCCCCCTAACTAGAGTTACCCCCCCATGGAACTCCCTCCCCCTGGCTCCTCCCCTTTGGAATCCGCCCCCCCCTGCCCCCACTTAGGCTTTCCCCCTTCCCGACTCCTTCCTCCACACTTACTTCTTCCACCATCCTTACTCCTTTCCTTCTCTGGATTCCTTCCTCCACACTTACATCTTCCTCCGCCCTTATTCCTTCCCCTCCCTGGACTCCTTCCTCTCCCTGACTCTTTCCTCTCCCCAGACTCCTTCCTACCCCTGGACTCCTCTGCCTCCCTGAACTCCTCCTACCCTCCAAACTCCTTCCCTTACACCCTCCCACCCTCACCTACCTCCCTAGTTTCTGTCTTCTCCTCCAATACTCCCTTCTAACTGTGAATCACCCCTCTCAACCTCTTCCCCGGACACTCAAACCTCACCTCCCCAACATCTTAATCCCCCCAACCTCACCCCCCCCAATACTTTCATTCCCCCCCTCTCAATCTCTCCCCCCCACCATATACCCTCTCCTAATCGACCCTAGACCTTCCTCTCCCACCCTCCCTGGTACATCTTTCTCTCCCAATCACAGCTGGACCTTCCTCTCCACCTTTTCGATGATCATCTGTTGTGAGCAGACCCTCAACGGTGACTTTCCACTTTCCATGAGCTGCTTTACGGAAGAGCCATGTCCATGAGGATCCACCCAGCATGTCATGGATGTTCCTCCAGGGTCCCATTGCTGTTGGACTCCAGCAACCTCTGCTCCTCGGTTGTCCATGATGTGAGCAAGGCCCTGATGGTAAGTCCTGACTTCTGCACATCACATTTGTCAAGACGTATCATGCACCGGCGTGTTTTCCCGCCAACGTTGGCAGATGATCCAGCATGGAGCACTGATTCTGGCAGGATGGGCTTATGCAGATGTATTACAATGAGATTTCTGATGTCCAATGGTGGGAAATGTGGCCCACCATTGACTGGCAGAGCGGACAATTGAAAACTGGTTTCACAGTGTCGTGAAACTGATTTTTGGCCTTCTCGCCATTTTGTCCACTCATGCCGCCGGACATGCCCGACACCAGCAGGCATGGAAAATTCCACCCCACATCTTAAATTGTTCCATTTGTGGGCTAGAAAAATTGATTGACGTTGCAGGAAAATATATCTCCTAATTACTTATGCTGTTGAGTACCAGACCTAACTTTTACAGTGGGTTAATTGGCAATTAGTGTGCAAGTACAGCAATTTCATTAAACCCAAGGGGAGGATGGAGCGAGCTGTCATTTTCTTCAAACTAACAATGCAGGGGTGGAAATTGTCTAGTAAGTTGAGGCAATTCACAATTCATGGGTTATCTCTTCCTCAGCACATGTTGCTAGGCAATTCAATAATGGGGCTATAAAACTCACCAGTAATTTGGCAGCAGAATGCAATTATTTTGTAGTTTTATAAGAATTATATAGGAATTAGAAGACCAGTACATGTTATTGATGGACATGTGTCATGAGCACCATGTGGCATGATAAATATATCGCTAAGTAGAATGCTCACAAATGACAAAATCAGGAGTGAATTCTGGTGATCTTACAGTCATCAACTGTGAGCCTAACCTGCTGCACCATAACCGTATATAACATTTGATAAAGGTTTTCAATGATATAACAGTAAAAATATTGATTCTAAATTCTTGATTGGATGAGTGAGTAGAAATGGGTGAGGTGATAAGTGGATAGGTGGGTGAATGGGTGGTTGGCTCCGGGAGGTAGTGTGATAGTTGGGTTGGTGGGGTGGTAGTCAGGTAGGCAGAAGGGTAGTGAGGATTGGGGGGGATGATGGCGGGGGGTCAGTTGTGTAGTTACTCTGGCATTAGACTAGGTTTTAATCTGTTTAACATTTCCTGGGTAACTATCCAGGTAAATACCACGGAACTGTCCAAAATCTGTGACTCTAGCTCAGAGTCAGACACATTTGCAGAGAGTCTCAGGGAGCATGGGAATTGCCCATCAGAAGTCTAAACCTCCTGGACAATTCCCACGTAAGTCCACACGTCAGGACTTTCAGTGGGTCCTGACATGCATCTTCTGTCATACATCTTATTTCTAACGATCCGGAGACCGGAAGATTTGGCCCAATTTTGCGATGTTGATTTTTTAAAAATTCTTTCATGGGATGTGAGCATTGCTGGCAATTTCAGCATTTGTTGTCCATCTTTCATTGCTCTTGAGAAAGTGGTGGTGAGTAGCTTTCATGAACCACTGTAGTCCATCTGATGTAGGTACACCTACAGTGCTATTAGGAAGGCTGTCCCAAGATTTTGACCCAGCAACAGTGAAGGGATGGCAATATGGATGATGTGTAGTTTGGAGGGGAACTTGCAGAAGGTGGTGTTCCCATTGTTTCTGTTGCTCTTTCTTTCTAGGTGATAGAGATCATGGGTTTGGAAGGTGCTGTTAAAGAAGGTTTGGCGAGTTGCATCTTGTATATGGTACACACTGCAGTCATGGTGCACCAGTGGTGGAGGGAGTGAATGTTTAAGGTTGCGGATGAGGGCTGGCTCAAGGCCCGGTTAACCGGCGCAATATGCTGAGGGATGCCAAAAAATGGAGAGAAGGAGAGAGAAAAAATAAATGAATGGAAAGAAAGTAAATGAATAAAAGGAAAATTGAATTATTTAAAGGTATATGATACTGTATTACAGTCTTAATTAGTGTTATTTAACTACATATTAGCCAATAGCACAATTATGGTCACCTTAACTCATCATGTGACTTGGTGTGGGGAAGCAAGGGCTGTCCCCATCCAATTCAGTTGTATGTGACTGCCAGTGTGCGACATAACAAAGTTTGGCTGACTGGAAGCAGACACTCACATTTCCAATGACTGCCGTTCCACCTCTCCAACCACCACCTACAGCACATGTTGTGCTTGTGAACAACAATTATTTACAAAAGGTAAGAGTATCCATATATTGTTAATATTGTTGCTGGCCACATAATTGATATACCTAGTGGTGTCAGTGGTGATGCCATAATGATTCTATTAGATTAGAACAGTTACAAAATTTCAATAACCCAGGGTGATTTTTAAGTAAACCTAAAAGATTTGCCAGGTAAAAATGAACTGACAGGTTTCATGTCAAAGATGGGAAGATACGTTAAGGTATCAAGAAAGCAGTGATATTAATGACTGTGACTTACTGAGTGAATTAGTTTTGCAAATGCAATATTTCCCAAAGATGGAAAGTCCCCAATGCAAGCAGTTAGGTTTATCAACACTAACAAGTTGCAGGATGTTATGCCAAATCAGTGGGTTGTGTTAAGGATAATGCTTACAATTCCAATGACTGTAGCCATGGGAGAAAGAAGCTTTAGTAAGCTGAAACCGACAAAGACACAGTTAAGGTCTTTCATGACACAAGAAAAACTAAATTCTCTAGCAATTTTGTCAATAGAAAATCACCTTGTCAGAAATATAAATATGGAAAGTGCTATAAAAAATTTACAGATCTAAAGTCGAGGAAAATAAAATTTACTTAGGATAATGTAAGGATTTGCATGTCTGTTGTGTTTGATTTAGCTTTGGTTTTTTTCTTTTTTTTTACTTATTTGTACAGGGTAATAACTTGAGTTCTCTTTTTCCTTTCTTCTGTTTAATTATCGTGCAAAAAATTCTTAAAATTGTAAAGGTCTTAAAGTTTTAGTTAGGATAATGTACACATTTGAATTCTGTTGCAGTGATTTTTTTCATTTATCTGTAATAAATTCTTCATTGTTATATTTGTAGGTTTTTTTTGTCAATATGATGTAATTATGAAAATGGCAAAAAGTCTTCAGGGCACTGAAATTCAATTTGCCCAGGGTGCTAACAAACCTTGAGCCGGCCTAGTTACTTACCACTGACTTCCCAGCCTCTGACCTGTTCTTGTAGCCACTGTATTTACCATGGCTGGTCCAGTTAAGTTTTGGATGAATGGTGACTCCCGCCAGGATGTTGATGGTGGGGGATTCAGCAATGGTAATGCCTTTGAATGTCAAGGGAGATGGTAAGATTCTCATTTGTTGGAAATGTCATTGCCTGGCACTTGTGTGGTACAAATTTTACTTGATTGAGGGAGAAATATTGGCCAGAATACCCTCTTTTTTTGAAAGAATTTAATGTAAGTTTTACACTCACCCGAGAGGGCAAACAGCTAGGGCCTCAGCTTAACACCTCATCTAAAAGATGACACCTCCAACAGTTCAGTGCTCCTCCATACTGCACTGGTGTGTCAGCCTTGATTTTTGTCCTCAAGCCCTGGAGTGGGCCTTGAGCCCACAACCTGGTGACTCAGAGATGAGAGGGCTACCATCTGAGCCAAGCATAAGTTCTGAAGTGTATACAGTGCAGTCCAACAGTAGAAGCAATCAGCTACCCATGTGAATGTGTGACATTATATATGACAGATTTATATTGGGAAAATCTTATTGTGATGCCACAGGTTAGTAACAACTGAAATATCAAATTGCAGTGACTAAAATCAATCAGGATACATTTGTTACACTGTTAAGAAATGAAACCATTGATATAACACCCTATTTTCTTTTTGTTATAATCCATGCAGGACTTTATTTTGTTACATTACATATTGCTGGCACCAAAGCTTTACTCACTGGGTAGGAATTTGCCTTGGAGAGTAGTGTAAGATGGGCAGTACTGTATGTGTTGCCCTTTTATATATTGTATCAGGTAGATAGACGTTGGTAGGACTGAATATTGGGCGGCCAGTGTGATATCACCTGTTTTACATCACTGCCCAATATGAATTTTTATCTCACTGTTTCACTTGCCCATAAATCTCTTGTTGCCTCGGTCAAAATCTTGGCACTCTCTCCCTAATAGCATTGTGAGGGTACCTACAACATCTGTCTGTAGCGGTTACTGAAGGCAACTCACCATCACTTTCTCAAGGGCAATTAAGTATGGACAATAAATGCTAGCCTTACCAGCAATGCCCAGATCTGATGAATAAATTAAAAAAGCTTGCTCTTATATATACAAATTCAAACACAGGATTAACTAAGAGTTGGTCAGCTTTCTGCTTGGAACCACAGATTTTCTCCTCTCAATACCCACCAGGGTCATTAGACATTTGACTTCATTGTACTTTCTTCCACACAGACCTTGTTATAGTGCTGTTTCATTTAGTGATCAATTTAGTGACTATACCCTCTCTGTCCTCAGACACAAAAACCTGACAAAGGATAACCAGATGATAGTTTCTTAAAAATCACATTTAAATATTAACATTTAAATATTAAGCACTCCACGGGAATGAGGAATGATGAAGCGAGGTGGTCAGATTTAGGAAAGCCAACAGGTGCATAATGGCTGAAAGATGTGTTACTGATGGTGGAATGGAAGGAGGTGGGCACACAGTAGCCCAGTAGGTGTGGATTTTAATTTAGAGCCAGTGGAGGTTGCATGCAGAGTGGGATCATTAAGGCCTCAAAGATAATGATGAGCATTTAGAAGGATGACAGTTTGGGAAAGAGGAGGCCATGGATGAGTTAATAAGAAACTTGCTTCTGGCTCTTGGCTAATGTTACTCTTGAGGTTGAAGGGTCATGAGGACTTGAAACGTCAACTCTTTTCTTCTCCGCCGATGCTGCCAGACCTGCTGAGTTTTTCCAGGTAATTCCGTTTTTGTTTTGGATTTCCAGCATCCGCAGTTTTTTGTTTTTACTCTTGAGGTGACTGTTCAGACACACACCCCCCAGTTGGGTGATAAAGATCAGCTCTGCACAACACATTTCAATGGAACAACTAAAGGACATTGGCTTTCAATGATTCAAGTATTCAAACTTGTAACCAAACATTTAATGGCATGGTAAATTGATGTCAATATGCCATCATTTTAGAATAAAATTTTTACATACTTCAAATTCACCAAGGCATCTTTTCATAGTTATTTTAAGAATAAGAAAAAAATATTTTGAATTCAAACAGCTTTAAAGAAATAGCAAGTAACTGTTTGCTAGCAGCCGGGAGCTAAACTAGGAGGTGTGGATCAATTCAAGAAATACCACAGTGAATCTGCAAGTGTTATTGTGCACATAAAAGTGGATTAATGTTCCACCATTGTAAGACTCATTAAAACTGCTCAGAGTAAACTTTTGAATTTAGAAAGTAATCATAAAGTATAGGTAGGGCATCGTGAATTTGATTAAGGCTTTATAATTGAACCTTTAAAACAGAGTACAGAGTTGCTTTTACATAACCAAGATTATTGCCAAAATAGGCATTAAGTTGCCTTGGTAACATTCGCCTGATCCTGACAACCTTCATTCTTGTTTGAGGGTGATTGGGTGAAAATGTTGATGACCAAGCCAAGTGAGTTTTACTGACTTTGTTGCCTTGAAACCCATTGAACAAAAGGTTATTTATATTACCTGAAATTGGTACCTGCTAGTTTGGTGCATTGAACAGTCAACAGAATCTTGTCATGGTGTACACTGACCTCAATTTGACTCACACTCACAGTGAGAACACAATTTGTACATACATGCTTGATGCACCCACGGAGGTGTGCCCCCCTGACAATTTATTTTAATGTTAGGAGAGGGTGGGTTGAAACATTCACTTTCTCTTAGAATTAAAACTACTCCATTAGAAGTAATAAAAGGAAACTAGGTGGTGCAATGAGTTAGACACTGGTTTTCACTTCTGGAAGCTGGGTTCAAATTATGCTTCTGGCTGCATTATCTGTACTTGGATTGCTTGTCCCTGACAATAAGTACCTGAAAATGAGAATTTTCACTTCCAGACCAGGAAACAGGAGTTAGGGGCACAAGGAAATACTGTTTTGAATTTTGACCTTGGTGCCCTCTTAATTGTCATTGAGACAGGTTCAATTAAGGGCAGAGGAGGACTCCCAAAGCAGGAAAAGCTGAAGAGTCAGCTTGAGAGAATCAGTAATCTGCAGTAAAGAGTAAGAAACTAAGAGGGTGTCTCGGCATGAAGGTGCCATCTCACCAAGCTTTTTAGAAAGGAAAAGAAAATAGAAGCAGCCAGGCCACCCAACAGTTAAACTCCTGTTGCATTGATAAGCTGGAGGCTTGTTTGTTTGTTAGTCTGTTTATCTGCAAGCAATATATCTCAAAAACTAATGGACAGATTTCAACAAAATTTGGTACACAAGTGTATGGCCCAAGGAAGAGCTCATTAGTTTTTGGTGAAGGTGGGGATCCAGATCTAGGAATCTTTTTTAAAGGATTCATTAACATTGGGAGAAAGGAGGATTTTTTTTTCTTTTAGAATGTTGTGGGTTGTTTTATTTCGAATGTTGTTAATTGTTTTAGAACGTGTGGGTTATCTCAGCTGTAAAAAGCCTCACTGACTGCCCACCTGTGAGGGTGAGCAGCCCTGCTGGGGTGAGAACCCACCTCCTCCAAAATGGCCGGGCAGGGAACGGGGTTGGGAAATAGGCATAATGGCCAGCACTGGTATTTTCAGGCCCCGTCTGCCTCTGTTCTGCCTGAAAGTTCTGCCTTTGGTTTTGATAAGTTCTCACACTGCTTGCCACAGGATGCATCATTTAAATATATGATGCGATTTAATTGCTTTCTTCAAAAAAGGATGGGAGACAGAAAGCAGGGAGCTATAGGCCAGCTAACTTAACATCTGTCATAGGGAAAATGTTAGAAGCTATTATTAAAGATATTGGCTGGGATTTTCCGTGCCCACCAGCACCAGGTGTGTTCGGTGGTGTGAGCAGACAATATGGCACAATCGGCTTCACGATGGCGTGAAACCAGTTTGTGATGCGGGCCATGTTTCCTGTCATCAGACATCAGGAACTTCATTGTCATAATAAGCATATCTTTAATAGGCCAGCCCGCTGGACTCATTCCCCCCACTGGATCGCCCGCCCATGTAGGCAGGAAAACACAAAGACATGTTTCACAACAGTACATAAGCGACATGCATCTGATGGGCTGCACTTCACTTGGGACTTCACGGTTTGTTTGCCTGCATTGCTTTGGTCAGCACTCGCAGTCATCCAGGCTTCACAGACAGCACCACATCACTTTTAGGGGGGCTCATGGGCAGGTCTCTGCCTACCAGATCAGCATAGGTGGTGGCTTTTCAATGGCTGCTGGGAAAGGTCATGCTTGGGGAAGTGGGAGTAGTGGCCTCAAGCAAGGGAAGAGGCTGCATGATAAGAGCTGTACCGGGGAAAGAGGATAACCCAGGGTGTGTGCGGGGGCGCATGTTGATCTGTGCAAGTGGCCCCAAGATGGTGAGGGCTGAGGAGGCAGTCTCCAGAGGAGATGAGGTCAGGTGGAAATGTGAGGGTGTGTGTGTGAGAATGGGTGTTGATGTCCCTTAAGCTGGCAGTGAGTGAGATGCCAGTGAATGTGTGATGGGCTGGAGTGTGTGAGTTTAGAGTGATGAGATGGTTGCCCTACTCTGGCTACACAGATGTGATCATTCATCCTCTGTCTGCATTAGATGGCCAACCTCTTCTGTGCAGCATTGGCACTGACCACCTCTGCCATCGCCTACCAAGCCGGAGTGGTAATATAGCAGCCCCTCCTGCGGCCAGAGTGGGGGGGTAGAGGACATCACACTAGGTCTCCACGGCATCCAAAAGGCACTCCAGGGCTGCAGTCTTCTTGCCTTTGGGGCCATGTCTTTTTTATTGCAGTCCTGAGCTGTAAGCACTGAGTGTGGCTATACTTTATATGTGGTGCCTGGTGTGATGAAGCAGTAATGATGTAACAATGGGTGAAGGAGAGCCCTGTCCACCATGGAAATGGTATGTTTCCTGGGAATGCATAAGTAATGCGGTGAATTTGGGACGATATGGCGTTTTCCCCACCTGCTACTGCACTTAGTGCAAATCTGGGATGATTCCGCCCGTTATAGCAGGGCAGTAGGAAAAATGCACGGCAATCAGGCAGAGTCAACATGGCTTTATGAAAGGGAAAACATGTTTAACCAATTTATTGGAGTTTTCTGAAGGAGTCACATGTGCTGTGGATAAAGCGGTAGATGTGCTGTACTTAGATTTCCAGAAGGCATTTGATAAGGTGCCACATCAAAAGTTATTGCAAAAAACAAAAGCTCATGCTGTAGGGGATAACATATTGGCATGGATAGAGATTGGCTAGCTAACAGGAAACAGAAGGTGGGCATAAATGGATCTTTTTCTGGTTGTCATGTTGTAACGAGTGGTATGCCACAGGGATCAGTGCTGGGGCTTCAACTTTTTACAATTTACGTAAATGACTTGTATGAAAGGACCGAAGGTATGGTTACTAAATATGCTGATGACACAAGGATAGTTAAGATAATAAGGTGTGAAGAGAACATAATGAGGCTACAAAGGGATATAGATAGATTAAGTGAGCAGGCAGAAGACGTGGCAAATGGAGTATAGTGTGGGAAAGTGGGATATTGTCCATTTTGGCAGGAAAAATAAAAAAAAGCATATTATCTAAATGGTAAGAGATTGCAGAGCTCTGAGATGCAGAGGGATCTAGGTATCCTAGTGCATGAATCATGAAAGACTAGTATGCAAGTAATTAGGAAAGCTAATAGAATGTTATTTATTGTGAGGGGAATTGAATACGAAAGTAGGGAGTTATGCTTCAGTTATACAGGGTATTAATGAGACCACATCTGGAGTACTGTGTACAGTATTGGTCTCCTTATTTAAGGAAGGATGTAAATGCATTGGAACAGTTCAGACAAGGTTTACTAAACTAATACCTGGATTGGGTGGATAGTCTTATGAGGAAAGGTTAGACAGACTAGGCTTGTATCCACTGGGGTTTAGAAGAGCAAAAGGCGACTTGATTGAAAAATTTAAGACTCTGAGGGATCTTGACAGGGTGGATGTCATTTACGACAGAGAGGAGAAGAAAGTTTTTCACTTAAAGGGTTGTGAGTCTTTGGAACTGTCTTCCTCAAAAGGCGGTGGAAGGAGAGTCTTTGAATAATTTTAAGGTGGAGGCAGATATATTCTTGATAAGCAAGGGAGTGAAAGGTTATTGGGGGTAGGCGGGAATGTGGAGTGGAAGTTACAATCATATTGATCATGATCTTATTGAATGGAGGAGCAGGTTTGAAGGGCCAAGCGGCCTACTACTGCTCTTAATTCATATATGTATATGTTCACATGATCATAATTCATGCCAAAATCACCTTGCATCACCACAAATTTGACAGTATAACTATCCCTGCCATTTCCATTCTCACTCTCAACAGGGAAAATGGAGATTTGTTCCTACTGTGCCTGATAGATTTTTTGAAAACACGTAACATTCATCCTCATGCCGTATAAATTGTTGTTCCCTTTGAAATTTAGTATTCTTGAGTCAGTCCTGATGAGTGCAAGATGAAAAGCTTTGACAGCATGTCTCCTTTCTCAGCAACATTTCTTTACTTGAAAGAAAGAATAAGGACCTTTACTTTGTGATCAAAAACAGAGGAGTTGATTTTAACCATATCCACCCAGCAGAAACCAGGCAGATGAAAAAAATAAACAATCCCTTTCCAAACTCATTGCTGTGTGCATTGAGAGGGTAACACTGAGATAAAGTTCATGACTGATTTTCATCTAACCCCTTCTTTTGTTTAAATGGGTATGAAAATTGTATTGCTATTGAATATTTCAACTCAAACAGTTTAGTGTACTTAAAAGCAAAATGCGATAGATGCTAGAAATATGAAATAACAGAAAATGCTGTAAAAACTCAGCAGGCCTGACAGCATCTGTGGAGAGAGAAACAGAGTTAATGTTTTGAGTCCACATGACTCTTCTCCAGATCTAAAGAGAAGTAGAAATAGGATGAAATTTACACTGTTTAAGGGGGGGTGGAGCAGGTGAAGCTGGATAGAAGGCCAGCAAAAGTTGGGGGCCAAGAAGAGATTGACAAAGATGTCATGGACAAAAAGATAAAGGGAGTGTTAATGGTAGTGGTAAGGGCTAAAGAAGGTGCTGATAGTGGCAAAAGATAAGAAAGCAGAATGTGTTAACAGGAGAACAAGGGTCAGCGCTCTGTGAAAGAACAACAGGGAACAAGTAACAGATGGCCCTTTTGGGGGTGCAGTGGGGGGAGCGGGTGGTCGTTGGGGGAAAAAAGAATAAAAAGGGGGTCAAAAAAGGAAATAAAACAATGAATAAATGAATAAAAAATAAAAATAAGTAGATAAAAAATAAAAATACATTTTTAAAAAGGGATTAAAAAGGGGTGAGAATAGAGGAGAGAGTTCACGGTCTGAAGTTGTTGAAGTCGATGTTAAGTGTGAAAGGCTGTAGTGTGTCTAATCGGAAGATGAGGTGCTGCTCCTCCAGTTTGCATTGGGTTTCACTGGAACATTGCAGCAGGTCAAGGATGGGCATGTGGGCATGACAGCAGGATAGTGTGTTGAAATGGCAAGCGACAGGAAGGTCTGGGGCATGCTTGCGGACAGACTGGAGGTGTTCCGCAAAGCAGTCACCCAGTTTGCGTTTGGTCTCCCCAGTGTAGAGGAGACTGCATTAGGAGCAGCAATGCAGTAGACTAAATTGAGGGAAGTGCA
The DNA here is from genome assembly GCF_017639515.1 of Carcharodon carcharias. Classification (NCBI taxonomy): domain Eukaryota; kingdom Metazoa; phylum Chordata; class Chondrichthyes; order Lamniformes; family Lamnidae; genus Carcharodon; species Carcharodon carcharias. Next base: position 137,982,960 of record NC_054480.1, on the reverse strand, counting down.
AGTGAAGCACTGCTTCACCTGAAAGGAGTGTTTGCGCCCTTCGATAGTGAGGAGGGAGGAGGTAAAGGGGCAGGTGTTGCACCTTCTGCAATTGCATGGGAAGATGTCTTGGGGAGGGGGTGAGGTTGGGGGCAATGGAGGAGTGGACCAGGGTGTCCCGGAGGGAACGGTCCCTATGGAATGCCGAAGGGGGTGGGGGAGGTGAGGGGAAGCTGTGTTTGGTGGTGGCATCATGCTGGAGTTGGCGGAAATAGCGGAGGATGATCCTTTGAATGGGGAGGCTGGTGGGGTGAAAAGTGAGGACAAGGGGCACCCTATCATGGTTCTGGGAGGGAGGGGAAGGTGTGAGGGCAGAGGCGCGGGAGACGGGTCAGACACGGATGAGGGCTCTGTCAACCACAGTTGTGGAGAAACCTTGGTTAAGGAAGAAAGAAGACATGTTAGAAGTGCCGCTTTGGAAAGTGGCATCATCAGAACAGACGCGACAGAGGCGAAGGAACTGAGGGAATGTGATGGAGTCCTTAGAGGAGTCAGGGTGTGAGGAGCTGTAGTCGACGTAGCTGTGGGAGTCAGTGGGTTTGTAATGAATATTGGTGGACAGTCTGTCACAATCGCCAGAAATTGAGACAGACAGGTCAAGGAAGGGAAGGGAAGTGTCAGAGATGGACCATGTGAAGGTGATAGAGGGGTGGAAATTGGAAGCAAAGTTGATAAATCTTTCCAGGTCCAGACGAGAGCATGAAGCGGCACCGAAACAGTCATCAATGTATCAAAAAAAGAATTGTGGGAGGGGGTCTGAGTAGGACTGGAACAAGGACTGTTCCACATACACCATAAAGAGACAGGCATAACTGGAGCCCATGTGGGTACCCATAGCCACACCTTTTATCTGGAGGAAGTGAGACAATTTTAAGGAGAAATTGTTCAGTGAAAGAACAAGTTCAGCCAGATGGAGGAGAGTGGTGGTGGATAGAGATTGTTCAGGCCCCTGTTCAAGGAAGGAACGGAGAGCCGTCAGACCATCCTGGTTGGAGATGGGGATGTAGAGATGGCTGTCCATGGTGAAGAGGAGGCGGTTAGGGTCAGAGAACTGGAAGTTGTTGATATGACGTAGGGCATCAGAGGAATCATGAATGTAGGTGGGAAGAGACTGGACAGGGGACAGAGAATGGAGTCAAGATAGGAAGAATTGAGTTCTGTGGGGCAGGAACAGATTGACGTGATCAGTCTACCGGGACAGTCCTGTTTGTGGATTTTGGGTAGGATGTAGAAGCGGGCCTTCCGGGTTTGAGATTCTATGAGGTTGGAAGCTGTGGAGGGAAGATCTCCAGAGGAGATGAGGTCAGTGACAGTCCTGGAAACAATGGCTTGATGTTCGATGGTAGGGGGGAGATAGGAAGAAATGTCTGAGAGTTGGCACTCAGCATCTGCAAGGTAGAGGTCAGGACACCAGACAACAACAGCACCACCTTTATCAGCAGGTTTAATAACAAAGTCAGGTTTGCACCTGAGAGAACGGAGTGCAGCAAGTTCAGAAAGAGAGTGGGCACAGTGGGTGAGAGGAGCAGAGAAATTGAGAAGGCTGATGTCATGCCAACAGTTCTCAATGAAAAGACCAAGAGCAGGTAAGAGGCCAGAGGTGGGGGTCCAGGTGGAGGGAGAATATTGGAGGTTGGTGAAAGGATCCGCTGAAAGTGGGGGAGGACTCCTGCCCAAAGAAGTGAGCATGGAGACAAAGGCGGCAGAAGAAGAATTCGGCATCATGCAGGGCACTTAAATTCATTGAGGTGAGCGCAGAAGGGTATGAAACTGAATCCTTTGCTGAGTAGAGAAAGTTCAGCATCAAAGAGGGGAAGGTCAGAGGCTATGGTGAATACATGGCAAAGGCTGGGATTTAGTGTTCTTTCCCCATTTACTCCAGATAATTCCCTTCCTATAGCAAGCATCAGGTTCCCAGTTAACACAGGAGCTGAACTAACTCATTAAAATCTCTACATGTATAATAATCACCATTATAAACAGTCTTGTTACGATGGCACCATTATCTGCAACAAATCCAGCTTTTATTGCATTATTTTCTGATCTTTCCTCAGATATAAGATTTATCATTTATGTTAATACTCATGCCAGGACTGCTAAGCAGTTTACCTCCTGGTAAACTCCACTCATCATTTATCCTACATAAAATAAAGGGCCTGAGCTTCTGTGGATTAGCAATCAAAGTTGGATTGCTACTCTTCTCCTACTTTCCTATCTTCAAATCCTATCAATCCTTTCTTGCTTGACCTTCCAACTCAGGCTGGGCGAGAACTGTGCAGGGCAGCTCGTGCCTGGGGCCTTCTGTCAAGGGCTTCAGAGTCTGATGCAAAGAGGCCACATCCCTTTTTTTTACAGCATTGGCTGTAATCAGGTAAGTTTAAAGGTCCACCCACTTTCAAGCCAGGAAGAAGGTAGCTGTAAGGTAAGTGTTTAAAATATCTGGGGAGCGGGTTCGAACAGTTGGGGGACAGGTCAGGCAGTCGGGGGTGGGGGTCAGGCAGAAGGGGGGGATTGGGCAGTGAGGGAGCATCAGAGTGAGGGCAGTTGGTGCGGAGAGTCGGGCAGTCGGTGAGGGAAGGTCGCACAGTCAGTGGGGTGGGAGTAAGTCCTGTGGGGGAGTCCCATTGGGGAAGACTTCGGAGACTTCGGGGGGAGTTCGGTTGAGGGTGGGTAGTCTCGTGGAAGGGAGGTCCCATGGGACAGGGTGAGTCCCATGGTGAGAGGGTAGTCAGGTGTGGTGGGAGTCCCATGGAGGGGGGAGTCCCATGGGGGGAGATGGATGCCTGTGGGGGTGGAGTTCCATAGGGATGGAGTCTCATGGTGGGAGTGGAGTCCCATGGGATGTGGAGTCCTGTGGGGGGGGGGGGGGGGACCCATAGGGGTGGAGTCCCAGAGGGGTGGAGTCCCATACAGGTGGAGTCACATGGGGGGTGCAGTCCTGTGGGGGGGTGGTGGGGGCAGAACCCATGGGGATGGGACACACATGGGGAATGTGGTCCCACGGTGGGGATGGGGTGAATTCCCATGAGGGGGTAGTTGGGGAGGTGTGCGGATTCCCATATTGTGGTCAGTGTGGGTCTCTACAATAGTTATCCAGAAGCTAAAAGTAGTGTTAATTCTTCTAACTTTTTGGGGGTAACTATAGATGTAACACAGTTGGAACCATCTGAAGTTTGTGATTTAAATCTTATTTTGGATGGTTCCCAGTGCAGGGCAATTGCCCATTGGAAGTTTGCACTTCCTGGGCAATTGCCATGCTATTCTTACCTGGGAATTTCTGGGTTGGAGGTGTGGTTGCGGGGGGTTCCCCAGCGCATCTTTAGGGTACCCCCCAATTAAACTGCCCTAGAGCTCAGAGGTTATGGCCCAAATTGTCATTCTTATTATTGTACTAAATAAATAAAACTAGTTCAGCCTGGCTTCAGTGAAACTGTCAATATTTCCCAACTCCTTTCAAACAATGGTCAAAGATATCCCTTTCCTGTAGTACAATCACTGCTGTTGGTACAATATAGGGCTCATCCATCCATAATTGCCTCTAGTCTGAGATCCTGGCAAATTTCCTCAACACATGTAATGGGATTTGTACTATTAACAAATCATCCATCTAACCATGTAATAGCATGTGATGCTTCAACTGAGCCAACATTTTTCAGTATTAACCTGAATCTCTCAGGCATGCAGTAATGTAATGTAACAGTCTTAGAATGGAAATTGCTGCTTTTTAATGACCTAATTATAACAGATACAGAGGGGTCCAGGCTATTCAGTATCGAATTTATAAAGAGGTCTGATTTACTTTGGAAACACAAGTTGTATGTTAACTCCTTGCTTTAAACATCTCTCACAGAACTGAACAATAGAGTTACAAATCAACTGGAATTTATGCATTTTTAAAATCCAAGAGGATATATTGTTCCCTCAGATGCTTAAAGTAACTTCAGAACAAAGTTTGATAATTAAGCAAGAAGCAATAAGAAAATGAAAGTTAGCAAGAACATTGAAATGCAATTGTGTATTTTATTTATGTATTTTCTTTTCATTTTCCAGTTACTTTTTTTGTAGCTCTTGGTATCTGCTTTTTCACCCATAGGAATATAGTAATATAAGACTAAAGAGCAGTAGTAGGCCTTCAGCTCTTCGAGCCTGCTCCGTTGTTAAGGAATTTAATAAATCCCAGTCCTTAACCCAGTTAATGAAAGACTTGAATCTTTGCCAAGAGCAGAGAGAGACAACATTGTGCATGAACACAAAATGCAAAAGGCCTTGTGCAGGCTGTGACAGTAAAGGTCTTTAGACTGTTCACAACAAGCTAAGAATACCTGTATACACAAAAAATAAACATTAATTGATCGTCCAAGAATTCTAAAACAAAGAACCCTAAGAGTATGTTAGACAATGGTTATGTTATCTTTAAAGCAAAAGATTTTCTTTAAATTAGGCTCTGGGCTAAGCATCAGATCAGATCTACGTGGTGGAAACAAAGAGTTGAGATCTTATAGACTCCCTCTTAGCTAAGCTAAGGCAGAAACTACGCTTTATACTTTGATTGGGAATATCAACTTAGTTTGTTATTTGTTTGAATATCCTATTTATTTTTAGGTGGATTTGTATCTTACATTTACTTCTAGATGGATTAGTTTATCTTACTTACTTTACACTTTTTAATATTGCAATTATTAGTATAGTGCAATCTAAGATTTAAGCTTATGTTAAAATATTATGAAGTAACCAATACAAAACGTTGTATACTTCAGAACCCTAATTTCTGTAAAATTCTTCAATGAAGAATTCTATGTGCTGAGAGTTATTTCTGCTATAGTATACCTAGTAAGGGGGGTATATTTTATTTTGAGATATCTTTGTTTAATCTAAATACTCCTGGGAGTGAGGACATTTTAAGACCAAGTCTATAGCTAGTATAGCTGACAAAGCTCTTATCATGATTTAAAATCTCTCCTAGTTGAGGAGTAAAACTGACAATAAGTTCAACTGAATAAATTTACCTTGCCAAGGGGTAAAGATAGTACAGCCCTAAAGTTGCCACTCATAAAATGATGGCTGATCTGGTTGTGGTCTCAGCTCCACTTTACTGTCTGCCTCCCATAACCCTTGACTCCTTTGTCTATCAAAAATCTGTCTAACTCTGTCTTGAATAAATTCAATGACTCAGCCTCTATTGATTTGTGGGGAAAAGAATTCCACATACTTATGACCCTTTGAGAGAAAAAAATTCTCCTCATCTTAGTCTTAAACAGTACGCCTCTTATTCTTAAACTATGTCCCCTGGTTCTCGTCTCTCCCACAAATGGAAACATGTTCCCGGTATCCATCCTGTCCAATCCCCTCAGGATCTTTATGTTTCAGTAAGATCACCTCTCATTCTTCTAAACTCCAATGGGTATAGGCCCAATCTGTTCAACCTTTCTTCATAGGATAAGCACTTCATCCCAGAAATGAGTTGAGTGAACCTTCTCTGAACCACTTTGAATGCAATTATATCTTTTTTTTCAAATAAGGAAACCAAAACTGTACACAGTACTCCAGATGTGGTCTCAGCAATGCCCTTTGCTGTTATTTCATCCTTCCTATTTGCTAGGAACTGTTTTTTTTTGCATTTTTGTATACTTTGTCCTTTAGTTTTATGTTGACTTTTTTGGTCATCCAAGGCTGTTATCTTTTGTCAAATAAAGTTCTTGCCCCCTTAGGGGTATAAACTAGTTCTCTGTCATATTATATTCCTTTTTGAACCACATATCCTGTTATTTTACCCCCTGCAGCAATAAAGCACTGTGCGTGGCATGAACGAGGTGAAAATGGCCCTTGAGTATGAGGAAGCCCCATCTTTGAGACCTGCTGGCCAATCAGAATGGCCAGCAGCTCTAGCAGTCCCAGCAACACCAGAACTTAGCAGTGGGCACTGCTGGAACTGCAAGCAAACCCACGGATGAAGGTAGCCATGGCCACTGGATCCATGAAAACCCTGAGTTTTGGACAGGGAAAGATTAGGGAGCATAGATAGGGGAGTGGGGTGGGCTTTGGAGATCAGGTGGGGAGAAACAAAGTGGGTATCACCCAGAACAATGCAGGAAGAAGTTCTCCAAAAAAATATATGAAGGCCCCACGGGAATGGATAAGCTCAAAGCCAGATCAACTGTGGACTGGATAGGAATATACAAAGACATTGAAAATATGATGCCTACATGCAATGTATACTAGAAGTACAGAAACACACAACCAAAAGAGGAGACGATAGCTACTGAAGTACCACCCAGGCCAGGGCATACTGTGGGTGCTGATTTATTCACACAAAATCAAGAATGGTACCTCATAGTATCAGACTGCTATTCAAAGTTTCCTTTTATCCAGAAGGTGAAAGACTTGAGAGCCACAACAATCATCTCAGCAGTATGAGTTCTGTTTGCTGAGCAAGTGACCCCTGAAAGATTAATATTATTATCTAAATGTTGAGAGATTGAGGAGCTCAGAGATTCAGATGGATCTGGGTGTTCTAGTGCATGAATCACAAAGTGCAGGTAAGCCAGATAATTAGGGAAGCTAATAGAACGTTATCATTTATTCTGAGGGGAATTGATTACATAATTGGGAGGTTATGCTTCAGTTGTACAGGGCATTGGTGAGACCACATCTGGAGTATTGTGTACAGTACTGGTCTCCTTATTTAAAGAAAGATGTAAATACATTAGAAGCATTTCAGAGAATGTTCAGAGAAGGTTTACTAAACTAATACCAGGAATGGGCAGGTTGTCTTATGAGAAAAGGCTGGACAGGTTAGGCTTGTATCCACTGGAATTTAGAAGAGTAGAGGCAACTTAATTGAAACCTTTAAGATCCTGAGGGGTCTTGACAGGGTAGATGTGGAGAGGATGTTTCCTCTTGTGGGGAATATAGAATGAGGGATTACTATTTAAAAATAATGGGTCACTCATTTAAGACTGAGATGAGGAGAATTTTTTTCCCTCAGAGGTTTGTGAGTCTTTGGCACTCCTTTCCTCAAAAGGCAGTGGAAGCAGAGACTTTGAATATTTTTAAGGCAGAGCTGGATAGATTCTAGATTAACAAGGGGTGAAATGTTATTGGGGGTAGGCAGGAATGTGGTGTTGAGGGTACATTCAGATCAGCCATGATTTTATTGAATGGCGGAGCAGGCTTGAGGGGCTGAGTGGCCTACTACTGCTCCTAATTCATATGTTCGTATGTATGTTCGTCTGTGACAATGGCACCCAGTTGACATCCAAGGGAGTTAAGGAATTCACTGAACAGTATGAGTTCAGCATCACCACCTTGAGGATACAGGTTTATAGAAAGACACGTCTAGATGGTCAAAACGACCCTAGCAAAATGCTAAGAGACAAAGACTCAAACCTTGCCTTATCGTCACTCTAATCCACACCTTTCAAGGCTGACATGAAATCACCTGCAGAGTTCTTGATTGGAAGAAAATATAAGACTACACTACCATGCAAAATACATCCTCTGAATGACCAGGAGAAAGTGAGACAACACCTCACTGAAGCAGGAAAGAGGAGGTCAGCGCTTTAACAAACATGCTGAATCCCTATCTGAGCTGTGGAAAGGACAAAGTGTACATGTACAAGATCTAATCATGAAAACCTGGAGCTCAGTAAAAGTTGTTGCTGCAGCCAATACATCAAGGTCATAAATAATTGAGACGCAAACCAGGAAGCAAATGAGGAGAAGCAGAGTCCACATTCAACCTACACCAGAGCTGGAAAAACAAGAAAGATTAGAAGCAACACTGGAACATCAGTATCTAGGGAGACAACATTGACAATACCACCAGAAAATAAGACGACATTTGCAACAGCAAGGACTACTCCTGCAACACCAGGGACAGCATGCGCAACATCGCCTGAGCAGCATGCCAACTCGCCACCAAGAGCAATGAATACCAAATCTATAAGATGGATGCACAAAATCTTACCACTTAAGCAATACTGTGATTAATATTTTGGAAAAGCATACATGCTACGAAAGCCTCTAAGAAGGGGTTCAGTTATTTCCAAAAGCCGATTGATCATTTTTTGTTTATAAAAGTTAATGAGTGAACCAGCTACATTGATGGGGCTATTATGTTTTAAAGAAAGAGGGATGTTAAATATTGTTGAATTATCTGTAAATAGCTAGGAACTACTTAGCTAGGAACTAATGTGTTATGTGGAAGTGTTTCGGGGGGCCACATTTCATAGCTGCATTAGAGCTGTAAAAAATTAATCATAACAAGTTTCTGATTTTTTTGCACATGTAAAGTGTGATTGTTAACAACATATGGGAACCAAAACACAACAATTATATATATCACCCCCTCCTCACACTTCCCCCCCATCTTTTAAGTAGTTTGCTGAAAAAAATGTCTTGTCCACTCCCGCCCCATTTATCCATGCCAGCCATATTATGGCGTGAGGAGTATATTGTTCTGGTCATTTGGATTGGTAAAAAGCTCAATTGACAGTTAATTATTTATTTAAAAATGATGGGTGGGCTGCCAATTTTGGTGCCTGCCCACCTACCATATTATGGGGGACAGCTCCATGGTGGGCTTGCCACCCCTCATATTTTACATACACCCCACGGCAAAAACCATGCCTGGTGAACCATATTGTTGAACTCAATCACATTATGATCTTTATCAGATAAATGTTCATGCGCTGTTAGGCTGTTCACTAAACCTGACTTATTGCTCATTACTAAATCTAATATGATATGTCCCTTTGTTGGTTCTAGGAGATATTTTTGCAGAAAAATATCCTGGACACACTTAAGAAATTCTTTGCTATCTTTCTGACCTATGCTAGTATGCTTGCCTAATCTATATGAAAGTTAAAATCCACCATTAAAACCAATCTTCCTTTACCATTTGCTTGTTCAATCTTTGCACTGATACAATCTGCTGCTTCACAGTTGCTAGCAAGAGAGCTATATACAACTCCAGCTACAGTCGTTAATCTTTTTCCATTTCTTAATTCCACCCATAAAATCTCCATTGCCTGCTTAGCTCTCATTATATCCCCTCTTTTGAAAGTATTTTATTTTTAATCACTAAGGCTACTCTTCCCCCTTTCCCTTTCTCAATCTTTTCCTGTGGACCTTATACTCTGGTACATTTAGTCCCAGTGCTGAACAAATTGCAGCCATTGCATTGGATGGAGGTTCAGGGAAGAAAATCTATTATTCCTGGATTTCAAATGTGAAGTTGTGATGATAGGTTCTTCTCTGAGTGAAAAGAAGAGCTTTTCAGAGTAATTGACATATGCTTGTTTCTTTAACATGATTTCCTGACTATTCAAAATAATGATTGAAAAACCATGCAGTGTGAACCCCAAATTTCCAATATGTGAACGAATGCGATTCTCTGCTAGAAGTGGAAAATCAGAAACGTTGCTCTTTGTATCATACTAACAGAACTGATCCCATTGATACAATCTCATAAGTGAAGTCCTTTCAACTATCTTCAAATGTATATTTCAACACTTCTATTGCCACATGTATGAAGGGGGAAGGAAGTGTTGATGAGCTCAGATAAATTTTTACTAGCATTGTTATTGTTTCCAAATCAAATGTTACTTGTCCAATTTTAAAAAGGCCTCCAAGTGTAGAGACTAGTGATATGATAGGTACCAGATGAAAGTCCGCCATGAAGTCCTAGACCACTGATAGGTTCAGGGAGATGATTGTCCATCTGGTATAGTGAGCTTTGTGACTTTTGTCATGGAAACAGACACAAAAGTGACAGTAGTAAACTTACTGGGGAAATCTTTGCTACTGCAATATTAATTACAATCCACCAAATTAAAAACAGCATAAACTATTAGCCCTTGAAATTAAACCTCAGGGTACAATTAGTATATACTTATGCGTTACTACTTAATGCATTCATCTGAACTTCCTCTCTTCACTATATTAGTGAAACCATAATCCGTTTAACATAAATGGGTTAATTCCTGTGCTAAAATAGAGAAGGGAATTTAGTATTAAGATATTTGGGGTGACTTTGTGAGGCTCCAGTCCTAATGCAGAACCTCAGTAGTGCTCAGCAAGTTGGTGGAGCATTGCTGAAAAGAGACATTTTGTTGAAGCTTGTCAAAGCAACGGGTAAAGCTAGCTGTTTCATGCTGCTACTAAGCAATAGCAACATGAGAGGCATTCGTCACTAACAGGATGCTGCCGTCAAGCCAAAAAGAAGCACTGCCTATCACACAAATGAGTAATGTGGCTTGTGAATTTCAGTGCTGGTATGATGCCAGGTATGTAGGCCATACATGCCAAAGAGTGGTGTTTTGTATCAAACAGCATGTCCCTTCCGCTGTTCGCAATGATCAAGATACAGACCGTACCCAACTAGCCCATGCTTGCAAAACTCAAAATGTCCAACATTAGATGTGATTCTGTGATTAGACAACATTTGCTAAATAACCCCAGTGTATTAAAAATTACGCTTACAGCCAATTTAAGTTGTCAGTTGGACTCACAGTGTAGAGAATTTGCGTGTACTGGAAGCTACATATATTAGTACACGGGGCCCTGTTCTTTTCAGACAGAAAGAACATGTACGCACATTATGCATGTTTCAGCTAAGCAAAAATAAGTGATAGCCATTCACAGTTTCATTCCTCAGGGCAATGTCTTGACCAACCAGAGTCAAGCTGCCTCAGTTAAAATTTCAACTGTCAGTCACCATTAACTGGTGCATCCTCCATGGCAAAGCCTCTACCAATCATAGTCCACTTGCCAACCAATCAACACTCTCTTCTCATATGATATAAAGTTGTTGCGGTATTCTTGCGATTGTGCTGATGAGTGCAAGACAAAAAGCTTCAACAAAATGTATTTCTTCAGCAATACTCAAGTTCTGTACAACCAAACAACTACAAGATAGTAGATAAAAGCAAAATACAGCGGATGCTGGAAATCTGAAACAAAAACAAAAATAGCTATTTTTGTTTTTATACAAGATGGTGGAGATAGGGCTGCAAGGTCATAGTCTCATTTTTCTGACTAGTGCTTGCCACTAACATTTCAATGGCTAAGGTAGATGCTAAAATCAAGAAACTACATACAAAAGATAAATTGAGCAAAGAAAAGCAAACGTGACGGAGAAATAAGACAATTGAGGAATAACCAAGCATATTAAGGTTTGTGCAAATTACTGCTTTTAAATATAGTTTTCAGCTGCAGCTATACACTTAGGTCTTGATCTTGAAGCTGGCTGGTGAAAACAGATAGAGGTTTTCAACAATATAATACCTTTATGTGTAGCTTTTTTCAAAAAAACTAACAGGAAAAAATCAGCAATATTTTAGGTGAATAGAATTCATCATTTTATTAAGAAAAACCTAGCTTTTTTATTCATTCACAGGACTTGGGCTTTGCTGGCTGGGCCAGCATTTATTGCCCATCCCTAGTTGCCCTTGAGAAGGCAATGGTGAGCTGCCCTCTTGAACTGCTGCAGTCCATGTGGTGTAGGTACACCCACAGTGCTGTTAGGAAGGGAGTTCCAGGATTTTGACCCAGCAACAGTGAAGGAACGGAGATATATTTCCAAGTCAGGATGGTGAGTGATTTGGAGGGGAACTTCAAGGTGGTGGTGTTCCTATGTGTCTGCTGTCCTTGTCCTTCTGGATGGTAGTGGTCGTGGGTTTGGAAGGTACTGTTGAAGGAGCCTAGGTGAATTCCTGCAGTGCATCTTGTAGACGGTACAAACTGCTGCTATTGTGCATCGGTGGTGGAGGAAGTGAATGTTTGTGGATGTGGTGCCAATCAAGCAGGCTGCTTCGTCCTGGATGGTCTCAAGCTTCTTGAGTGTTGTGGGAGCTGCACTCAGCCAGGCAAGTGGGGAGTATTCCATCACACTTCTGACTTGTGCCTTGTAGATGGTGGACAGGCTTTGGGGAGTCAGGAGGTGAGTTACTCATCGCACAATTCCTAGCCTCTGACCTGTTCTTGTAGCCACAGTATTTATATGGCTAGCCCAGTTTAGTTTCTGGTCAATGGTAACCCCCAGGATGTTGATAATGGGGGATTTAGTGATGGTAATGCCATTGAACTTCAAGGGGTGATAGTTGGATTCTCTCTTGTTGGGGATGGTCATTGCCTGACACTTGTGTGGTGCGAATGTCTTGCTGCATTTGGACATGGACTGCTTCAGTACCTGAGGAGTCGCGAATGGTGCTAAATATTGTGCAATCATCAGCGAACATCCCCACTTCTGACCTTATGATGGAAGGAAGGTCATTGATGAAGCAGCTGAAGATGGCTGGGCTGAGGACACTGCCCTGAGGAACTCCTGCAGTGATGTACTGGAGCTGAGATGACTGACCTCCAACAACCACAACCATCTTCCTTTGTGCTAGATATGACTCCAACGGAGAATTTTACCCTTGATTCCCATTGACTCCAGTTTTGCTCAGGCTCCTTGATGCCACACTCGGTCAAATGTGGCCTTGATGTCAAGGGCAGTCACTCTCTCACCTCACCTCAGGAGTTCAGCTCTTTTGTCCATGTTTGAACCAAGGTTGTAATGAGGTCAGTAATGTGGCCCTGGCAGAACCCAAATTGGATGTTAGTGAGCAGGTTATTGCCAAGAAAGTACCACTTGACATCACTGTTGATGACCCCTTCCATTACTTTACTGATGATTGAGAGTAGACTGATGGGGCGATAATTGGCCGGGTTGGATTTGTCCTGCTTCTTTTTGTGTACAGGACATACCTGGGCAATTTTCCACACAGCCAGGTAGATGCCAGTGTTGTAGCTATACTGGAACAGCTTGGCTAGGGGCATGGCAAGTTCTGGAGCACAAGTCTTCAGCACAATTGCCGGAATATTGTCAGGGCCCATAACCTTTGCAGTATCCAGTGCCTTCAGCTGTTTTTTGATACCATGTGGAGTAAATTGAATTGGCTGAAGGCTGGCATCTGTGATGCTAGGGACTTCCAAAGGAGGCCGAGATGGATCATCCAATTGGCACTTCTGGCTGAAGATTGTTGCGAATGCTTCAGCCTTATCTTTTGCTCTGATGTGCTGGCCTCCTCCATCATTGAGGATGGGAACATTTGTGGAGCCTCCTCCTCCAGTGAGTTGTTTAATTGTCCACCACCATTCACGACTAGATGTGGCAGGACTGCAGAGCTTACATCTGATCCGTTGGTTGTGGGAATACTTAACTCTGTCTATCACTTGCTGCTTATGCTGTTCGGCATGCAAGTAGTCCTGTGTTATAGCTTCACCAGGTTGACACCTTTTTAGGTATGCCTGGTGCTGCTCCTGGCATGCCCTCCTGCACTCTTCATTGATCACCTGACTTGATGGTAATGGTAGAGTGGGGGATATGCTGGACAATGAGGTTACAGATTGTGTTTGAGTACAATTCTGCTGCTGCTAATGGCCCACAGCACCTCTTGGATGCCTAGTCTTGAGTTGCTAGACCTGTTTGAAATCTACCCTGTTTAGCATGGTGGCAGTGCCACACAACATGATGGAGGGTATCCTCAATGTGAAGGCGGGACTTCATTTCCACAATGACTGTGCGGTGGTCACTCCTACCGAAACTGTCATGGACAGATGAATCTGCAGCAGGCAAGTTGGTGAGGATGAGGCCAAGTATGTTTTAACTTCTTGTTGGTTCCCTCACCACCTGCCGCAGACCCGGTTTAGCAGCTATGTCCTTTAGGACTCAGCTTGCTACCGAGCTACTCATGGTGATGGATATTGAAGACCCCCACTGAGAGTACTTTCTGTGTCCTTGCCACCCTCAGTGCTTCCTCAAAGTGATGTTTAACATGGAGGAGCACTGATTCATCAGCTGAGGGAGGGCGGTATGTGTAATCAGCCAGAGGTTTCCTTGCCCATATTTGAACTGATGCCATGAGACTTCATGGGGTCCGGACTCGATGTTGAGGACTCCCATGGCAACTCCCCCCTGACTTTATACCACTGTGCTGGTATAAAGGGCCTGTCCAGCCGGTGAGATAGGACATATCCAAGGATGGTGATGGTGACTGGGACATTATCTGTAAGGTATGATTCCATGAGGATGACTATATCAGGCTGTTGCTTGACTAGTCTGAGAGACAGCTCTCCCAATTTTGACACTAGCCCCCAGATGTAAGTAAGAAGGACTTTGCAGGGTATCCAGGGCTGCAATTGCCATTGTAGTTTCCGGTGCCTAGGTCGATGCCAGGTGGTCCGTCTGGTTTCATTCCTTTCCATGACTTGGGGGCATTTAAGAGTCCACCACATTGCTGTGGGTCTGGAATCATATGTAGCCCAGGCCAGGTAAGGATGGCAGATTTCCTTTCCTAAAGGACATTAGTGAACTAGATGGGTTTTTACAACAATTGACAATGGTTCCATGGTCATCATTAATCTTTTAATTCCAGATTTTTATTGACTTCAAATTCCACCATTTGCTGTAGCGAAGTTTGAACCCAGAGCCCCAGAGCTCCAGAGCATTACCCTGGGTCTCTGGATTACTAGTCCAGTGACAATACCATCCTCTCCCCTATCGGTTTTATAAATCACAATGCAACACTTTGAAAAGAAAAATACTATCTCAAACTTACGCTGTTAATATCTTTATCAATACTGATGCATGTTACATTATACAGCAAGATAGAAATGTGCTTAAAATGGCTGCATTTTTTTCTGGTTTGGTTTATTCATAAAGCCTGTATTATATTTATTTTCCAATTGAAAATAACATTGCTTTGTGCTGAGTTAGCTGATCTCAGCTAGGGTTCTGATGGAAGCATTCCCATTATAAAAATGCTTGCCAACTTTCACTCAATAGGTCACACATGACAGAAAGCTTCTTGGTCATGGTACAGCTATCACCTTCTGAACTGTTTCCTTTCAGGAAAGGAATGAGGCTAAAAACAAAAAAACTGCGGATGCTGGAAATCCAAAACAAAAACAGAATTACCTGGAAAAACTCAGCAGGTCTGGCAGCGTCGGCGGAGAAGAAAAGAGTTGACGTTTCGAGTCCTCATGACGCTTCGACAGAACTTGAGTTCGAGTCCAGGAAAGAGCTGAAATATAAGCTGATATATTCAGAGCTTATATTTCAGCTCTTTCCTGGACTCGAACTCAAGTTCTGTCGAAGGGTCATGAGGACTCGAAACGTCAACTCTTTTCTTCTTCTCCGCCGACGCTGCCAGACCTGCTGAGTTTTTCCAAGGAATGAGGCTAACCTGAAGGACAAGTAAGGTGACAATAGGATATGCCGGCCAGTCATATGTAGGTAAACTGGAACTTTCTTCTCATGTACGTTCACAGGATAGTTGTGAACGTACGTGAAACTTGCATGTAAGCCACTCAGGCAGACACATGAAAAATTGATGGAACTTATAATCTATAGATTTAACTTTGTGTAATCATGTAACTGTATGATTTTGAGTCAGTAGCCTGGTTTTTATCTCTCCCAATAGTGATTTTCATCCACTTTAATATAAATAAAAATTGGGAGAGACATAACACGTGCTGCAGATTCATTTTACACTATCACACAAAGTCAACATGTACCCAAGTGTTTTTCACTATGTCTTATATTTTCACGTTTTACACATTCATTATTATTAAATCCTTACAATTAACATTAATTTGTAATTGGAGCTCAGATCAGATATGAAAAACTCTAGGCGAATGCTCCCAAAAATCTAACAGAATGAAATTGTTACATTTCTGAATCATCTAGGGAGACTGAGAGTGAACGAGAACTGAACCTGTGGGCTGAGTATACCATCTTTGGGCGGGATTTCCTGTGCCTGCTGGCATCGGGCATGTTTGGCAGCATGAGTGGACAATCTGGTGAGAAGGCCAAAAATCGGTTTCACAATGTCTGTGATCATCCGCTCAGCCCTTCGATGGCAAGCCATCGGACGTCGGGAGCCTCATTGTAATACATCTACATATCATTATAAGGCCAGTCCGCCGGAATCGTCCCCCTCCTCTAGCACCGCTGGATCGTCCGCCCAACAGCACATATAAGACATGCTCTTGGTGGCCTGCACTTTGAGGGGAACTCTGAGGTGTGTGCTCAGTAACGTTGCGCAGCACTTGTGAGGGTCACCTGTTGGACTTCAAGGTTGAGGTGACTTGGGCAGGGTGGGGCGCAAGGGCTGCCTTCCGGTTCAGGTATCTTGGTGGGGGGTAGGTAAGGGCTGCCCTGTGGTTGAGGTGCATTGTGGAGGCAAGGGTTGCCCTGTGGTTGAGGTGCATTGGAGTGGGGTGTGGCAAGGGCTGCTCTGTGGTTGAGGTGCATTGTGGAGGCAAAGGCCGCCCCATGGTTGAGGCACATTGGATGGGGGTGTGGCAAGGGCTGCCCTGTGGTTGAAGGTAGTGCACAAGCATGTGTGGGGTGGGCTGGAGAGATGCAGCCATGCATTAGGAAACCTTGTATAAAGTGACCATTCCTCTGCAGCTGCGACAGTTCAGATGCAGCCACACTGACATGTGTGGAGTTGGGTCTCGAGCTTATCTGCCCACTCAAGCAATGCAGAGGCATGAAATTGCCACCAAGTGCTCTGCAGCTTTTCATTGCTCAGGCACAGACTGCAAACTAATGAGTGTTTTAGTGGACTGCAGAACAGTTGGATGGACGGGCCCGCTGTACAATCTCCTTGCTAAAGCTGGCCGTGGAGCAGTCAGTGGTGGAGGTGCTCACAGCTCCTTGTAATGTCATCATCCCACTTTGAACCAGTCTTCCACCATGGTTCAAGCTAACAGTGCAGCTTTACAGCGTGGGTTAGGAGAATGTCTGCACCTGAGCTGAGGGCACAGCATGCAGTCCAGTGAGCAAAGCTGCCACCAATCTGTCAGGTGGAGTGGAGCGGAGGTAGGTGGGGTTTCAGGCAGCCATGCAGCGCACTAAACTCTGACCATCCAACTGGTGTCCAGCACTCTCCGGGATACATTAAGGGGCCTTCAGACTTAACCAAGAGAGGTTCTTAGAACACCCAAGCTAACCCATGCATCTCTTTCTTTCATCCTGCAGGAGGAGTACATCAGGATGATGGTGCCTGGTGAGCTAGCTGTATGCCTCTTGACTTATGGAGAACGAAGACGACAGAGAAGAGGTGACCGAGGCACTTGGCTACGCAGAGGGAGGAGCAGCACCCTCAGGAAGAAGGGGCGGCAGAGGATCCCGCACTAGCCACTGAAGAGCTACAGCAAACCATCGCTGGTCGGCGTCTAGCTAGATCCAGCATCTTTGGACACTGCCTTTCATTTCTGCAGATGACTGAGAAACAGTGTTGGTGAAGACTGTGCATGTCTAGGGAATAGTTGGTCACATCTGCCAGCTACTGCAGGATTTGGCGCCATGGGGACATGGAGGGCATCCACTGCCAGTGGTTGTGTAAGTGACCACAGCGCTCAACCTTTATGCCAGTGGCTCCTTTCAGGGCTCCACTGGTG
Source organism: Carcharodon carcharias (assembly GCF_017639515.1). Classification (NCBI taxonomy): domain Eukaryota; kingdom Metazoa; phylum Chordata; class Chondrichthyes; order Lamniformes; family Lamnidae; genus Carcharodon; species Carcharodon carcharias. The sequence goes on along the minus strand of NC_054480.1, from coordinate 137,965,467 downwards.
ACCTCTGTGGGACATTGTGAGCCTCCACTCGCAAATGCATCCATGAGGTCCCGGATTCCATCTTCGTGAGGGCACACAACTTTGTGCATTTCAGACCAGGAGAGCCAGGAAGCAAGAGCAATTGGATTTGCTCAGATCTTGGGTTTCCCACAGGTCCAGGGTGCGATGGACGGCACTCACATGGCACTCAGATCTCCATTGCAATTATGTCAACCACAAGGGCTTCATTCACTGAATGTGCAGCTGGTGTGCGACCACCACAAACGCATCCTGCAGGATTGCGCGCGGTTTCCATGGAGCATTCATGAATTCTACATTCTCAGTCAGTCTTAGGTCCCTGATGTCTTCCAGGATCCACAAAGGCTGCTGGGATGGTTTTGCGGGGTCAAGGGCTACCCGCAGAGGACGTGGCTAATGACACCTGTGTGGTGATCTCCGACTGCAGCAGAGTGAAGGTATAATGAGGCTCATGCTGCAACTCGCAACTTGATGGAGCAAACCACTGGGATGCTGAAAATGAGGTCCTGGTGCCTGGACCATCCTGGTGGAGCCCTGCAAAACAGCCCACAGAGGGTGTCATGATCGTTGTTGCGTGCTGCGCCCCTTATAACCTGGCACTGCAATGGGGAGAGGAGCTGGCTGAGGAGGCGATAGAGGAGCTGGAGGTTTCCTCTGATGAGGAAGACATCGATGGTGATAAGGGTGGAGAGGTCCTTGAAGGCGACAATGACAGGGATGAGGCTATAGCACTGGCTAGACGAGGCAGGTGCACCCAGGAGGTCTTCATAGCCGCTATCTTTGTGGAGGACGATGATGACATGCAGTCAGGAGACACCATGGATCCTCACACTGCACCAATGAATGCCTGACTCCAGCCTGGCTAAAAGCAGTGTGAATATCCTCTGTGAAAATGCTCCCTTCATGGAGATGCAATGGAGGCCATAATAGTCGCTCGATTGCAGGAGGATTATGACAATATTCAGTGAGGACACTCCAAAGAACTTCACATAGCCTCTGAGAATGTTTGACACCTGTCTGGCCTAGGGCAGCTTGTTTGCGCTCTGTGATCAAGGTCATGTCACGGAGACTCAGCCATGAAACTTTAGAAGCATCTGAGCCTTCAGCACCTGACCCTGCAGGAGCACAGCGTCACTGGTCACAGATGCTGAAGAGATTGGGGCCAGCCTCACCTTAAAGGTGCTGTGAGTGCACAGAGAGAATGACGGAACTCTGTGGCATCTGCCCAGTACATTCTGGCAGCAATGACAAGCACACATGACAGTGTGAACGAATCAGCTGTAAGTGCGGGGAACCTTAGAGCGGGAGTTGTTCTTCTAGTTGAGCTGATGGAAGCATGTTACTGCTGCTGCAGCCTGAAAATAAAATTTGATGTTTCTAATAAGAAACCTGTCTGGAAAATCAAGTCCATAACAAGATGTTTGTGAGTGTGTCAGTTGAGAGTGATGAGAAAAGTGATTTACCCTGGCGGAATGAAGGAAATCATTCATCCTCTTGCGGCACTGGGTAGCTGTCCTCTTTTGCAGGCTGTTGGCCCTGACTACCACTGCCACCGCCTCCCAAGCCAGATTGGTAATGTTGCTGCCCATCCTGTGGCTAGAGTGGGGGTAGAGGACATCGTGGTGGGTCTCCGCTGTGTACAAAAGGCACTTGAGGAAAGCATCATTGAATCTGGGGGCCTGCAGTTTTTTGACCTTTCGAGGCCATGTCTTCCTTGCAGCTGTCCTGGGCTGAAAGCACTGACAGCTGTGCGCGCAGCTGCTCTTTAAATATGGCACCCGGTGTGATGAAGTGGCGAGGTGATGGCATGGTGGATGAATGAAAGCCCGCTCACCATCAAAACAGTGTATTTCCCTGGAACGTGTAATTAATGCCGCGGTATTGGAATGATACAGCGTGAGAAGCCACTATTGCGGCCGACGGGTAAAACGTCATTTCTCCTGCCCACTACCACACTTAGTGCAAATCTGGGATGGTTCTTCCCTCTGTCAAACACATGCTGAATTGTAAGTGTTTGTTTTATTTGCAACCTGTTTTGAAATCCTGCGCAGAATCTGCTAAGTAATGGTGATCAGTGGTTTTTCCATTTCCACTGCTCACTCACTGTTGTTTGAAGAATTTGTGTTTAAGCTGAAAATACATGACAGATGCTTACTGGACTGCTGTAGTTATCTTCGCTGAGGGAACAGGAGCTGGCACAGCAGATTGTAAAGGCTGAGCCGTTCAAATCCCAGAGGGAAACTTGAAACTGTCACAACTAATTTCAATTTGTCTAAATTTTGAGATGCGTGCTTTGAATTCAGTAGTAATAAGACGACCAAGCCTTTGCAAAACTAGATTAAACATTTATTAATAAGAGAAATGATTTTAAATACATACATATTACGACAAATTACTACGATGATAACTTCTCTCTCCCCTAATCAATCTAACTCCCAGTTATACTTTCGTTAAGGCAACAGTAAGACACAGATTTTAGAAGACCCAGGCAAAGAAGCATGCTACCCTGAAAAAGTCGAATTCAAAGTGAGTTCTCTTCACTTCAGCCTCGAGACAGCAGCTTGAGGCATTGAGTTGAAAGCTTTTTCACATTATAAGATCTTAAAAATGCCTACTCTTACATGCAACCTTTGCTCCTTAATACATATTTTCCCCTTTGAATGCAACTTCTCATTGTTTCACCATGTCTTTGGACTTTATCTTTCTGATAATAAAAACCTCTCATAGCACTAAATTTTACCAGTAATCTTTGAGAAAAATAAACACACCATTTCTAAATATCACCTGGCTAGGTGACACATTTCATCCCTCCTTTGAAAACAATCTAGTCTGGTTTATTTCAAAATGCAAATGTTCCCTTGACACCTTATGTTTCTAAACTTCCCCATGTTTATCTAATCACCTAATTTAAATAACATTTCAAACCTAACTTCTCTTCTGACATCAAAGCACCCAGACAAGCTGCCTCTAATTCAGTTAAATCTCAGATACACACACACACGCATACACATATAGACACATAGACACATCCCACTACTACTCTACTTTACAATAAATTCCAATAAATTATGAGAATTGTTATATCTTCCTGACACCCAACCATCGGCTTTGTGGAAAAATCTTTCAGAAAATGGTTTCCTGGAGCTAGTTTCCTATGAGCGAGACTTCACCCATTTTCCAACCAGAGAAGGAGTTGGAGCAACCATTGAGTAACTGTGGGTTGGATGTTACAGGGTGCCACAGTCCCTGCACACGTGTTCCCTCCCTCCTCCCCCCCCGCTATCACAACATCCACCCCACCAGCTAAAATGTCAGTGGGACACTCACTCATGATCCAGATGGCTGCCCCACTGCAATTTAACTCTGGAAGCAGCATCAGTTGCTTTATAGGCTGTCCCACTACGCTGAGGAGTCCAGGGTCAGGACTCTTGGCGAGGTGGGGTAGGTGCGGATGAGAGGGTGGGGACTGGTTTCAAGAGACCGGGAGGAGGGTTAGAGCAGGGGATGACCTGGAGAGGGTGCCTCTGATGGGCCTTTCGGGACTGCAAAGAAAGTCTAGCTTTTACCCAACACCAGCCCACACAGCTAAAGCTGCCAGACTTCCCGGATGGTGTGGGCTTCCTCTGCTGTGGGTAAAATACTGGTAGAGGCAGGATAAAGCCCTTAAGTTATCAACTGGCTACTTAGTAGCCTCTATAAGCCCTAGGATGGCGGGCTGCCTGATACCTCTCCCAGTCCCTGTAAAATTTCAGGCAGGTCGGGCGTGGGCGAGTAGGCGACCTGCTGGATTTTACGTGACCACCACCAACCCCATCCCCCACCCCCCTGCCGCCTTCAAACTCGCTGACAGGGGAGTGTAAAAACCAGCCCTGTATCTCTGCCAAGAGAAATTTGAAAATACCCTTAGCGCAATTTTAGCATTGCCTTGCTGGGATGTTATGGTCAGTCATTGGATTTTATCACAGAGATAAAAACAAAAAACTGCGGATGCTGGAAATCCAAAACAAAAACAGAATTACCTGGAAAAACTCAGCAGGTCTGGCAGCATCGGTGGAGAAGAAAAGAGTTGACGTTTCGAGTCCTCATGATCCTTCAACAGAACTGATTGAATGTTAGAAGAGGGGTGGGTGGGGGGAGAGAAGTGGGGGTGTGGTGGGAGGTGGTGTGGTTGTAGGGACAAGCAAGCAGTGATAGGAGCAGATAATCAAAAGATGTCACAGACAATGGAACAAAGAAATGTTGAAGGTGATGATATTATCTAAACGAATGTGCTAATTAAGAATGGATGGCAGGGTGTGGGTGTGTGTGTGTGTGTGTGTCTGAGATTTAATTGAATTAGAGGTAGCTCGTCCATGTGCTTTGACGTCAGAAGAGAAGTTAGATTTGATTATCTGCTCCTATCACTGGTTGCTTGTCCCTACAACCCCACTTCTCTTCCCCCCCCCCCACCTTAAACCAGCTTATATTTCACCCTCTTCTAACATTCAATCAGGTCTGTTGAAAGGTCATGAGGACTCGAAACGTCAGTTCTTTTCTTCTCCGCCGATGTGGCCAGACCTGCTGAGTTTTTCCAGGTAATTCTGTTTTTGTATTGGATTTTATCGCCCATTGAAATCCAACGTCAACTTTCACAAATTAATGTAATACTGACCTCTGGAGGAGATTTTGGGCATAATTAAGCTCCTCAAAGATGATATTTTAGCTGAAGTATGCAAACTAGAATTGAATTTATGGTTTATATGAGTGGTGAGTTCTGTACATCATATTAATAACGGGATTAAAAATCCATTTATTCTGTGGATGGATCCATTGACATCTAAGAGTACAAGTGGTAACACATGTATTTGATGTACTGTTGGTACTGGGCATTTTGTTCTAAACTCTCTTTGAAGACTTGCACAAGGAAAGTTGTACTGAAGATTTCATCAGGAAGTGAACTGACAGAAATAAACTAAATAGACTATCTGCAAAGATGTTCAAGGTTTCTTTCCCATCTGCAAGGTTGTTATAATAATTTATGTCTGTTGTACTTGTGAATAATCTTTCATTTTTGTCATGGTTCATGTATCTACAGTAAATGATCTGCCTTATGATATTGAGACATGCAGACCAAGGGCGGAATTGTCCCTGAATTTGCACTAAGTGTGGCAGTGGGTGTGGAAATTGACAATATTCCTGCTGGCCACAGTGGCAGGTTTTCATGCTGTATCATCCCTGTCCCGCCACATAAATTACATAATCCACATGAAACATAAGGCTCAGTGGTGGGCAGCCTCCGGTTTCCCTTCCCTGATGTGACCTCACTGCTTCCTCACTCTGAGCACCATTTTTAACTGGCCACAGTGTACACGAGTTCTCAGTTCCTCAGGCCAGGACCGCTCCATTGAGGATTTGGCCCCCAAACCTAAGAAGAGTGCTGGCCCCAGGTTTAGGGATGCCTCACTTGAGTGCCTGCTGGATACCTTGGAGCCCCACTGCACTCCTCTACCTCACTCTGGCCACAGGGGGGCAGCAACATCACCATTCTAGCTGGGGAGGTGGCGACAGCAGTGGTCAGTGCAAATGTTGTGCTGAAGAGGTCAGTGCAGAAAAAGGTTGAATGGTCTCAAAACAAAAACAGAATTACCTGGAAAAACTCAGCAGGTCTGGCAGCATCGGCGGAGAAGAAAAGAGTTGACGTTTCGAGTCCTCATGACTCTTCGACAGAACTTGCGTTCGAGTCCAAGAAAGAGTTGAAATATAAGCTGGTTTAAGGTGGGTGTGTGGGGGGCGGAGAGATAGAGAGACAAAGAGGTGGAGGGGGGGGGGTGTGGTTGTAGGGACAAACAAGCAGTGATAGAAGCAGATCATCAAAAGATGTCAACGACAATAGTACAATAGAACACATAGGTGTTAAAATTAAAGTTGGTGATATTATCTAAACGAATGTGCTAATTAAGAATGGATGGTAGGGCACTCAAGGTATAGCTCTAGTGGGGGTTTTTTTTTATATAATGGAAATAGGTGGGAAAAGGAAAATCTTTATAATTTATTGGAAAAAAAAGGGAAGGGGGAAACAGAAAGGGGGTGGGGATGGGGGAGGGAGCTTACGACCTAAAGTTGTTGAATTCAATATTCAGTCCGGAAGGCTGTAAAGTCCCTAGTCGGAAGATGAGGTGTTGTTCCTCCAGTTTGCGTTGGGCTTCACTGGAACAATGCAGCAAGCCAAGGACAGACATGTGGGCAAGAGAGCAGGGTGGAGTGTTGAAATGGCAAGCGACAGGGAGGTTTGGGTCATTCTTGCGGACAGACCGCAGGTGTTCTGCAAAGCGGTCGCCCAGTTTACGCTTGGTCTCTCCAATGTAGAGGAGACCACATTGGGAGCAACGAATGCAGTAGACTAAGTTGGGGGAAATGCAAGTGAAATGCTGCTTCACTTGAAAGGAGTGTTTGGGTCCTTGGACGGTGAGGAGAGAGGAAGTGAAGGGGCAGGTGTTGCATCTTTTGCGTGGGCATGGGGTGGTGCCATAGGAGGGGGTTGAGGAGTAGGGGGTGATGGAGGAGTGGACCAGGGTGTCCCGGAGGGAGCGATTCCTACGGAATGCCGATAAGGGGGGTGAAGGGAAGATATGTTTGGTGGTGGCATCATGCTGGAGTTGGCGGAAATGGCGAAGGATGATCCTTTGAATGCGGAGGCTGGTGGGGTGATAAGTGAGGACAAGGGGGACCCTATCATGTTTCTGGAAGGGAGGAGAAGGCGTGAGGGCGGATGCGCGGGAGATGGGCCGGACACGGTTGAGGGCCCTGTCAACGACCGTGGGTGGAAAACCTCGGTTAAGGAAGAAGGAGGACATGTCAGAGGAACTGTTTTTGAAGGTAGCATCATCGGAACAGATGCGACGGAGGCGAAGGAACTGAGAGAATGGGATGGAGTCCTTACAGGAAGCGGGGTGTGAGGAGCTGTAGTCGAGATAGCTGTGGGAGTCGGTGGGTTTGTAATGGATATTGGTGGACAGTCTATCACCAGAGATTGAGACAGAGAGGTCAAGGAAGGGAAGGGAAGTGTCAGAGATGGACCATCCGTCCAATGAATGGTCTCATCCGTTCAGCCAGGGTAAGTCAACCATCTAATCACTCTCAACTTAGACACTCGCAAGGCCATCATGCATCCACAGGGAACTCACCCATTGCCAGCTCAAAGGACATCACCACTCACTCTCTCACATGCACTCTCACATCTCCATATTGCCTCATCCCCTCTGCTGATCTCATCCTCATTCCATCCATGGCTCCACAAACTACCCACAAATGTGAGCCATCCTTCTCATCTGCCCTGCCATGCGTACTGCTTACACTCTCCCCATTGGTATTTGTGCAGGACAAGATCGCGCACAATAAAAGGTAGAGGTCCCAGATCAGGGATGGTATGCTGGCGCTTAGGGTCCTCAATGACTTCGAGAACAGAGCATCGCATTGGCTGGAGATGATGTTGACCATTCCTGCGGTGACGGTAAGGTTGGCGGCAAACACGCATGTGAGGAACCCGCACCAGATCATCCCTCTGTCAATGCTATTGTGAGTGCACTGCTCTGTGGGTTACTCAGCTGCCATACACTAATAACCTCCACTTTATCTCCTAGGCACATCTGGCATGTGCCCGATGCTCTCAGGCAGCGAGGACTCCGACTCAGCCCCAAGAGGACCCCGAGGACAGCACCTTAGAAGACCCATCACAGAGCTCACCCACGCCTTCCACAAGTGCAGATATGCGCACCTTGGTGGGAACTAGATCTAGAGCAGGCTCAGGATTACAATCTGGTGAGCACAGCACACAATCTGGTCCACCGCAGGCGTAGGCAGGGACATCTGAGGTTGCTGGCACCCGGAGGACTGCTGGAGGCCATGATTCTTCTGAGTCCGAGTCAAATAGTGAGCCTTTAGACTCAATCATAAATCAGTCGCTGAAGCTGCAGCAATAAGCTGGGAACATCAGGAAGGGATGTCAGCTGCACTCCTCAGATTGCAAGGGACAATGGAGGAGTCCGCCCGGCTTCAGTTCAAGGTGGTCATACTGTTGTGCCAACGCCCTGAGGTCAACACTGGTAAGATGGCAGCCGCCTTGGAGACCTTGGTCCAGGACATCAGTCTTGCACTCCTGCGTGGGCTGAACTCCATTGCTGAAGCCATAGCTGGTCTCCAACAGTGTCAACACAAGAGGGTGCAGGGCAGCTCTATCTTCTCCTCAAGGAGTCAGCCAGGATCCCTCAGGTACCCATAGGGAGGAGGGCCAGCAGCTGAACATCCCGGGCCATCCACCCAGTTGACTCCAGGAGTGTCCCATTGATCCAACTGCCCTCTTCCTGTGACCCCATCAGCTCCAACTCCACAGGCCAAGGAGGGTGCACCTGAAGCACAGCAGGTCACCTGAAGCAGGCCGGGGCCCTCCAGGTCTCAGCCCTCCAGAGGATGCCCGTCAAGATCATCATGGACAACAGGATGTAGCAGTCAGCAGGCTGCCTCCACTTCTGCTGTGGATGTCGGGGAAGCACCAAGACATAGCAGTAGGTTTAGGAAAAGTAAGAAATATTAAGAGCACAACAGTGGCACGGGTGTTCACAATATGTATATAATGTGCACAACTTTAAATAGAATACGGCCCAATCCACATCTCTTGTGTTTGTCTCCTTTTTATTAAGAGCTGTGTTACAGTCAATCAGGTGACACACCATGGTCCCGCCCCCACTTGTTGTGGATGTTGCTATCATAGGAATGTTTTATGTGTAGTCCGGAATTTTTCATTTCATTTTCAACAGCAGTGATGCTTCGTCCATAACGTTACCTGTGCTTGTGGAAGGCATGTCGTTCACATCCTTTGCAGGGTTGTCTCAATTTCACTCTTGCCTATGTGACATGGAGGCAGATGTGTTCTCCCATGTCATATGCATGATTGAAATGTGAAGGTGTAGTGTGGAAGGGCTGAAGTGTTAATGCATGGAGAAGGATGATTATGTCCTGGAACTCCACGCACTCTGTCATCTGCAAGGGTTTCCATCTTGGGAGCCCATACTCTAAGGAACTGTGTGTTCCTGTCAACCTGGCAAACGCACTTGTGCCTTTCTGACTGTACATCTAATAAGCTGAGCAACACATGAGAGCAACTTGCCACCTTAAGTCTACAAGACTCTGGCCTTCTCAGTCAAACTAGTGTCTCGGCATTTGAAACTACAGGCCTGAGCATCTCTAACTGTGTACTTGTCTGTGTTGCGGGCACATGGCTCTCGTTTCAACGTTTGGATGCAGCGCTATGCATCCCTTTACCCAGACCACTGGCCGTGGTCACAAAGGCTAATTCCAAGTGGTCACATGTGGTGGACCATGGATCCATTGAGCATGATTGGGAACCGCCAGTCGTACCATCAGACAATGTTGAAGGAAGAAATGGGATATGAGCGATAAAGTACTGAAGCTTAAGTGTGCTCCATATTGGAAACTACGCGTGACCCTAAGGGCTTCATGATGTCAGAGATTTTTCAATTCGCTGGGGCCAGTGCTGCCCATGAAGGCACTGTGTCTGCATTAAAGAGGAGGCTTGTTAATGGCTGGTATGCAGTTGTTTGAATGTCGTCATCCTCAGGTGGTCCACATCCATAGTAAACTGAGAAAAATTGCAGGCCACCATCCCTGAGTGAGAGTGTCGGATGTCAAGAAGGTGACCAGGAAGACTGACTCATCTGTACGTGGGTTGAGACTTGCTGAACCTCCTCAGCTGCCTTGGCTCAAGTCTCACCCATCAGTTGCACCACTGAAGTTACCCAGAATGCATGATCACGTTACTGGACATGGATTGCCTCGAGGAGTGTTGCCTGATTGAAAGTTACCACCTGTGACCCCACTCATGATCATCTCCTGCATCATGTAGGCTCCTGTTGCGACTGGGATGCTACTGATGACAGCACGCCCTCCTCCAGACAGAGCCTCATCTCAGCCAGGAAGCATGCTCCTAAGGCTTCATCAACCTTCAAGTGATCACGTCAAGGGGAGCCTGATATGAAACTACTGACTCCCATTTTGAAGTGCATAGTTGAAAAGATAGGAGTCGCAAAGCTCCTGTTCACTTGGCCCCATGTGTAGGTTACTTGCCCAAGAAGATGCTCACTCCATCTCATCATCCTCCTCCTGGAACCTTGTAGCTATGAGGCCCTCCCATGCACACCTGCCTTGTCTGGCCTGTACTTTGGCCTCTTTATCTGCAGTGTCGCCTTCCTCGAACTCATCCCTGTCATCTCCTTCGAGGTACTCCTCACTGGGGGAGATGTACAGCTCCTCAAGCTCATCATTTGGCATAAAAACAGAAAATGCTGGAAAAACTCAGTCTCTTCAGTTCTGAAGAAGGGGCAGACTGACTTGCTGAGTCTCTTCAGCATTTTCTGTTTTTATTTCGGATTTCCAGCATCCGCGGTATTTTGCTTTTATCATCACTTGGCAAGTTGTCCCCCCTTTGCAGTGTCAGGTTGTGTAGTGCAGCATTATGATCCGTGACACCCTCTGGGGAGTGCACTGGAGTGCCTGCCAGATCTGTCCAGGCATTGCAATCGCATCTTCAGCATCCCTGAAGATGGTGTGCTCGACCAATGCCCACGTAGCGGTATGAGCCTCGTTGTACCTTTTCTCTGTAGGAGTCTGAGGCCACTGCATGGACATCATCAACCATGTCCTTTGCCGGTGCCCTTTGTCCCTGAGGAGCCAGCCTTGGGTCCTGCATTGTTCCTCTAAGATCTCCAGGATCAGCGATCTACTCAAGAAATATGAGTTGTGGACACTTCCTGGATATTTGGTGCAAACCTGCAGGATTTGTTTATTATGGTCACACACCAGCCGTACATTGAGTGACTGGAAGCCTTTCCTGTTTATGTATTGTAGTGCCTGCTGCCAGGGAGCTGAGTGCAGTCGATGGCACTTTGCACCCGTGGAAACCCAAGAATCTCTGTGAAGGCCAGTGTTCTGGCATGCTGTTGTGCTTGATCTCTGTTGAAGTTGATGTATTGTGGGCCTTGGCAAAAAGGGCATCTGCGACCTCATGTATGCATTTGTGTGTTAATGCCTGAGAGATCTCATAGAGGTTCCCACTTAAGCTCTGGAAGGAGCCAGTGGCGTTGAAGTTGAGTGCAGCTGTTACTTTCACAGTCACTGGCAATGGATGTCCTCCAAGTCCACGTGGCACCAATTTGTGAAGAATGTTGCAAATGTGAGTTACCAGATCCCTAGACATGCGGAGACATCAGTGACACTGATTCTTGGTCATCTGCAGATAAGACAGGCGACTTCTGTACACCCTGGCCCTAGTGAGGCGCATGACGTTGCCGCTCTCTATGTCCTCTGCGTCCGGAGGGGGCACCGCTGAGCCTCGCTTTGGCTAACAAGCATCCTCCGTCACAATCTTCTCTTTCTTCTCTCATTCCTGTATGCTGTTTTGCAGGCTTCATCTTCCTGGTAGCCTCCTCCCTGCAGTATCAATGAGAAGAGTCAGGACTCGACTGCAAAACTAATCTTTCTGTCAATGACTTGTGAGTGATTGTGGGTTCACAGTCCTGGTTTCCATGTCGCCAACTACTCGTCACAGAAACGATCTACAAGGTGGGGTGCATACCACGGCGCTCTCCCTCTAACTAATCATGAGCAACTGCTACAAAATTGCTTTGGCCAAGCACCTTGATGTGCTTCTTTCAGCCCAGGCGCTGGCATCCTCATACACAGCACTGCAATACTACAGTGTTTGGAATATACATGAGTGACAATTTTTAAACAGGCTGTGCAATATGTTGAGGGCGGCCTGAGGCTTGGCTTCTGGGAACCATCCGGTGTCACTGCTGCAACACGCTCCAAAGTCTTATCCAGGTGCCCAATTTCACTTGACTTCATCATCACTCTGGGGAAATGCCACACTGTGAGCAAAGGGTTAAACCAGGAGATCGATTAGTGTTACTTTACGCAATTAATATCGAATGAATGCGTATCATTGCTTTGCTTTGGTGATTCCTGCAATGTCATTGAGAGACCACTAACATCTCTCAGCTGTGCTTCTCTGCTCATGTGGGAATGCGCAGTTCAGTTGAGTGACCCTTTAATGCCTCCCCCACCCCGTGCAGTCAGCTGGTGTCCAAAGTGCTTGCAGAGCCCCCAGCAGCAGGGTCTGTTCCCATTATACTTTTTATCTGCACAATCGCAGCAGGCAGGAAGATGGTGGTTGGACCCCTCCCTGTGCGAGTATGCAAACCACCCTCCACTTTGTCATGGAGGAAGTGATTGTTAATACTACCCTCCCTGTATCCCTTGATTCCATTGCTCTTGTGGTGCATATCTGTTAGTTAGTCCATGGACATTCTGAGGCAGAGGTGCCTATGCCCCATGTCCACCTCAGCCCTCAAAATGGTGAGGCCTTCTTGCACTGTTAAACACTGTATCCCCTTAGGCACACCCTGGGATTCCCTCACTTCACCAAGCAAGCCCTTGCCCAGCAGCCGTTGAAAAGACTTACCACTCATCTGGTGTGTTGAGACTTTTGTATTAGCCCCCTTGAAATCGATGTTGTGCCGCCAGTGAAGCCTGGCACTGAATACCCCAAGCGTTGCCTGATACCAGGCAGGCAAACTGTCCTCAAATTGAGGAGCGAAGTGCAGGTTGCCAGGTTCACGTTGCTTATGTACCGTTGTGAAACATGGCGCAATTGCATGCCAACCTGGCCTCATGATCCAGCGTGGGGGGATGATTCCAGTGACCAGGGGTTATAGTTGCCTGCAAATCTATCGAAATGACATTCTCTGACGTTCAGCAGCAGGGAAAACGACCTGCCATTCACAGCAGGAGAGGACGATTGCAAACTGGTTTTACGACAAGGTCAAAACCGATTTTTGTGAACTCACGAGATTTTCCGCTTCCCCCCTGCCCATTGCAAACGGGAGCGAAATATCCCAGCCCAAGAATTTGCTAATTTTGATCCTTGACTATGCTGTTAACTGACCTCATTCAGGACAGTGAAAAAGGTGCTAAGTTGGCCTTATTGGCACTGAGCCAAGTAGCAGATGAAGAATGGAAGAACATGGATTTATATTCACAACCTGAGGACATTCAAAGTGCTTCACAGTCAATGAAATACTTTTGAAATGTAGTCACTGTTGTAATGTAAGAAGTATGGCAGCCAGTTTTATGCATAGTAAGTTTTCACAAACAGCAGTGGGCTATTGACCAGATAACCTATTTTAGTGATCTTGATTGGGGATGTAATATTGACCAGGGTACCAGGGAGATCTCCTCTGTTCTTGATCTTTTACATCCACCTGACAGGACAGACAGGTGCACCAGGGTGAAGTCCTTGCCAGGAGAACAGGAGTATGACATGGTTGTGGTTATTGATTGCTATCTAGTGAGGCAATGCCGAGACACTGTTGAATAGAATGTCAACATTTAATACCTTAACTTACACATGAAGAATGGGCACTTGAGCAAAAAGCATGGAGGACTGCAAGCATCAGGCAGCCAGTCAGAGCCTTTTAGGAAAGAACTAATGTGCAGGATACAATCTGATAAAGCCAAATCTAATAATGCTGCTTATAAATGAGTAATAGTAAATAGTTTCAAACAATGGCTCCACCATTAATCCTCTATTTAACTCTAACGTTTTCCATGGGCCCACAAAAGCACTCTGATCCATTGCAGATTGCCTCCATCCCTAGTCTTGAGCTGCTGGCTAATTCGCCAAAGCAGCTGGGCCAATTCTTTGCCCTCCCATAACCGACAAGCTGAAGGGAGATACCTATTTAGCCCACAGCTTGCTGGCAGCATTTAAATGAATGAACTTGCTTTTGATTCAGGCTTTACTCTGGCAAAAATGGGTGAGCAGTGTGGTTGCAATGTCAACGTGATGTCCACTTTAAATGGAAGTCAAATTTCTCGCTCTGCGTGTCTTTGGCTTCAAAAAGCCATTGACACGGTTCCATTAAAGGGTACTAAATAAAGCTGATTCTTGTATAATTGGCGAGTGGATTTTGGGTTGAATTTCTTGCATTCCTGAAGACAGAAAGTAGATATTAATGGCTGTAGTTCTGTTTGAAGATTGGTTAGTAGTGTCCTCCCATCAGGTCCGGTGCTCCGCATTATCCTTATAAACCATCTGAATGAAAACGTTGCGTGAACAATTTGCAAGTTCACAGATGATGTTAAGAATATACGGGTGTAAGGATGTCAGATGAAAAAAAATGTTTGGAATCAAAAAGGACGGTTAAAGGTTTATTGTGCAGGTAACTGTTATGTTCAACTTGGAGTGCTTTATGAGTCCTGGAAGGTTATATCCTTCACCTTGTCATTCCAAAAGAGGATTTTTTCCTCTAATTCATGAACTAAGGGATTCAGGGGACATGGTGATGGCTAGGATTTGATCTATTGATGCAGGAGGCAATTTGCTTAGCTTTAGTTTGTGGATAGATTTAGAAAAATAATTTTAGAGATAAAATTTAATCAACATTTATATTTCATGCATTAATCAAATGCACTTTTTCATTTTACTCCCTTATTCATTTCCTGTAATCAAGTTGAACAGATCGAATTGAAACGTATTTATAATTTATATCAGCCAATTTTAAAATGAAAGGTATTGATGTTGTCATTAAAAAAATAAAGGAACAAAAAGAAACTGAAGCAAAGCTTCCATCTGCATACATTCCCCTCCCACCAGCAATACCAATACCACCAAAAACTGCAAATACATTTGACCAAACTATCTAGAACCTCTTTTTTATAAAAGTAAATGTTTAGTTAGCGTTTCAGTAAACGTATTAACAGCACTGTGGGTGTGCCTATACCACATGGATTGCAGCAGCTCAAGAAGGCGGCTCACCACCACCTTCTCAAGGACAATTAAGGATGGACAACAAATGCTGGCCTAGCCAGTGGCACCCACATCCTGTGAAAGAATAAATAAAGAGAAATCTAAACTCAGGATTTAACAAAAGTTTCAATAGTTTCCTGTCAGTTCTTTTGTGTACTGGTTACCTGACACTGGTGAACAGACACCATCTTAACTTCGGTTTGTCTCCTTCTCGGTTGGGATATGTCTTATCTAGTTCCTCTGTGACTTGACCCTCAACCCATTGTTCAACTGCAAACTACAAGCCTCTTGATTTCTAAGGTGTGTGCTCAAAGAAAAGATAGGTTTGTGAGGAAGGATAAAATCAGAGCAAATAATGAGAAAAGCATCATCAGAGACTTCAAACAGCACTTTGTCTAAAGCTGCCCGTGTCAGTTGATACTGTAATTGCTGATGCATTACAGGGAGGTGTTTTCTAAGACCTGGACTAAAGTAATAGAATTTCTAGGTTTATTATACTGCACATCTGAAGCAGATGATAGATTCTTTGAGATAAGTTCTTCATGACAATGATCACATTGATCAAACATGATCAACATCTTGGCCCGCTGTAACCTAATTAGCTCCTGGTTAATGACTTTTGTTCCTGGTTCTTTAAAAGGTTTGTTCTTGCTTTCTTAATGACTTACCTTGATTTTTTTTAATGTCAAGTCAGGTCCCATTTCCTTAAGTGATATTCTTGCGAAGGACTTACATTTGTCATCCTAAGAATATACTACAGACATTCCAGGTTCTGCTGGTCCCTAAACGGCATATCCTGCCTGATTCGGTCTTTAATACACAATCAGTAAGCATTCATAAGTAATACTGTATTTGGCTACATGGAATTGATATCCAACATTAGTCTGATTTTTTTCCCAATTTACTTGATGTAAACATGCCTTCCAATACATTGGTACGTTAGTAGAAATCCTCAAAAAAGCTTGTTGAAATTTTTGGAATCTTTCTTGTTGGAGAATTGTTCCATATTATTTAAATATATAAACATATTGGAAAATTTTCTACAAATGTACTTTATTCATCTTATTCCCAACACTTTCAATTTCACTGCCATAAAACCAGTGAGGAAATTGATGTGTTTGCTACTGCCTGACTTTAATAACAAAAGCTATAGATGGCGCTCCATTTCTTCTTCTATTACAAGAGACTTTTTCCTTCTGTATTTTTCTGATCGGTAATTATAGAGTGGTATTTGTATAATCTATCTAACTGCTGTAGACAGGGCTGCAGGCAATTTCGAGAAATGATTGAACATGCTCAGACTGCATCTTCTATTCTTTTAGCAACGTTTACAAGAATACAAAATGCCAGTGAGGGGAGAGGTCACATCATAGGCTTTGCATTAACAAGGAAGTATCAGGTAGATACTTAAAGGTCAGTCCATATTAACTACTGGTGAATCAGGGATGCATTACGGCCTGAAAATTACCATTGGGGAAGTAGATGCTCCTGGCTTCATCTGTATTGGTGCTTACATTTAAGGTAAAAGGCAATAATAATGATACTAACTGTGCTACGCTTTTATAAAGAACAATTATTCAATTTGAAGAAACTATATTAATGACAATAACTTGCATTTATATGTGCCTTTAATGCAGTAAAATGTCACACAGAAGTGTTATCAAACAAAATGAATAAACAAAAGTAAGCCACAAAAGGAGATATTAGGACAGGCAAAGAGATGAAAGAAAGACCCACATTTATGTAGCACCTTTCACAACCACCAGACGTCTCAAACATTTTACAGCCAATAAAGTACTTTGAAGTGTATTCACTGTAGGAATGTAGGAAACCAAATGCAGATAACCAAAACTTGGTCAAAGAGGCAGGTTTTAAGAAACTTCTTAACAAAGGAGTGAGAGGTAGAGATGCAGAATGGTTTAGGTAGGGCACAAAGCTTACAACCTAGGCATCTGAAGGCACGGGCATCATTAGTGGAGTGATGCAAACTAAGGATGTGTAAGAGACTAGAATTGGAGGAAGGTAGTGATCTCAGACAGTAGAGAGGCACATTATGAGATCTTGAGTCACTTTGAAATTTTTGCACGTCACACAATGTAAGTGCTTGTAAAACTGAAGCCAGTGAGCCAAATTCAATCTCACTGGCAACAGTGCGAAAATTATTTGCACGAACAGGAATATTGGGGAGAATTTTCTCTCCGTCGGGGGGAGGGGTTGTGCCGGGGTGGGTGGTGCTCAGTTGATTGGTGCTCCCGATTGGCTGGGTGCCTCCATTTTATCTGGGCAGGCCAATTAAAGCCCTCCCAGCGTGTCACGCACCTGGAAACTCTCAGCACTACCTATGGGGGCAGGGGGAGGAGGGAAAGGCGGGGTCTGCACTCTTTCATACATGCACGCGAAAGAGCACAGAAATCTCTCTGGGGCACAGAGATGCCTCAGGGAGATTAGTTTCACGTATAAAACATTGAATAAAGGGAGAAAAAATTTAAGGACATGTCCCCTCATGTGAAATGGTCACATGAGCTGGGCCATGTCCATTAATGTTAATAAAAAATTTTCTAACACTTTAAAACCCATGGATGAGGTTCGATGAAAAATGCAAAGGCTACCTGGGCTCTTCACCTGCCCGCCAACCTTAAGGTCGGATGGGCAGCTCAGGTCAATGATTTAATTGATTGTTAATTGGCCTTAATAGGCCTTTGACGGTTCAGTGGGCACGCAGCCGAGTTGGCTGCACGCCCGCCACACTGAAAACCTGAACAATGCGCGGTAACGTCAGGATGAACGCCCGATGTCACCCCACATCATTTACACCTTGGCGAGTGGACCCTGCCTCGCTTGCCAAGCCAAAGATTCTACCCATGGATACAATACACTTTGCTTTTATACAGTGGGTGTCATGGGTGTATAATTACTGTTACTTATGACATAAGCATCTCCCTTGACCTAAAGTACCAGGACATAGTGGTGGTACATTCAACAGCTGATTAGTCGGGGATCAAATGCTAATACAGTCATTAGCTCACAATAAACAATGCATGTTCAGATGTTAGACAGCAAGGGACCTTTAAAAAAACTATTTTGTAGCTAAAACATGATTTTGTAATGGTAACTCTCTTGAAAAAGGGCCAGACTTACAGTCATCTGGAGACATGACGTGAGGAGAGGTTAGCTGGAACAGACTTCAGGGGCTTACATGCCAGTTGCAATGCCCATTAAGATGGCAACTGCCCTTGCTTGCTGGACAGTCTACCACATAGTCAATACTTAAAATATTCATATTCATGCACAATAGCTGATATTTTTGCTATAACTAGTTACAAGCTAATTCGTTAATGCAAGACTACATATCAAAACAATGTTATCAATGCTATTGTTTGATTAAAATAAAGACAAAAAAGCCACATCATAATGACCTCATTTGAAGAAACAAGCCTGTAATTTACATCCGTTAACAGTTACCAATGTTTATCAGTCATTTTATTTCAGATATGAGGGCAGTTAGAACTCTTGATTGTTGCTTAAAACGGTGACTGTTCCACTTCTTTAATCTTTTAATAGAACTCAATGGATATTGTCGTCCAATCAAGAGGTTAGAATAATGCGATGGAACAATACACAGATTGCTTTATCAGTCAGTATAATCTTTATTAAGCCTTCAGAGTGTTTAAAACTTTATTATTATTGTCTGACAAAGACATTTCACACTTGTGGAATATTAGCTATCATCCTTACAACTAAAGTGAATAATACCTTGTATTTCCTTCTATCTGTGATGCCCTTCACAGTTCATAGTTAGCTTGCATTTTAGGTGCAAAAAGTAGAAACATGTTCCATATCCCGGCACTAATATCCTGCACTTTGATTACGTGTAAATCTCAGACTACAATGCATCTATGAGTATCTCACAAACACTGATGCATATAGCACATTTTGTGATAGAATATTGTTTTTAAACTACCATGTTGTATTTTAAGGACTTACAGGAAATATTTTATGCCCTTGTGCACATCAAATGATTATTCAAATTTGAAACAGTTGGGAATAAATAAGTAAGCACACATCCAAGAGCAATAAATGCTATTGTGGAAACATTGTACCAAAAGGAATACACATCTTTTGGTTTCATAGGGATTAACAAACTCATGTAAAACTATTTGGTATTGATTTTAACATAGTCATTAATTTATTCATTTTAACCAGGTGTGGTAAAGACACTGAAGAATTTCATTTCTTCTGATGCTGTAAGTTAAACTCTTTCACAGAACTCCTTTACTCTTAACAGTCATTAACTCATTTATTTTACTCATGTTACAAACAGATTAATGGCTGTGAGGTAATCGTTCTCCTTCTGCATCCTGGTACATGCCAGAAATACATTTTACAAAATTTGCAGAATGCCAGCCTGTAATTTTCTGGCCATTCATTGTAATGGATGAAAGAATGTGCGCTGGTGGAGGTGGGGAGATGGTGGGATACACAACTTCATGACTTGTGTTTCTGATATGTGCTAGTAGCATAGAAGCAGAAATATTATCTTTCTGTTGAAAGGAATTTTATGTAAGCATGTGAATCAGTCTGATAACATCCTTGCTGTGACTGAAACCAAAAACTCAATATTATGCAGACAACAATGGAAAATGTATTTAAGGGAGTTGAAACTAATACAGTTATCGATCATAATTGAAAATAATACTATGATACTAATTCTAATTTTGACATTTTTTCTGAGTGACGTGGAAATTGATTCTTTGTAATCATTAGTGACATATTAATCACATAGATGCTCTCCAATGCTAGCAGCTTGAGGTCTGGTACATAGCTTTTAAACTTCAGTGCTTGCTTTAACAGATGATCAGCATGAAGAGACCATAGGCAAGAACAAGTATATACAGTCTAAGAAAGTAGTCTATTAATATTAAACTGCAACTTTTCTTTGCATGATTTTTGTTGTGCAATCAATTGAGTTTATGATCTGATGGCTGTAAAGACATCGCAGAGCGTTGGGGGTAGTTACTAATGTGTCACAACAACACAACCATACAATAGAGGCAGATGAGGGATACATTTAAAACCCGGGAACCAGAGGGAGAAAGGAGATGTATTGTTTCAGTGTCACACTCTCTAGATATGTTTATTGCTGCAACTGAAAAATTAGTTGATTTTCAATTAGTTGATTAGTTGCTTTCTTGCCATTCTATGATGAATGGTTTGATTTTATAGCTTTAGTAAAATTGCTATAAAAAGCAGAATTAAAATTCTTCCCAAAATATAATGGATAAATTCATTTTTACACAATTGTCAATTTATGGAAAAAGAACAAGATGCAGGCAGGCATAAAATCATAAGAAATAGGAGCAGGAGGAGGTTATTTCCCCCATCAAGCCTGCCTCCATTCTATACAATCATGGCTGATCTGATTGTAGCCTTAACTCCACTTTCCTGCCTGTCCCCCATAACCCTTGACTTCCTTATCGATCAAAAACCTGCCTAACTGAGCCTTGAATATATTCAGTGACCCAGCCTCCACTGTTCTCTGTGGAAGAGAATTCCACAGACTAATGACCCTCTTAAAGAAGAAATTCCTCCTTCTCCTCCTCTCCATCTTAAATGGGTCACCAGTCATTTTTAAACTCTGCCCCCTAGTTCTAGATTCCCCCACAACAGGAAACAACCTCTCAGCATCTACCCTGTCAAGCCCCCTCAGAATCTTATATGTTTCAATAAGATCACCTCTTATTCTTCAAAACTCCAATGTGTATAATACTGTCTACTTGCCTGTGATTGAAAGATTAGCTCACTGAAGTATTCTTATCACATTTATCAATGCTGCAGCAAAATGATAATTATGTTCCACATTCTTGGTTATTTCACTTGTTTCTTTAACATTATTTTGCCAAACTATTTGTTCCATCCATTTGATCTATACTTCATTCATAGATTTCTGCCTATTGTAATTACTGTAATTGGACCAGAAGGATGAAAACAATGCAAACATGTAGATAAAAGGGCACAATAAGTGTGCAAAAAAACTTGAAACTTGGAGAACAGGAGAGGGTTAAAATAATATATGATATTAGTCTAGCTATTTCTCTGCATGAGATGAGTTAGCTTTATCACATTGAGCTCATTAATTTTTTTGAATGGGTTGGGGTTTATCTATACATTTTATAGCGGTATCAACCAAAGATTTCACCTTTCACCACTTATAATTAAACTTCTTAATCTGCCAAGAGCAGTATTCATCTTACTCATCAGATCTATTCAGTTGATTTTCCAGTGATGGGTTGACATATAGTTATAATCTGACGAGGTCAGAGGTCTGATGGTTGAGATTCTTCACTGTTTGGCATGTCAGAGAGTTGAGAACTGAGAGATGAGGCCTCACTACTACTGCAAATGGAATGGGATCTTCCTCCAGGAAAGCCTGTCTGGTGAAGGGAGGGGGGGGAGAAAGCATTTTTTAAAAAGGACAAATTGCTTCAAAATAACAATAAACTCTGAAATGTGCACAAAGAAGATTGCACTGACTCCTTCTTGATGAAAACATCATAGAATGTAGAAGTGATTATTTAGAGAGAAAAGGGAGAGGGGGTAAAATTCAGCATCCGTGGTGATCTTGATCTCAAAAATCCTCGGGGTTCTGCCAGGCCTCTGCACTTTTTCCAAAATTCCCTGTGAAGGGCAAAACCTCCAATCCTCCCTTCGAGACAAGTGTCATTAAGACTGGCGGGTATTGGAACCAGGAATGAGGATTCCCCACAATGAGGTTTCCAGCTGCCTCGCTCAGTCAGGACCTAACTTATCCCTGGAATCCGGTATGTTCAATAAGAAGACCTGGCTGAGCTTGCAGAAGCTCAGTGATCTTGAACCACCCAACCCATGGTGGCCAAAGAGCCTAATTTCCCAGCTGTTGGGAGCAGTGGGTAATGGAAATATCCCCGTAATGTGATTGTGCCTACCTGTAGTGTAAAGTCGCTAAGGTCTTCCCAAGGTGGCCGGTATCCCTGTACCTCAACAGGACTGCATTGGAAATCAACTTTCTGCGCTAGTGGACTTGTAGCTTTCATCAGAGTCCCAATTGACCCCTGAATATCCTGTTGAAGAATCAAAAACAACAGGATAGATGTCTTGGAAAACAACGTAATTGATGCCTCATTTGACGAGGATATAAACATTTAAACTTTGCATTTATTGCAGGTCCTTAGAAACACTAATCGATGTGATAACTAATGACTTTATTCTAAAATCCTCTGGAACATTCCACCAAAGAATAATAAATGAAAACAAGAGAAGTGTAATTTCTGCAATGTGTTCACTTATATTAAAAACAAAAATGAAAAGGTTCATATTTTTCCTTGCAAAATTTTATATTATATTTATAAATAAATCTTATAATTGGAAAATAGAGCAATGTGTCACTATTATGGGAAGATTTTCAAAATGCTGATAATTGAAAATACGTAGGGTATACAGCACAGAAAAAGGCCATTTGGCCCAACTACTCCTTGCTGGTAATTATGCTCTACTTGAGCTTCTTCCCATCTTTTATCATCTAAACCTACCATTATAACCATCCATTCCCTTCTCCCTTATATGCTTGTCTAATTTCCCCTTAAATGCATCTATGTATTTGCTTCAACTACCATCTGTGGAAGTGAGTTCCACATTCTTACCTTTCTTTGAGTAAAGAATTTTCTTCCAAATTCCTGTTGGATTTCTTGTATTGGTGGTTATGCTGTTCCCCATAGAGGAAACATTTTTCCTGTGCCTATTCCATGAAAACCTTTCATGTTTTATTGACTTCTATTAGGTTACCCTTCAGCTTGCTTTTTTCAAGAGAGGAGACCTAGTTTGCCAATCCTGTCCTGGACTGCATAGCCATGCATTTCTAGCATCATCCTTGTAAATCTTGTCTGAATCCTCTCCAGTGTTTCAGTATTGTTCTTGTAATATGGCAATCAGAACTGCACACACTATTCTAAGTGTGGTCTAACCAAGGTTCGATACAGGTTTAGCATAACTTCCCTACTTTTCAACTCTATCCCTTGAGAAATAAAGCCTGGTGCTTGGTTCACTCGTCTTATGGCCTTGCTGACCTGTTGCACAACTTTTAGTGATTGTATTTGTACTCCAACGTCCCTTTGTTCCTCTACTCCACCAAGACATGCATCTCCCAGTAATAAATGACCTTCCTGTTCTTCCTTTAATAAGTACTACCTCACATTTATCTGTGTTGAACTTCATTTGCCAATTATTTGCAATTAAATTAGTAACAACAGCTGTCTTTATTGCACCACTCCACACCTCACCCACCACCCTGTGGCTCACTCAGTTCATATAGTAAGTGACATCTATTTTGGACCAGAAGCTTCCTACTTGGATCCCTGTTATTTCGAGTTAACATGTTGTCCAAGGCAATAATAGGGGTACTCAGATTAGAGTGAGGGAATTGCCCAGGGTTTCCACCCCTGATTGCTATCAGGAACTAGTGCTGCTAGTCTGTGTGTGAGGTTAACAAGAAACAATGACTTGATCTTGGCTGTGATGCCCCCCCCACCGATCAAAAATCCACCTGACTCACAGAGTCAAGGCTCATGTGAAAAATGTCTATCTTGATTAGCTAACAGAAGCTAACTTCCATTGGTGGAAATATGTCTGAGTAAGGTGAGGAATGGAGAAAAGTGAGGTAGAATAAAATAATATAAATGCTAATACTATTGTCATACACAGATTAAGATAACATGCACTTACTGCTTTGTTCCTGTTGCACTGGTCTGTGTGTTTCTGCATTATGCTCTTCTTTTTGTCCTTGCATCGTTTATTCTGAAACCAGACCCTGATGACCCTTGAGCTGAGTCCTGTCATCTCCATGAGCTGCTGCTTCATGAGTGCATCCGGTCGGGGGTTTGCAGCATAACAGGTCCTTAATGTGAGCAACTGCTGCTCATTCAGTACGGTCCGCACACGGGTTATCTTATCAGAGTGTTTCAGAGCTCGCAGTGCTGGCTGACATGCCTTGACTTTCTCTAAATGTTCAACAAAACAAAACTGAGGCAGAGGGAGATTTTCACTGTCAAATATCAGCATACCTCTAGGATTGGATCAATGTAAGATAAGACTTGCTACTCTAAGATAATAATATCAAGCCTTTGAAGAGCACCTCCTGTTACATTGGTATCACATTTCCAGTTCCCATACGTTTAATCAACCTTGCCAATATCCCCTCGACACTTCGACAATAGGTATTGCTGCCATCACATTTTGGTTTTAATGCTGTAATACAAAGGATGTCTCAGTGTTCTCTCCCCCCCCCCCCCCCCCCCCCCCCCAGAGGGAAATGCACGAGCATTGCCCAATGCCTTTTTACAATCTGAAGTGCAACCAGTTATGCTGTTGAAAGATGCTGTGGAATTGGGCAAACACAGTAAAAGAGGCAGCCCATGTATTTTAGGGATGGATTCCTACTTCAATAGTTCTGTTATATAGCATGGCACAAATAAAACAGCCAACATTGTGCAGCAGACTTTACAAGGCACCAGATAAGCCTGCACATTATTTAGCATTATATTCTTTCTACCCTAGGGGTTGTGTGATTGAATTTGAGCACAAACATCAACTAACCTGATAGAAACAAGCTGTCATTGTCTGTTACAGAGCTCAAAGGATCCCCTTGAATTAAGCTGGGATCCAGAAGCCAGCCATCCTCAACACAGTAGGGTCCATCAAATCGCAATCTGCATTCATCTCCAGGTAGGAGCTGCCGATTGCAGGCTACACAGCGGAAGCATTGTTGGTGATAGGTGAGGCCTCCAGCTCTGAGAACCAGGTCAGAAGATACCAATCCAACTTGACATTGAGCACATCTCACCGAAAATTTTCTAAGAAGCAGCAGAAAAATTAGAGGAGCGTAATGCTGTCCTGTATAATTACAGTTTCAGACAACACTTTTAA